>NC_073307.1:75837382-76167245 GCF_027595985.1 Sorex araneus
GTATATCTGTTATTTTAAAGAGTAATAATTCATGGTTTTTATGAAATGCCGTTTTGGTACTGTTTTGCTAAGTACAATATCAATAATGTCTTTAATCAGAAGATGAAAATGCTATTTTTCCAGCTGCCATCTCCTCTGTGACTTCCTTTATTGCCTTTTTTGGTATAGAGTTTCAGCTTTTGAAATTATTTATTTCTGCATGGAAACATGATGTGCTACTTCAATCACATTGTTAGCATCAACCCACTCATTTCTCACTTTTTGTTGAATTTGTTGATTGAATATGAAACATAAGTATCCTTCAGATATTTCTGCTAATATATTTTCCCCTATAATTCAGAGGTTGCCAGACTTATTTGCCTTACAGAAAGGGACCCCCACATCCCACTGCCCCCAACAGTAGGATCACCCCTTTTGGGAAGCACTATTGTAATTCATGCCACAGTCTGCAGAGTTTTTTGGTCAGAAAATATTCCTGGAAATTGATGATGATTTTCTCTGGCAGAGTTTCGAGGCACTTTTATGCCTTAACAAAAAGCCCCTGTTTTGCTTTATTGTTTGTTCTAGAATCTAAGATTTTTTTTTTTTGCTTTTTGGGTCACACCCAGCGATGCTCAGGGGTTACTCCCGGTTTTGCACTCAGGAATTACTCCTGGCAGTGCTTGGGGGACCATATGGGATGCCGGGGATCGAACCCGGGTCGGCCGCGTGCAAGGCAAACGCCCTACCCACAGTGCTATCGCTCAGGCCCCTAGAATCTAAGATTCTTTCTGGACCACACCGGGCGCTGCTCAGGGTTCACTCCTGTCTCTGCTCACAGGGATCACTCCTGGTAGGCTCTGGGACCATATGGGATGAGGGGATTGAACCTGAATTGGCCTCCTTCAGGGCTAGTGCCTTACATGCTATACTACTGACCTGGCCCCTAGAATCTAAGATTCTGAGGACAGAGACTATTTATTTCTTATCAGGTGACATCAATCTCTCTTAGAATACAAAATGCAAATATATGTATGTGTGTGTATAGATTCTAGTTCTAAACAGCATTCAAAACGTATTTTTATGTAGTAATGAAAATGAGTTCTTTCAAGGGTCTGCATAATAGAGCTTTTTTTTTGGGTGAGAATTGTGTGTGTGTGCATTTGTCATAATCTGCATTATATTTTGTAGACTCTTAACAGAAAGCATTTGGATGAACCTAGCCTTTTACCTGCTATTTTCTATGTCCTCTTCATCACTTACCTTTCCAACCTGACCTTTAACAGTACATGAGCCTATACTTGTTACTTGCAAAGCTTCACAAACTATATGCCCTTGTAACCTTAGTTGCCTTGTTCATTGAAACTGATTTTCTGTTCTGATTTAAATTGTGGTTGATACATGGTGTCCCATATATCTGGTTGCCCCTATTTCTGGGTTCTGACTTTAATCAAGTAACCCAGTCTTTCATTTTGATTTTTAGTGTTGTTGTTTGTCTCTCGTGTCTTGGATGGATATGTCTGCGTTGGTTAATTCTGATTTTGCTTTTCAGTAAGAATTGCCTGAACCAGGCCTGCACATATTTTCATGATATGATTTTACAGTGTTTACTAATTTTGGCTTTCTGAAATATAATTCCTCTAGGTTTAAGACATGATGGTACTTTTTACAAAACATATGTAGCATTTTTCATTTATATCTTTGCTTCCTTTTTCCAGGCAGCATTTGATGATGCATGATTTGTCATGACACTGTTGTCCAGAAAATGCTGGTTTGAGCAAATTATTCTGAGATGATTCAGTTTGTCTGTCATTGAAATGTTCATTTTATCTCAAATTGGAAAAACTGTCCATAAAAGAGCATCAGGTTTCCTTATGCTTCATCTCAAGGCACCAGATTCACTGTTGCCTGCTGAGATAGAAGTTGGTCAGCACTGCTGAAGTTGAATGTTACTGACATATAAAAAACTTGTCAAGGGATAAGTCAAACATAAATATAAAATGATAACTTTTGTGTTTTTTTTGTGTTTTGGGCTACTGCTAGTGGTGCTCAAAGCTTACTCCTGTCTCAGCACCCAGGAATGACTCCTAATGGGTTTGAGGGACCAAGAGTGGTGCCAGGGATCGAACCTGAGTGTGACAGGCAGGCCTCTGACCCACATGTTATATCTCTGGCTTTATGGCTGGTATCTTCTTCTGGGTTTCTCATGCTGAATTAATCTAAGCTCCATATGAAACAGTTTGGGTTACATAACAGAAGGTTTTCAAGCAGCGGCAGGGCTTTAGACAAAATGGGACCCATAATAAAGGCAGAAGCTTAATTTTCATTTGCAAAGGATTTAGCAGAAAGAAAGGTGACAGAAAATTTCCCATGGAACTCTTTCCTCCTCAGTCTCTGACAGCCCAGGCTATCATTCTGTGTCCTAAAGAAGAAAGGGGAATTATTTTCTTGATTTCAAATAGTTGAAATCAAGAAAACTGTCCATGAAGCAAATGATGTCTACTTTTGTTCTTACTTCTTTGGTCCAAAATAATGATCATGACTATGTGTAAATCAAAGAGGGGCTGCCCTGCTAAATAACAAATTTTGTCTAAAATTTAATTATCAATGACTTTTTAAGTCACAGTTCTTTAAATTTTTTAAAATTTACCCATAAAAAAATGGGGAGAAGAGAAGAACAGAAACTTCCTCAAAGAAGAAATTAGAATGGCAAAAAGGCACATGACAAAATGCTCTGCATTACTAATCATCAGGGAGATGCAAATCAAAACAACAATGAGATATCATCTCACACCACAGAGACTGGCACATGTCTAAAATAGCAAGAGCAATCAGTGCTGGCATAGACATAGGGAGTAAGGGACCCTCACTCATTGCTGGGGGGAATGCCGACTGATCCAGACTTTTGGGAAACCAGTATGTAGAAATTAAGCTCCTATTTGACCCAGCAATATCACTTCTGGGGATAAACCCTGGGACCCTAGAACGCACAGCAGAAACACCATCTGCACTCCTATGTTCATTGCAGCACTCTTCACCATAGCCAGAATCTAGAAATAACCCGAGTGCTCGAGAACAGATGACCGGATAAAGAAACTATGACACATCTACATACATAGTATGAAATACTACATAGCTGTTAGGAGAAATGCAGTCATGAAATTTGCCTATAAAAGGATGAATATGGAGAGTATCACGCTGAGTTAAATGAGTCAGGAGAGGGGCAGATATAGAATGACTGCACTCATTTGTGGTAAGTAAGAAGTATAGAGTAGAAGACTAATGTACAAGGCCAAAGAAAACACAAGCTAGGGGGACTGGTCAGTGGTTGGAATCTACCACAAGTGTGTGGGGTGGATGGTAGGTAAGATAGAGAAGGGAGGGGCCGGAGCGATAGCACAGCGGGTAGGGCGTTTGCCTTGCACGCGGCCGACCCGGGTTCGATCCCCGGCATCCCATATGGTCCCCCAAGCACTGCCAGGAGTAATTCCTGAGTGCAGAACCAGGAGTAACCCCTGAGCATCGCTGGGTGTGACCCAAAAAGCAAAAAAAAAAAAAAAAAGAAAAGATAGAGAAGGGACCAGTATGGTAGTTGGAAATGATCACACTGGACGAGAACTCAGTGTTAAAAGTAGGTAAAAGATGTGGTGCCACCAGCAGGTCAACCTCTACCAGCAGGGCAAGTGCATCAGCAGCCTTCAGGCTTCCTGATACTCCAGAATTACCTTTGGACAGACCCCAAAAGCTTGGGAATAAGTTTCCCAAGAAATTAAACAGCTGAAAGTTAGGTATGTGGAAGCCATGCCCACAAACCACCTCCTGCTCAGGTATACGAGCTCATTTATCAGCCTTATTTCAGAGACCCATAGATGAATCTCAGAGATCAAAAGCTGCAGTTAATCTTAGACCCAAGCATGGCTGAACAGATGTCTTCAGGGGTAAATTGAAGAGGGTAGGATTAGCCTGGTGCCCACCCAAACAGAGTCCCTGGCAGCTGCTTGCTCCCACAATGCAAAATTACTGCCATACACCCACAGCTGCCACCCAGTTAAAAAGCTACTCCAGCCTTACCTTTCTGATGAAAATACTGACCATCCTGAACAAACCTGATGACCTCTTAGTACCTGTATTGTGAACCATAATGCACAAAAGGAAAAGGAAAGAGAGAGCAAGAAGGAAAGTGCCTCCCATAGAGGGAGGTGGGGTGGGGTGGGGTGTGGGGTGTTGGGGGATGGTGGTAGGGAAATGGGGCATTGGTGGTGGGAAATATACACTGGTGGAGGGATGGGTACTGAATCATTCTGTGACTGAAACCCAATTATGAACAGCTTTGTAATGGTCTATCATGGATATTCAATCAAAAAGTTTTTTAAAAAAAAGTTATGTGAAGTTCATGCCCACTTCAATTAGCTTAATCAGTGGCTGAATTAATAGCAGTACTCTTACCTTAAAAATAAATAAATAAAAATAAAAGTAGGTAAAGGGATATACATGGCAACCTTTTAGTATCTGTGTTGCAAAACCACAATGCCCAGAAGGAATTCGAGAGAGAGAGAAGGGGTTAGGAGGAGAGACAGAGACAGAGGGATAGAGACAGAGTCAGACAGAGAGACACAGAGACACACACACAGACAGAGGGACAGAGAGAGAGAAGTGTCTGCCATGAAGGCAGGCTGGAACATTGGTGGGAGGGAAACTGGGAACATTGATGGTGGGAAATATCCACTGGTGAAGTGATAAGTGTTAGAACACAGTATAACTGAAACCCAGTCATAACAACTTTGTAAAGGAGTATTTCACTGATGATTCAATAAAATAAAAAAATAAATGGTATTAGAAAAAAAAAATCGAAAAGTAAAAAACAAAGTAGCGTGGGTTATCAATTTCCTTGTGAATTGTTTGTTCAAATCTGTTTTCAAAGGTATAGAAATGAGTTAAACCCTATATTTTCTATACTTTTATTAGTTTAAATAGGCAATATTAATACATGAATAGGTAATGTTACTTGTTCTGGATATTTCTCCTCTAAGACTATCTGAACATTGGTGGTTTTATAGGGGATAGATAGTATATCATGATTAAATTATTTTCAAGTCATTTTATAGATTTATGAAGTAGTTATGCTATGTATAAATAATGCATAGGTTCAATATGAGAATAGTATGAATAAATCATATATTTACACAAATTTGCATATAACTTTATATTTATAAATATACTTAATTTTTTAATTCTGTGCAGTTGAGTTTCATTCTGTTGTTCTTTCTGGTTTGTTTTATGAGCAAAATGGATATGGATAGCTTGGTCAGTTGGGTTTTCATGAGGAAAATAAGTTTGTAGTAGTATTATACTGAGTCTGAGGAATGCCATTTCATTAGAGTTTGGGGCATCAGTGTTCATTTGTTCATGGATGTGTAAAGCATCATAGTAATCCCCAAAAGCTTAAAGTAAAATGTGTAATAGATTGCCCATGGCCTGGCCTTACAAGTCACATATAAGATATGAGGTTTAAGGCCAGATAAAATAGACTGCTAGACTGGAACAGAGGGAAAATAGGATGGTGCTGAGAGTAAACAGGAGTGAGGAAAGTGCCAGTAACAAGGAAAGATGTAAATGTGAAGGGTTAGTGGGGCTCTCGGCAGCAGGCAGACCAGAATGTCCTATCAGAAGTTACCTTATTCTGGACCCTCCAGGCTTTTGGAGTTAGTTATTCAGACAGCCAAATCCAGTGTGAAATTCCTAAAAGAAGACAAAGCTTTGTTACCTTGGTTTCCTCTGCCATCAAAGGAGCTTTGTTGGAAACTACAAACCTGTTTTCCTACATAGCTTCTCAGTGCTTTCATTCCCTACAGAGTCTTGGGTTCATGGTTCCATTGCTTGAACATTCAGACATCTGCCTTTCACTCTCCTAGAATACTTGCTTTTATTTCTGGCTGTTCATCATCCCTACTCGTGTTCAAATGTTCTGTGTTTGCTGAGCCCAGCTCATTGGCTACCCGTTCCCCAACTCCTTGCGCTGTCTCCCTTTGGTTTGTAGTAATTGTGTTTCAGTCTTTTTTAGATACTCTGCAGTTTGGGACTCCTCAGAGCTACCCTGTGATTTGGGATGTCAGGTGGACTTGGAGGGAGGAGGGAGAATGTCCTCTTATGAACGCGGTGAGGTTAGGAGACTTGCTGTAGAAATAAACGTGTGTGATGGTGGTGGATAGGCAGGCAGACATGTTTGATGACTTCACTTCTGACAAACTGTGATGAATGTGTGGGGTCCCATCCTGTCCCGCAGGGAGAACCCTTCGTGGGGCTAAGGAGGGGACGCAACCGAACGGAGAGACGCAGAGCCAGAAGGAGGAGGAGGAGGAGGAGAGAAAGAGAGTTTATTCACAGCAGTTACAATACTTATACCTCTTGGTGGGAGGGGGTGGTATGCATGCTTGGACCCCCACAGGAGCAATAGTAAAATGTTGATCAGGCATGGCCGTTGGCTAGTGAGACAAGTGGTGAAATGATAAGATCACAGGAATCCCAAGCAGCGTCCGCTTGACTAGACGATAAGAGCCAAGCTCTGTAAGATGGCTCCCTACATCTCCCCCTGTTTTGTTTTAAATTAAATGTGGTCAGGGGAGGCATTGTCCGGTATCCCTTGTGACACAAACAGGAAAGCATGAAAGTACACATCTCAAGGGGGGAAATGCGGGCGACACATGTGCTCGGCCACATGGCACAAGCAGCACATGGGCTCAGGCAGCATATGCGCGCGCTTCTTTTGTTCAAGGTGTCTTTTATAGGGTCTGTTCAACCTGCCCCCACGTGGGGGCTTCTTCTTGGGTAAAAGTCCGTTGCTAAGGAGGTTACCAGGGAGGTTGGGAGTGGTGATGTTCTTCTTTAGAAAGTCTTATCAGGTCTGTTTTCTGTATCCACAGGGTGGGTTAGTCTCAGGATTCTCCTTCCTGGAGACTTTATTAATCTGTTTCATTGCCAAGGGCCTTTCCCTATCTACCTGCCTACTTCATATTCCCCTAGAGATTTCAACACCTTAAATCTTTAAGGGGAAAATGGTTGGTGATCCATCTTCTGAAGCTGCTTCATGCTGACAGAGGGGCGCAGACCCTGCCTGCACAAGGGGTGAAACCTCAAGCTACCTTAGTTTTAGTGGGCCCCAGGCAATGAACTGGTTGGGTTCCTGAAGTTATCTGAAAGAAAAGATCAGATCAATTAGACTGAGGGATGGCACTTTGAAATGATTAGACTCTGGAGATGTGGAAGGTCCTTTCTGACCTAGTAAGAACAAAATAGTTTGCTGTCTTAGGAAACATTAAGAGTTAAAGCAACAGAAACCAAAGCAACATAATGCCATACCCATTTCTGTCATGAAAAACAATGGAAAAGAATAACTGCTTCACCCATGGTAGATAGAAAATGACTTCCTATGTCCAGATCTTTCTAGTGGCCTAGAAGCACCAAGCCACTTCTCAGGTTGGAAAAGCTACCCATCCACTGAAGCTATCAATTGGAACCAATAGATATTTATACCTTGAATGAGTGTTTGATCATTTGCATGTCAAGCTGCCAATCCTCTCCTTGGTGAGTTCCTTGATGCTGAACAAGTGTTAGGAAAGGAAGCCCAGAATTTCCACTAGGTTCATTAATGAAACAGAAAGCACAGTACTGAGTTCCTTCCCATGAAAGATGGCTTTCAGACTAGTGATAGCAAGTTCAACATTGAGTCCAAAAGACTAGGCTGCTTACTTTACAGTCAGCAAAACACATTTTATCTGAATTACCCAGAAGGAATACCTTTTAGGTCAAGATTAGAATACATTTACTAGATCACTCTGTAGAATTTGAATCTGATTCTTTAAAAGGCAAGTTACAGAAACATGGTTTTCTCTCCACCTTCATTTTAAAATTTGCCTGATGGCTTAACAAATCTGACTTGTTGTTTTGCATAAACACAGCAAGATTGGAGAACTCTCCATTTTGGGGTACCCCATTATTTACTGAGAAGTCCTGGGGGTTGGGTTAAAGACAGGAGGCACACCAATAATGGCATTAATCTTATGTGGCATGTCAGAGTTACCCAGGCCTGGCCATAAATGTCCCACGATGAACTGGATGGTCTCGAGCTTTCAGGTTGAACTGGAGGTGGCCTTTTCCGTAGATGCATCCTGGCAGAAAGGAGTCCATCCCCTCCCTTTTTCAGGGCTGAGAGAGATCCTGGTTTCCAGGGTTTTTCTTGATGCTGAGTAGGCCCAGATTGTGTCAGTCACACAGATTCCCGGATTTCTCATTTTCCATAGCAGTGATGATTTCCATTCTTTTTTTAAGCCAACTGGCCTCTAGGGTCTCCCTGAGGTTTGTAGGGTACTTGAAACAGTACCTGTTAAATACCTGCTCCTGTCATTTAGACCAATCCCTTGACTCTTTCCCTGAAAGAGGGCTTTGGGGTCCCATAATTGATTTTCCTGTCTGCATGAGGGGTAGACCCTATTACAGAGAGGAAAGACTTTTGTCTGGATTTATGCAAACCAACATAGTGCCACGAAGCATCAAAAACATACCGAAGGTACAAAGAAGAGAAAAACATTTCACTTTACTCACAGTGAGATACAACACACCCATTTGTTGTGGGTCCTAGTCAAAGATGCTAAAATCTGTAGAGAAAAAGGTGTACAATTTAACATCACATTTAACCCATTCAATCCCATGTTGAAAACGTTGACTTCCCATTGATAAGAGCACTGTACTGGGAGTCCAGTGTACAGTTAAACATGTCTAATTCATTTAATCTCATTTGAAAAACCCTTGATTTCTCGCAACTTTTGAAGAATTCAATTATCTAAGAGCACTGTAACAGGAGTCCAGACAATCCATCCAATATCATATCTTTTCCATAGATCCTACCAAAAAACATACTAGAACAATTCTGCATGTGATTTAAAGAGTTTCTTAAAACAGTGATCAGTTTCTTTCCTTCAAACACAACCTCAAACCTTCTACACATTCCTTTATATTCATTCTGTCCTGTACCTTTCCTTCAACCCATTTCAAAATCAACTTCACTTTAACAGGACTACTTTCCTTTTTCCAACTGATGATATCTGCATCCATTATCTTTCTGACTTAAGACATACATCTATATTCCTTATAGTCATCCCACAAATTTAAACTCTTATTTTACTGAACTTAGTACAACATGATTTCCCGAATTTGAACACTAGTTATCAATCATCTCATTTAACATGACAAAACTACTCTACCACACCATTTCAAAAGCATTGTCAGTTCTATAGATATTCAAAAAGGTTTAGAAAGTTCTTATAACATATATTCACTTGGCAAAAGTTCACTTCACATTAGAAATTAACCAGCAGACATCTTAGAATTTTGATTTCTAGGAAAACACAAATATAAAGATTAAAACACTCATAGATTACCATAAAACATTAAGGATCTCACACTTGCGTACAAAGTTCTCTGATGTTCCGAGCTAGGTATGATACCTGGTGACAAAGCTTTGCAATGAATAAAGTTATGAGAATAATAACATGCATTTTCATGTACTGGACAGACTGACTTAACAATAGTCAGTAAAAGTTCCCACATCTCAAACTTTAACCAAGGCCCAATACTATGGCTTTAGACTATCAGGCTGACACCTGAGATTAATCTATTATAATTCTTTGCTAAGTATCAATAGAAATTTTAGGTACCGAGTCTCAGATCAAATAAAACACTTGTAGAATAAATTTTGCAACCAATTTTATAACTCTAGAAAAACATATTTTAACTAAACCATTACTCTTTGAACCTGTTTTTAACCACAACTATTTCAGCTCACATTCTAATAATCCAACATAGATGCATATGTACATTTACACAACAGCATAAGACCTTTAAACCATCAATTTTTATGAAACATGAGTAAATCTTCTTTGGCTTAAGTTCAATAGTTCTCGCACCTTAGTTAGTTCAAATCACAAGCTTTCTAACTTTATCAATTCCACAATACAAATAAGCTTTCAAACACAGAAAAAGCCCTATGGGTATTTATATATACATATATATTTTTTAACCAAACTTTGATAATAGCATAGAAAGAAAAGCATTTGGACTGTCAAATGTTTATGGAAACACAAGTAAACTTTGCTTATTTTGAGGGTTTCTGTACCTCTGTTGCTTGAAAAACAGCTAAATTCCTCATTAAAATTGGCTGAGGCTTATAAGATAAAGCCTTGCACTCTCTGAATTCTTATTTTACTTTTAGTTTTCTGGCTCTAGCTCTGTAGCTTTTTCTAGATAGTACAGCTACTGGAATTCAAAAGAATTTCAACTGTTAATAACTATTAATGTTCTTCCAATAAGAAATTTAGACTAAAAATTTCAATTTCGCTGTAGGCGCCACATTCTAATTAGAAATCTTTGTTTAAACCTGGTCTAACAGGTTCCAAAATCACATAGATCCTTTAAATTGCTGAACTGCATATCACTCTGATCTCTTGAGATGATCCTGTTTTCCCCAGGCCTAATTTTTACCACTGATTTTCACTCTGGCTCCAGCACTCAAGTGTTCCACATAGAGAGACAGACAGACAAACAAACAGACAGACAATAAGTTCACTAAAAACACCACACGTACATGTGCACACATCTGCAGTTGATCTATCGATCTGGCCCTTCAGAAACGGCAAGGAAAAAACTGATAGACTGAGAAAGGAAGGAACAAGTCCCCAGGGCAAAGTTAAGCCCTGTCGGCCGATTGGGAACATTGCTCCCTGTTTCTCTGCCTGACCAGCCTGTTTCCTGCTTGTTAAAAATGGGTCAAGAAAGCGCTTTTGTTGATATAAGCTGGCAAAACCTTTTCAGAATTGTTGAAATCTAAGGTGGTCAGATGCTAGCATTTTTCTTTCTTGGTCAAGACTAGTTCTGAGGCAGGGAACTAGTGACTTCTTATCAGATTTGGGGATAGGCTACCTTAGTGATATACTTTTATTTCCTGATATTATTAAATACTTAACCACATGATCTTGCATTTTCCTGCCTTCTCTGCTGATAATAATAAGCAGAACTAAGAGAAAGATAATGAGACAATTACACACACACTAAAGGCATACGCACAAAGCACACTCCTGCACTCGCTCGGACCGGTCCTTCTTTCACGAGGGTGCGCACCCACTCACCACATTCACACTAAAATTCCTGAACCTGCCCTACAGACGTCCACATTATCTTTGGTCTTATCCCCTGACAATGGGGTTGCTCCAATGTACATTGGGCTCTTTCTAATTAGAAGCTAGCAAACTAAAGGCAAAGCGGGGGTGATCATCAGGATGCAAGGGAATTGAGAAAAAGCAGTCTTTTAAATCAAGTACTGTCTGTCTTATACATTTCTGAAGGAATCACTGCTGGGGACGGCAGTCCAGGTTGAAGTGCCCCAAAAATGACTATGGTTTTATTTACTGCTCGTAGATCCTGTAGCAGTCGCCAACTGCCGTTTTTCTTTTCAGAGTCTTGGAGGCGCCTCCGCTTGGGAGGGCTCAGGTAGGAAAGCAGGATGGTCAGAGTCTATAGTAGTAGAATTTGAGGAGTCAGTTCCATGCATGGGGGTGGCCTCATCCCCACAGACTGAGGGAGCCTTGGAAACAGAGGATAAGCAGGCCATAAAGCAAGAAGAGAAAAGAAAGGGTCACTGGTAGGCTGTTTCTGCCAACTCGACAGAAATGAAAACACAGGACAAAGGGATTCGACCATCCACCAGTGACTGTCTACACTGGGAGGTAGTTTCTGCCAACTCGACATAAATGAAAACACAAAAGACACAAGAAGGGGCGGGGGGGGGGGGGATGGGGACACTCATAACAAACCACTCAGATGCATGTCTGGCCGGTGAGGAACTTAGCCATAGTGGATCAGCCTGAGAGGTGACTTGCAGCCGGTGTCTAAACCAGCACCACCCTAGACCATATGTTCCTCGTGGAATCGCAGACAGCCCAGTCGGACTCCGTAACCTTAAAGGGATCTTAAGGATGCCAAGTCGTGGAGCCACAGACTCAGTACAAGGACGAGGACGTCCAAGACTGCACAAATCACTCACACATACACACAAGACAAGGGAATTCAAGCCTTTCCGCCAGTGACCGTATTGTCCTTAACACGAGACTGTATTCGAGCCCGGTCCCAACCAGGGTGTGCGCCAAGAGAGAGGCAACCCTCAGAGACACTCACTTTTCTGTGAATTCGTCGGCCGACATGAACTTGACCAGGCGTTCGGTGGTCCCCTAGTGCCCCACGCTGGGCGCCAGATGTGGGGTCCCATCCTGTCCCGCAGGGAGAACCCTTCGTGGGGCTAAGGAGGGGACGCAACCGAACGGAGAGACGCAGAGCCAGAAGGAGGAGGAGGAGGAGGAGAGAAAGAGAGTTTATTCACAGCAGTTACAATACTTATACCTCTTGGTGGGAGGGGGTGGTATGAATGCTTGGACCCCCACAGGAACAATAGTAAAATGTTGATTAGGCATGGCCGTTGGCTAGTGAGATAAGTGGTGAAATGATAAGATCACAGGAATCCCAAGCAGCGTCCGCTAGACTAGAGGATAAGAGCCAAGCTCTGTAAGATGGCTCCCTACATGAATGGAGAAGGCAGAGAACTTTACTTTTTTTTTCCATCATAGTTACAGTATAATTTTTTTAAAAAAATTCTAACCCCCTGAGAGCATAAAGAAAGTGTGTCACTCAGACAAGTTATGTCTGATGACCTTGATCCTTACCAACTTTGACAGGAGAGAAGCCAATCACTGCAAGCATTGTGAACTATTTGTAGTCAGGGATTGGGGACCCAGAATTAATTTATAGTGTGATCTATGTTTTCTCTTTCCCTGAAAAGTGTAGTAGTCCTGGGACTGCACATATAATATAGCAGGCAGGGTGCTTGCCTTGTGTGCGGCAGACCCAGGTTTAATCCCCTGCACTCCATATGGTCTCCTAAGTTCTACCAGAAGTGATCCTTGAGCACAGAGTCAGGAATATGTTCTGAGCACCATCAGGTGTGGCTCAAAAACAAAATCAAAACCAAAAAAGTAGTTGCTTTGAATCCAGGGAGCAAATGACTGGGATGTGGGTGAAATCGGGAAGATCTGAAGACTTGTAAATTGGTGAAACACACTTGGTGTGAGTTCAGAGTGAAAACCCACGTCAGGATGGTATGTTCAGTGTATTCATCTAGCTTCTCTTTATTCCTGGATCTTGATCTTGCTGAAGTGAGGTCCTGAGTGCTAGCAGAAGTCACAAGAGTAGTTTTACAAAAAATCATATTCAGCAAAATAAAATTTGCAAAATGACTGGTATTTGTAGGATAACACTGGGTTTGTCCTTTTAGCCTTGCCGCAGGGAACTTAGTTTACCTTAAAGCAATGTCCTTTCTGTATGAACACAGGAAGACAGTTAATGTTATGCTTTGTAACTTGGGAGCTGATTGACTCCAGTAGTATTTACTCGTAGGCATCTGTTTCCTCAACTCAGTTGCCGTTAGTTCTTAGCACCCTAAATGCAGGGTCCTGATGAGGGACTGTTGGACCCAGGGCAAGCTATGAGTTACATTGGCATTGAAATGGGCCATGCCAAAGCACCACAATACTCAACTATAAGTTGAGAACATGGTCATAGACAAATGCTGTCATGATCCAAAAGTAACGAGTCTAGGACCCTGCTGGGGTTAGGAAGACTAACCTGGCCTGAGGACTGTGGTCTGGAATATATAGTGAATGTCCTCAGGAAGAACCAAACCTTAAGTTTGATATATCTTTTATTGTGCTCATACAAAATGACATTGCTAGAAATATTAGAAGTAAATTTACTATAACTATGTAAGTGGATTACTAGCTGAGGAAAGAAAAAAGTGACACACCCTGGATGGGATCCTGCCCTTAAACGAATCTCCTAGTAATCTGGAGTAATCTCCTTAGATGAGATTTTGTTAATCTTTTGGAGGAGTGGTCTTACCGCTCTTTGCTGATTTGTTAATGTTCAACACACCTTTGTGTCACCACCCTCTGTGACTGCTATATAAACTAAGACTGTAAGAGAAGTAGAGGGAGAAGACACAGAAGCAGAGCACAAAGCCAAAGAGAATCAGGGAGTCAGTCATTGGAGCCAGAAGCAGGGGAAAGAAAGAGCATAAAGTGAGTCAGAAGTAAGAGTCAGAGTCAGAAGTGAGAATCAGAGTCAGAGTCAGAAGTGAGAGGGAGCGGGGCTCCAGAGACTGAAGCAGAAGGGCTCCAGAGAGAGAGAGAGAGATCGGAAGAGACCAGAGGAGAGACTACAGAGACAGAGATAGAGAGACAGACAGAGAGAGCACAGCGGCACACACAGAAGCAGAGCACAAGGAGGAGCCATCTCGATCCGGTCCATACACAGCAGCTTGAGAGCACTGAACGCAAGCAGCGAGAGAGAGAGAGAATGTACCCCCAAGAGCCCGGGAACAACACACACACATCAGCCCTATCCGCGTGTTTGCATTTGTAATTTTTACAGGTATTGACAAGCCATATAACATAAACCTATCATTGAGATGCTGGGTACCATGCCAACAGCATCTTGCTGGATATTTTTGAAGAAGTAGGAGTGAAAGATATGGAATTTTGGGGATTTGGAGATAAAGGAGCAGTGTTGAAAGGCAGAGAAAATTGAACATATTCCAATTCCCAAAGAGAAAAATCATCGTATATTTATATTTAAAAAATCAATATAATAACTTACAGCCTCCAGTCTTTGCTGATAGAGCTGCTTTGTGGTAATTTTCTTTTCCTGTACTTGGGAGAAGGCATTTCTTAGGGGACTTCTTTCAAGAAAGCTTATAGTACCCTTCCAGGTTTTGCAGAAAAACTGTTGAACTTCTGCTCTGGTCTCTCTTGGCTCCTCAGTTGTGCTTTGAATGTTCTGATTTTAATGACAACTATACTAATATCCAACAGTCCATTAAATCATCCAATTCTTTTACAATATGTGTAAACACCTGCTTCAATTTAATCCAGTGCTTCCACTAGAAAAAACCGAAGATGCAAATATACATAATAATCTTCTTCTTTTACAGAGGCCGTTTGTCAGTGACACCATCCTTCTGAAAACATTTAAGAATTTAGAAGTTGAATGGAAAAGGTGTTTGAGTGATTGAACGCTTGTTAGAAACTGAGAGTGATACCTTTATGCTACCATCATTAAATGACCCTCCCTGTAGCTTATGACTTTTTTAAGCCTGAAGTTGATGTTGTCTGATAAAAGTATAACCACCAGCCTTTTTGAGGGAGTTGTTTGCTTGAACTATTGTCTTCCAACCTTTAACTTTGAATCTGTGTTAACTTTGACTATACAGATTTGTTTCTTGTGGGTAGTAGAAGGTCTTAATTCAATTTCTAATCCACCCTGCCACTCTGTGTCTCTTGATTTGTGTTATTAGGCCACTGACATTTAGTGAGATTATTTTCACATGGATATATGTCATTTTTCTGTAGAAGTTTGTCATATTTTTGACATTTGTCTTGTTCAAAGAAACCTCTTCATTACTACTTTTTTTTTTCTTTTTGGCCCACACCCAGAGTTGCACATGGCTTACTCCTGGCTCATGCATTCAGGAATTACTCCTGGTGGTGCTCAGGGGACCATATGGGACGCTGGGAATCAAACTTGGGTCAGCCACATGCAAGGCAAACGCCCTACCTGCTGTGCTATTGCTCCAGCTCCCTCTTCATTACTACTTGCAAAGTTGATTTTGAATATCTGAAGTTTGTGAGCTCTTTATCCATGAAGCTCTGCATTGTTCTTTCAAATCTGAATGCAAATCTTGCTGTGTAAAGTATTCTTAGCAAGATGTTTATTTTATTGGACTTTTTGTTTTGTTGTACATATCCTATTATTGTCTGAGATTACAGCTCTTTTTTGGTGAATCTTCTGTGAATCTTTCCTTTTAAAATTTTTTATTAGAGAATCACTGTGATGTACAGTTACAAACTTATGAACTTTTGTGTTTGCATTTCACTCATACAGTGATCGTTTACCCATTCCTCCACCAGTGCCCATTCACCTCCACCAATGATCCCAGTATCCCTCTCACCACCCCACCCCATACCCCACTCTTCTGTGAATCTTAAGAAGGCTCCTTTGAAATTTTCTTCCTGGAACTTGTTCTTTCAATGTTCTGTCTCTGTCTTTGTCTTTTGTCATTGTGGTTAGAATGTGTCTTGGTATATTTTTGTTTGGATCTCTTTTAGCTGGTACCCTTCTGGCCTCTTAAATCAAATTGCTTGCAGTCCTCAATTTTCAGAACTTCTCAGCTGTTATTTCTTTGATAATTGTTTCTTTATCTTCCCTAGCCCTCTGTGACACCAATGATTTTTATGTTGTTCCTCTTGAATTCATCCCAAAGTTCTCTCATTTGCTCTTCATTTATTTTGAAGTTCTTTTCACATTCTACTGTTTTCTAGAGGTTTTTCAGATCTCATTTTGGATCTTATGTTTGTCCTCTGTTGCTGTTACTGCTGCTAAGGCTTTACATTGAGTTTTTCATTTTACTACCATATTTTTCAGTCATCATTTCTAATTCTAGTTTTCTCATACTTTCTTTTGTTTTATTGGCTTTGAACTCAGTGAACATCCTCAACATTTCCTTTCTAATGTCCTATCTGAATGGTTATATACCTCATTACTCTTCAGTGCTACTATCTCCATTCATTAAGCATGGTGGAATTCTGCACTATTTATCTTCCCTGTTGCATGCTGGGGGTGATTCTCTCCAGCCCTCTTCCTCTTTCTCTCTTGGCCTCTATTTTAGGAATCAGTGGGATAGAGCCCTGACATTTTCCCAACAGAGCTCCCCAATCTGAAGTAACCCATCTGGACTCTTTCACCATAGTTTAAGTGCTTTATCTGATCTGGCTATGGAAGACTCACTTTGGAAGGGGCAAAGGGCTTTGTGTGTGTGATGGATTGGTTATTCTGCTACCAATTTCCCAATGAAGAGATACATAATGATGTTTGCCGTACACTGACACTGAAGCAATTCTAAGGGATTTCTTAAATTCTAAGAACACATCAGGGTATAGTCTGTCTCCTTTCTCTTCCAGTTGGCTGTGTTCAGGGTGGCTCTGTTCTTGGGCAACCCACTCTAGAATTCAAAATATGGCTGTCAAGAAACTTCCAGTTTAAGGCCTGTCTTCTCAGGAAAACAAACAGAAAAAAAGTTTGCCCCCTCAACAAATCCAGCAAAAAAGATTCATATATAGATCTTGCTTTTATTTCTTTTAGTAACATAGGATGTTATATGAACAGCATCTTGTTACCACACAATAGAGTTCTTTAACAGTTCTTTAATGTGTTCCAGTGGTGAAAATTCCATTCTTTCCTTTCTCCTTTTTCCTATTTGGATATCTCTTGTCAATATCACAGGTTCTTACTATTTTTTCATATTTGAAATAGTATGTTTTTGTTTCTACATATTAAGAACATTCATAAACTTCTGTGGAATGGCTAAGCTGGAATGGCTGAGCTGACAGAATTATTTTTAAATATTATTGAGCCCCATTTTCTCTTAACAGATGAGAGTAACTGTGGCTTGAAGCAGCTAGAAATCTTCACAAGACAATGAGCAACTTTAGCATATGGATCTAGTGAAGAAAAGAATTTCTGCTATTTCTGCTTGCTCATCTTTACCATTAAATCACCATTTTAAATTTCTTTGACTTAGTGAAGTGAATCACTCGAAGATATTTTCTCCTTAGATACGTAAAGTTTAATGTCTTTCCATTTAGATAACCCTAGATATTTGAGTTTCAACTTGAGAACCTGATGATATTTAACATGTCTCATTTTGTTAATTGTATATTAGCAAATATACATAATCATGCCAGTTTCCTCTCATTTTCCCTTTCACTGATAGTAATTTCAGTGTCAGAGGTGAGTGGTGCTAGCATTTTCTCATTGCCATGTGCTAAGCCAGATTGTTCACCCACAATCTACAGAGTAGTGCCAGTATGGAGTGCTTGAAAACCACTCATCTACCACTTTGGTTATGACTTCCGGGCATTAGACTGGAATGCAGGACAGGTGATCATCCTAGGTATATAAAGGTTGAAAAATGCTGTACCACAAAGAAATCTGAAAGATTATTCTAAATTCTCAAAAATTCATATGTTAGTATAATTTTTTTAAAATCAATCATTGTGAGATACACAGTTATAGATCTATTCATGGTCAGGTTTCAGGCATACAGCATTCCAACATCCATCCCTCCACCAGTGAACATTTCCCACCATCAGTGTTCCCAGTTTCTCTCCTGGCACTCTCTCCCTCCCTGCAACCTGTCTTTACAGCAGGCATTTCTTCTCTCTCTCTCTCTCTCTCTCTCTCTCTCTCTCTCTCTCTCTCTCTCTCTCTCTCTCTCTCTCTATCTCCCCACCCACCCTTTGTAGGCATTATGGTTTGCAATGCAGATACTGGGAGGTTATTATGTTTGCTCCTTTACCTATTTTCAGCATGCAATTCTTATCCAGACTGATCACTTCAAACTGCAAAGGTCTTAAAGGTCAATATGAATCTTGAAGTTGGTCTAGTTGGTCTGTATCCTCTTTCTGCTATGGAAAAATATAAAGAATAGAATGGTGACTATTCCATTTATTTATTTTTAAATGTGGTATCCAAGCTTATGGCTTAAATCAAGTAATCTATTATTCTCATGAATCTTCATTTTGGATAGAAGTTGGAAGGGGCCATGAAACTCAACCTATTAACATATGTGAATGGTAGAAAAGGAGTTAAAATAAACAGGAGGTAGAAAGAAGTTAAGTAAAAATAGAAGAAAAGTTCTCGAACTGAAAAGCCAAGAAGGATTCATGAATAGTTCAAGCTGCTTATTTAGACACTTCTTAATGAAATTCTATAGATAATTTTTGAGAATATTTTGGATAAAGGGCATTTTACATCTGGACAGGTACAAAAAAAAAGTACTGGGGCGAGTGGGAAGGGTGTTTGCCTTGCCTGTGGCTGACCCACAGCCAGGTGTGGTCCAAAATCTAAAAAGAAGAAAAATAGATAATATAAAATAAAATCTAAAAATATTTAAGATATAATCAGACATATCAATAGTTATAGAAGCGAAAAGGCAGAAAAAAACTATAGAGTGGATTAAAAAAAAGCTAAAAAGTTACCAAAAAGCCTGTATCAAGGCCTCGTAATTATTTGCAAGGCAAACAAATTGAAATATATAATTCTGTAACATTATTAGCTTTACTTTCTATTTTTGATTGTTTTTGAACCAGCTTTTCTTATTATGGGCATGAAGTCATTCAGTTCATCTAGCATTTTGGATTTCACTTGACCCCAGGAGTGGGCTGGGAGCAGAGGCTGGGAGTTAATCATTGGGAAGATAAGCATGTTCCAAATGTTTGCTCTTGTAGGGCAGAAAGGTTGGAAAACAATTTGGTTTCCTATGGAAGAAAACAGTTTTCTTCTACAAATAAGTTAACAGAGAATAAGTCCTAATATTATTTGAGGAATGGAAAGTTGCTTTATGAATAAAATTGAGACTCTCCACTCCTACCACTTGAGCTATCTCTCCCAGAGAAATAAGAAAGAAATAACAGATAGTTCTAAATGTACAGTTTGGAACTAACAGAAAAATTAACATTTGGGATTATGGAAAAATTAACAGTGGGGAACAATCTACAATTATATGTAATCCTTTAAAAATTCCCTATTTTTATTATTTCCTTCCTTCTGCCTGCTTTTGGGCTTCATTTATTGGTCATTTTTCAGTTTCTCAAGCTGTGCACTCAAGTTGTTTATGTGTGCCCTTCCTTCTTTCCTGATTTGTGCTTGCAGAGCTATAAACTTTCCTATTAGTAGTGCTTTTTCCGTGTCCCTTAAGTTCCGGTAGCTTGTGTCCTCATTCTTATTTGTTCCCAGCAGTCTTTTAGTTCCTGATCAATTTCCTATCTGACCCACTGGTTGTTCAGTAGTGAGCTGTTTAATTTCCAAGGGTTTCATTAAATTCTCCAATTCTGTTTGTGATTAACTTCTGTTTTCAGTGCATCATGTTTCTGAGAAGTTGGTTGATACAATTTTCATCCTCTTGATTTATGGAGGTACATTTTTTTGGCCCAGCATGTCTAAATTGGAGAGTGTCCCATGTGCATTGGAGAAGAATGTATTTTTGATGTTTAGGGGATAAAATGCCATATATATATAACTCCCTTACTTCCATTACTTCCTTCAAAGCCAGTATGTCCTTGCTAAGTTTTAGTCTGGTTGATCTATAAAGAAGTGACAGATTGGTGTTGAGATTTCCAAATATTATTATATTGCTATCAATGTACTCCTTGAAATATATTAGCAATTTGTATATTGCTGGTTTCTCATTGTGTGAATATACATTTAGGAGTGTAATTTCTGCCTGATGTACATGTCCCTTGATTACTAAAAAATGGCCCTATCCATGAAAAGTTTCATGCTGAGTGAAATGAGTCAGAAAGAGAGAGACAGACATAGAAAGACTGCACTCATCTATGGTATATAGAATATCAGAGTGGGAGACTAATACCCAAGAACTGTAGAAATAAGTACCAGGAGGTTGACCCCATGGCTTCGCGGCTGGCCTCACGTTCCGGGGAAAGGGCAACTCAGAGAAGCGATCACCAACTACATTGTAGTTGAAGGCCATGTGGGGGAAGGGAGTTGCGGGCTGAATGAGGGCTAGAGACTGAGCACAGAGGCCACTCAACACCTTTATTGCAAACCACAACAGCTAATTAGAGAGAGAGAACAGAAGGGAATGCCTTGCCACAGTGGCAGGGTGGGGTGGGGGGGAGATGGGATTGGGGAGGGTGGGAGGGACGCCGGGTTTACGGGTGGTGGAGAATGGGCACTGGTGAAGGGATGGGTTCCCGAACTTTGTATGAGGGAAGTATAAGCACAAAAGTGTATAAATCTGTAACTGTACCCTCACGGTGATTCTCTAATTAAAAATAAATAAATTATTTAAAAAAATGGCCCTATCTTTTTCTTATCTAATCTTTTTTTGAGCCTGAAATCTATGTTTTCTGATATTAGTATGGATAACCTGGCCTTTTTGAGGGAGTCTTAGCTTGAAGGATTGCCTTCCAAACTTTGACTTTGAGTCTGTGTTTGCTCTCACTGTTCAAATGTGTTTCTTGCTGACAGAAGAATGTTGGGTTCAACTTGTAATCTGTTTTTGCCATTTTGTGTCTTAATTGGCATATTTAGACCATTGACATTGAGACAGGTTATTGTGATGGAGTTTTGTGCCATCTTTCTGTAGAATTTTGTTGTGTTTGGGTGGTTTGTCTTATATTAATGTAGCCCCCTCATTTTTTTTAAAGTTGGGTTGAGTCTATGAAGTTTCTGAGGTGTTCTTTGCTGCTTCAATTATGTATCATTCTGATGTAGGCAGGTAGATACATAGGAAAGGGCCTGTGACATTGGAATTTCTAGGAAGTTAGGCCAAGCTGCAAAAAGCCCACCTTGCAGAGAAAGAGACTCAGGCTGATAAGACTTCACCTGGCCCAACAGACTCAGAGAAAATTGGACCCCCACTCCACTGCCACCCACTCCACTGACCCCAAAGAACCCCCAGCAGAAACAAAGGCCAAGGAAAGGAATTTCATTTCTTGCTCCCATATCAAAGAGTAGATAATCATATATTTGAAGATGTGTGTAAGGATATTCAATCCTGTTCCATTGGTCTACGGCTCTGCCTTTGTTCCAGCACCATGCTGTTTCAATTACAACCGCTTTGTAGTAGAGTTTGAAGTTGGCGAAGTTGATTCCTTCTATCTTCTTCTCCCCAAGAATTGCTTTAGGTATTCATGGGGGTTTGTTGTTCCATATGAATTTCAGGAGTGTTTGATCCATTTCTTTGAAGAATGTCATGGGTATCCTTATAGGAATTGCATTGAATCTGTATAATGCTTTGGGGAGTATTGCCATTTTGACATGTTAATTCTCCCGATCCATGAGCAGGGTATATGTTTCCATTTCCTCATTTCCTCTTTTATTTCGTGAAGTGTGTAAAAACACAAAAAAAAAGAAAAAAAGGGAGCGGGCACCACACCGGGGAGGTTGATGGCGATGATGAGACAGGCGAAGGAAGGAACGGAGCCAGGCTGGTGGTCTCAGTTGCAGTTTATTCCATTCCCATCTCCATTCTCCTCTGAGTCTCCTCCTGCTTCTTCCTCCCCCATCCTACTTCATTCTTCTTCTCTTCTGGGTTTGGATCTCGATCTAGCTTCTCCAGATCTGGCCCTGGGACTGGTACTGGGACTGGCCCTGGCACTGGCCCCGAGACTGGCCCTTGGGACTGGCCCTGGAACTCGCCCTGGGACTGACCGGCCCCCAGCCCACTCTTACAGCCTAGTTAAATCCCCCAGCATGAGGGGTTGGAGCTAACACATAGGTGTGGTCACAGTCAATGGGGTAAAGTTCTTTCCCTCAGGGGATGCTTCTTCTAGGACAGATACTCTTTCAGCAGGACACCCACCCAAGAGCGGAATCCCATGGGTGTGTTTCTCCTCTCCTTGTCCAACTAACATATAAGTATTCATATTATTAATCATTTTGTATGGACATAGCAAGAGATGCATTAAGCTTATAGAATTGCTCTCCTGGGGTCATCTTGATCTCAAACTACAGTACTGAGGCCAGATTAGTCTTTCCTATCCCTAGCAGGGTCCTAGTCTCATCGTTGCTTTTGGATCATGACATGACATGTCCATGACCAGGCTCTTAACATATAGTTAAGCATTAGGTGCTTTGGCCAGGCCCATCTCGATGCCATGGTAGCACATAACTCACCGCTTGCCCTGGGTCCATCCCGACCCTCATCGGGACCCTGCTTTTGGGGGGTGCTAGGAAGTAAGGGCAGCTGAGGCTTAAGTCGATAATGCAGATGCCCAGGAGTGAATAATGTTCAAAGCCAACTAAATCCCACGTTACCAAAGCATATTAACAACTGTCTTTCTTTGTCCATACAAAAAGGATATTGCTCTAAAGTAAACTATTCAAAAGACATAAGGATAGGAGAAAAGGCAATATTAACTTACAAGTTCACTGTCCTAGCAAGGTCTGACCTTACAAATTAACAGAGTCTGATTAGGGGAAGAGCTGATTAACTAGTTGGGGAAGGGAGCATAGAAGTGATTACATATAGACAAAGGAGTGGGAGTGACTCAGGAGCACTTTGATGGGTGTGACTGATATACCTAAGGTCCTAGTGGCAAGGGGAACAGGACATACCATTGTAGTCTAGAATTGTTTGGAGATTATTACCAGATAAGCCCAAACTCTGTGGCAAGGGAGAAAGGACAAACCAATATCCTATAGTGAAGTAGATTTTTGTAGTTTTCTTTGTACAGGTCCTTTACCTCCTTTGTTAAGCTGATTCCTAGGTTTTCTGAGGCATGATTGTGAATAGGATTGCTTTTTTTCATGTCACTTGCCTCTGTCTCATTATTTGCATATAGGAAAGTCATGGATTTTTGGGTATTGATTTTATAGCCTTCGACTTTACTGTACAAGTCTATTGTCTCTAGGAATTTCTTGGTGGAGGCTTTGGGGTTCTCTAAATGCAGTATCATATCACCTGTGAATAGTGATAGTTTGATTTCTTTCTTTCCTATCTGGGTGCCATTAATATTGTTTTCTTGCCTAACCGCTATTGCAAGTACTTCCAAAACTTTATTGAACAGAAGTGGTGAAAGTAGGCATACTTGTCTCATCCCTGATCTTAGAGGGAAGACTCTTAGTTTTTCCCCGTTGAGGATGATGCTTGCCATAGCTTTGTAGTAGATGGATTTGGCTATATTGAGGAAAGTTCCTTCAAAACCCATTTTGGTAAGAGTTTTCATCATAAATGGGTGTTGGATCTTGTCAAATGCTTTCTCTGCATCTGTTGATATGATCGTATGGTTTTTATGCTTTCTTTTGTTGATATGATGGATTGTGTTGATTGATTTCTGAATGTTAAACCATCCTTGCATCCTCAGGATGAATCCCACTTGGTCGTAGTGTGGAGCAAGGAGAGCCCCTTTAACAAATGGTGCTGGTAAAACTGGACCACTAAATGCAAAAAATTGGGCTAAGACCTCTACCTATCACCATGCACAAAAGTCATATCAAAATGGATTAAAGACCTCAACATCAGACCGAAATCCATGGAATCCATATGGTACACAAGGTCAGCAAAACCCTCTGTGACATTAAAGCTAAAGAAATCTTCAAAGATGACACTCCACTGACCAATCAAGTGGAAACATAGATAAACAAATGGTACTACCTTAAACTTAAGAAACTTCTGCATCTCAAAAGATACAGTGACCAGAATACAAAGACAATCTACAGAATGAGAAAGGATATTCACCCAATACTCATCTGATAAGGGGTTGATATCAAGGATATATAAGGATATCAACTATATATAATAGTTGAACTCTACAAGAAGAAAACATCCAACCCATCAGAAAATGGGGTGATGAAATGAACAGAAACCTTCTCAAAGAAGATATTTGAATGGCCAAAAGTCACATGACAAAATGCTCTTAATCACTAATTATCAGGGAGATGCAGATCAAAACAACAGTGAGATATCACCTCACACCACAGAGACTAGCCCACATCCAAAAGAACAAAAGCAACTAGTGTTGGTGTGGATGTGGGGAGAAAGGGACTCTCCTTCACTCCTGGTTGAAATGCTGACTGGTTCAGCCCTTTTGGAAAACAGTGTGGACGCTTCTCAAAAAATTAGAAATGGGGGGCTGGAGCAATAGCACAGCGGGTAGGGCGTTTGCCTTGCACGCGGCTGAACCGGGTTCGATTCTGAGCACTGCCGGGAGTAATTCCTGAGTGTAAAGCCAGGAGTAACCCCTGTGCATCGCCGGGTGTGACCCAAAAAGCAAAAAAAAAAAAATTAGAAATGGAAGTGGATAGTACTTTTGTATTGGGATTGTCTTCCTGCCCCTCTTGGAATCTGGTGACTCTTACGTGATTCATCTTGAATTCATTCCAAATTTCTCTTGTCTACCTTTCATTTATTTTGAGGTCTTTTTCCATCTTCTGCTGTTTCCAGGATGTTTTCTCCATCTCTTCTTGGTACTCACTGATTCTGTCCTCAATTGCTATTACTCTACTGTTGAAGCCTTCCATTTAGTTTTTTATTTCACCCCCCAATTTTTGAATTTTAACACTTTGGCTTGTAGTTTTTCCATTTGTCTTCATATCCTTCTGTATTTTATTATCTTTCCATTTCATTGTTTCTTTGAACTCATTAAACATCCTCAACATTTCCCCTCAACTTTTTTTCAGGGAGATTATATAGGTAGATATTCCGTGTTGAGACTTCAGTGCTCTTATCTTCATCCACTTCCCATAGTGGGAAAAAATAGAACCAAAACAACGTTTTTTTCTTTTCTATGACTATAAGGATTGGAGCGATAGTACAGCAGGTAGGGTGTTTGCCTTGCATGTGGCCAACCAGGTTTCGAGGGTTCGATTCCTCTGTCCCTCTTGGAGAGCCCGGCAAGCTACCAAGAGTATCCCGTCCACATAGCAGAGCCTGGCAAGCTAAGTGTGGTGTATTCGATATGCCCAAAACAGTAACAAGTCTCATAATGAAGACATTACTGGTGCCCGCTCAAGCAAATCGATGAATAACTGGATTACAATGAAACAGTGCAACAGTGCGATGATTATAAGAGCAAAAAGTTATTCCTTAACCATGAGTTTGGTTGCTAGAAAAGGACTTGTGTCCATATTCTCTAGTGGACATGGAAACACTGGGCCATTCACTTACACTGGACCTGGTAATAGAGATATTTAAAGAAACAAATAGTTTCTTATAAAGATTTATGAGCTCTTAAAGAGCTGCACAGTCTGTTGTTTGAAGTGAGCACACCCACCAACACAGCTGGGTGCTCTATAGGGGCATACTCTGTTTTCCTTCTTTGCATACTGGTGGGCGCACTGTGGGAATGTGTTCACCCTGTTTCTGGTGGCTGCATACCAATCATTATTAGGAGCCGTTTCAGATAAAGAGACATAATACTTAGCTTTTTGATAACAGGCAATGGTATTTTCTAGTTTTTCTTTAAAATTTTAGGTCCTCAGTGGGTTCCCAGGAGTAGGTTGCCTCATTTTTTGTCGGAATCTCATCACTGCTTGGTGTAAATGGAACTGACCTTATCCCAGAAAGATGAAGTCAACTAGAAATTCTCTTCAATTTCACAGTCACGGTTGTGCTCAGGATAGCTTGGTAAGGTCCCTTCCACTTACTTAGGCAACAGTGTGTCTGAAGGGGATCCAGCCTTCCAAATTTTTAACAAGACCCAATGACCAGGCTGAATTCTGTTTGGAGGTAATCCTTTATTCGAGTGAAACAAAACAGCATTCTACACACCTGAATTGCCTGCTGAACTTGTCCCAGATTAATAATAATACTTCGATTCTTAACTTTTTGAATCTAATAAGAAATCTGTGGTTATAATGGATATCCTGTATAGCAGTTCAAAGGGACAAGGTTGAAATTTTGCTCTTGGTGCTATTCTGTATCTGAGAAGGGCTATAGGCAACAGGGAAAACCATAACTCAGAGCTTTCTTGACACAACTTCCCTAATACCCTTTTTAAGGTTGTGATTAAATTTCTCTACTTTTCCTGATGATTGGGGATGCCAGGCTGTATGGAATTGATGATTCATCTTTAAAGCAAAGACGAAATCCCAGATGATTTCTAAGTAAAAGAAGTCCCATTGTCACTCTGTAGTGACCTGTAAGCCAAATCTACAGGTTATCTCCTTTAAGTAACTCCTTAGATACTTCTATGGCTTTCTCAATATGGGTTGGAAAGTCCTCTGCCATCCAGTGAAGGTGTTGTAATTATCCGCCTCTAAAAGAATCTTACACAATATGGACATTTCTCAAAAAACTAGAAATAAAGCTCCCATTTGACCCAGCAGTACCACTTCTGGGAATATATCCCGGAGATGCAAAAAATTACAGTAGAAATGACATATGAACTTGTATATTTATTGCAGCACTATTTACAATAGCTAGAATCTGGAAAAAACCCAAAGTGCCCGAGAACAGACGACTGGTTGAAGAAACCTTGGTATATCTATACAATGGAATACTATGCAGCTATTAGAAAAGATGAAGTCATGAAATTTGCATATAAATGGATCACATGGAGAGTATCATGCTAAGTGAAATGAGTCAGAAAAAGAGGCACAGATATAGAATGACTGCACTCATTTCTGGAATATAAAGTACATAATAGGAGACTAACACGTAAGGAGTGTTGAAATAAGGGTCAAGAGGACTATCCCACGGCTTGCTAGCTGATCTCTTGCACTGGGGGAAAAAGTAGCTGGGATCGAGAGAGGAGCACTAAATAAATGATGGTTGGAGGGATTACTCAGGATAGTAGATGCACTTTGAAAGCAGACTATGGACTAAACATGATGGCTGCTGGAGGTGGGAAGGGGTGGGGGTGGGAGGAGGGATGCTGGGAACATTGGTGGTGGAGAATGGGCACTGGTGGAGGGATGGGTACCTGAACATTGTTTGACAGAAACGCAATCATGAAAGTCTATAAGTCTGTATCTCATGACAATTCATTAAAATAAAATTTAAAAATAAAGTAATTTAAAAAAAAGAATCTTACTTCATGTGTATTCATTCCTTTGTATTTTCTTTTAGTGGTGTTTGATTTTGAACTCTATAAAATCTGGTAAAAAAGTTCCTTCAATCACTTTTTCTTATATATAGTCCTGTGTTTTTCCTCTAAGGTCTTTCTGTGTGAATTTTAAATTCAGCTCATTAAATTAAAAAATCCTTTCGTGGGGGCAGTGGGGGGACTCAGTGGCACTCAGGGGCTGCTCCTTGAGTCTGTGTCCAGAGAGCATTCATGCCAGTGCTGAGGGGAATGGTGGTGTGGGGGTGTTGAACTAAAGCCAGCTTTTTTTCTTTTCCTTATTCTTTTTGACAAACCCAGCAAAGCTCAGGGATTATTTTGACTCTGCATTCAGGGATTACTCCTGGTAATGCTTGGGGACTTTATGGGATGCCAGAATCAGATCCGGGTTGCCCGCCTATAAGATAAGGGCCCTGTCTTCTGTACTATTTCTCTGGCCTTTAAATTTAAATATATATATATATATATATATATATATATATATAAATTCAAGGAGGGGAAGAAGAGAATGGGAAGTAATCAGTGAATAGCCATCAGGGTTCAGATATACTGGTAATGTGGGTGAGTGGTAGAGTGGTATCCAAACCACAGACTCAACAAAACTGAAAACATGAATCTAAACTACAAACTACTGACACTTTATAATGTAACTGGCAAGTTTGCAGGCAGGGATGGGCAGGAGTCGAGATGGGGAGGGGATTTGGGTATACTGGTGGAGGAAAGCTGACTCTGGTGGTGGGATTAATGTTGATATATTCTATGCCTAGAATTCAAATATCAATAACTTAGTAGATCACAGTTCTTTAATAAAATTTAAATTAAAAAATTTTATTAACATTGTATTGATAAAAGGACTGATGTGTTTACATAATTCTTATAAAGTATGTCTTTTGATTTATATTTTTTATGTGTTTTGTTCCCCCTTTTATCCATAAATATAATTTCCATTATTTGCTAAAATGTATTCCGAGTTTCTTATTTTTGATAAATATTTTTAGGTATTTGATAAATACTTCTGAGTATTTACTGGTTATATTGATGTTGCTTCATTGATCTTATATCCAAAAACCTTTCCTAATTTTATCATTTCAGATGTTTCTGTATGTTTTTATTTTCTTTGTAGACAGCCTTTATATTTTGTTAGCTTGATTCTTCCTTTAATTGTTGTGGGAACTACACCCATTGTTCTCTGCAGTGCTGTGGTGCCACCAGTACAATAGATAGTGATTATGTCAGAGATTGAAGGGAAGGCATTTAGTACCAAGGACCACAACTCAGGGCCTCAAATGTGCTCAAGTCATTTGAACTTGTTCTCTCTTCTTTCCTTTTAATTTTAAATTTATTTCACCTGTTTATTGGGCTGCACAAACCTATTTCAGCTTCTTACTGAGCTGTGTAAACCTCTTTCAGCTGCTGAGCCATATAGTTGACATTGGTTTATTCTGGATTATAAAGGAAATATTTTAAAAATTATTTCATTAAGAATTAACCAGTACAGCAAAATTGTAAATTCAGTACACACACACACACACACACACACACACACACAAAAAAAAAACCATTGTACATGCAAGTAGTGAACTAGAAGAGAAAGAGACACAATGTCTCTGTCAAATATCTAGGAATCAAGTGAACAATACAGGTGAGAGAATTTTGCCTGGAGAAGTATGCATCACTTAAAGAAACAGAAGAGGACCTTAGGAAATATAAATGTTTTCCATGTTAATAGATTGGAAAAATCAAAATTGTCAAATGACATCCTACTAAATTATTGTATAGACTCAGCTTAATCCCTATAAATTCCTGGTGGCATTTTTCATGGACTTAGAACAGTCACTAATAAAATTTGTGTGGGGTCATAAAACACCATAAATAGCCAAATTCTTTCTGAGAAATAATAAATTGGTAGATATTATAGTATATAACTTGGAACTATACTACAATGCTATTGTAATCTAAAAAGCATGCTATTGAAGTAAGGTTAGACTGTTGGACTATCTTCACTTTTCTTTTTTTTTTTTTTTTTTTTGCTTTTTGCATCTTTGAGTGCTCAGGGGTTACTCCTGGCTCTGTACTCAGTAATTACTCCTGGCTGTGCTTGGGGAGCAGATGGGATGCCAGGGATTGAACCCGGGTCGACCGTGTGCAAGGCAAATGCCCAGCCCTACCTTAACTTTTAAGGGTTAAATTTGAGAATCTAATCATAATTCCTCAGATATATTGACAGCTAATCTATGACAAAAGAGCCAAGTACATGAAGTTTGGTGTTGGGAAAACTGGATAAGTAGAGGGAAGGAGGGAGAGTGGGAAGGAGAGTGGGAGGAAGGAAGGGAGGAAGGAAGGAAGGAAGGAAGGAAGGAAGGAAGGAAGGAAGGAAGGAAGGAAGGAAGGAAGGAAGGAAGGAAGGAAGGAAGGAAGGAAGGAAGGAAGGAAGGAAGGAAGGAAGTTCTGGTGTCTCACTTCATACACAGAAGTCAATTCGCAGTTGTTCAAAGGCCTTGAAATTAGATAAGAATACACAAAATACACTGACAATCATAGAGGCAGTATTTGGACCTCAAAAGGTATTTGTGAGTTCACAAAATAAATCACAGGGGCTGCTGCTGCTGCACGTGTGTGTGTGTTCGGTGGCCCAGAGCTGTCTCCCTGACTCCCTGCCTCTCCAGGTCTCCCCAGCAGAGAGACAGAGAGACAGGGAGACAGGAGACCACAGTCTGATGGTGAAAATGGCCCATTTAATGTGGAGTTGCTAGCATATTTACAGAACATCTAAAGGGGGGTTGAGGTAAGGACATAGGTGTGATTGGTCATTTACATAGGTAAACATTCAGCAGAGGAAATTCTCTTGGGGAGATCAACTCAAGAGGACCCTCTATCTCCAAGGGACATCTACATTGCTTTCTCTCTAGTTGTATAAGTTGTCAATACCTGCACTTGTTTGGATAAACACAGTAATAGACAAGCATCCCCACTTAGTTCTCTGGGCTGAGACCAAGCATGGCTTTTAACACTTAGTGCTCTGAGCTCTGAGAGCAAGAAAGTCTTGTATCATAAATCCCAGACTGAGTCCTCAGGCCAGTTCAGCTTGTCCTTCCCCATGGGGGTCCTGTCTCTTAGGCTGTAACAGCTTGCATCAAGACCATGCATTTATGCCTTCTTCAGTGTCCTATTTTGATGCCGGGTAGCTTTGCCACTCGCCCCAGGTCTATCCCAGTCCCACGGTGGGACCTCCCTTTTGGGGTGTTAGGAACTGCAGCAACTGAAGCCTGAGTCAAGTAATTATGACCAAGTAATTATGCCCAGGAGCACATATTTTTCTTTGATTGAGAGTCAGTCAAAGAAAAGATATTTTTCTTTGATTGAGCAGAGTCAATCAACTCCCAAATATAAGGAGCATAGCATTAATGGTCTATCTGTGTTTAACCAAAGAACATTGTTCTATGGTAAAATGTAAAAAGGTTATAGGGGAAATTGAAAAGCAGGTACAAATATACAGCACTTCAAATACAAAGCAGCACAAATACAAGTTCAGAATTACCAGAGAGTTTTGGCTTATAAGTAATCAAGACTGGATGGGGCACTGTGACAATGAGCAGTAAAATACAAGGGAAAGGTTAAAGATAGATTTTAAGTTAGGGATGCTGGCAAGGGCATGTTAAACTTCTCTGGGAGGAAGAAAGGGGGCAGTTGACTGATGAAGCCTAAAGCACTTAGAGTTAATATCCAACATGAAGGAAAGGTTGAAGATAGACTTTAACCAAATTAGGGATGTTAGCAAGGGCATGGTAAGCTTCTCTTGGAGGAGAAAGGGGCAATTCACAGATGAAGCCTAAAACACACGGTTGATATCAGTCCACTTGGCAAATGTAACAGAAAAAAATAATAAAACTACATAAAATTTCATTTGGTTGGAAGTTTTTCTTTTTAAAGAAATTGATGAGTAATTTTTAATGATAGCTTGAAGTTGTTTTATATTGTTTACTCTTTTAAAAATTTTTGCCCATATCCATTTGTGCTCAGGGTTCTCTCCTGTCTGGGCTCAGGTGACCCTATGAGATGTCAGGAGTTGAACTCAGCAAGTGCTACCTTTCCAGTTTCTAAATCTTTTCTTACCCCCGACTGGTCTTTTCCGATAGTGCTTTATTAGGAGAAAGAGTTTTGCTCTTTTATTGCCCAGGGATTGTAAATCCAGATTTCCCAGTTTGTAAGAGGGAGCTTGTTTCTCATGACTAGAAGAGGGGATTCTGGCTCCTTGGTAGACCTTCACTGCTGTCTTGGGTCGGAAAAGTAGGAGTGCGTTATGATCACTGTATTCCTCCTGGAAGAGGGTGGCCTTTTATTGTTGCATGTCCTCTGATACAGTCCCACTGTGGAGCGGGAGACATGTTGTATCAACTTCAGGTAAGGGTCTATGTCCGTAAGATTTACGTGACTTCCGTTGCTGCTGTGCTGCAGTCATAATGTCCCAGCTCAACCCTGTACATTAGTCAGTGCAAAGAAGCAGGTGGTTTGCCTTGTTATGAAGGATGGGGAGCAATGGTAGAAAGCTGGGTTCCCAATTTAGCTTTTGTATTTAGGAATGTGTTAGGACAACAGCTTTACTGTGGTGATTGATTTGAGCAGTGATTGTGTATACATTTTCTATCTTGCTAAGTCAGTCCTCTCTCTGTCCTGCTCCAGCGACTAGGATTGACTTGTTGATGTGTCTGCACTCCTTGATTTTTTTCAGATCTCCATATTCTTTAACTCCAGGCCTGAGATCTGTGATCGGGTGATTATTTACTGTGCCATTTCATGTGTCTGGTGGTACCTGTTGTTTGCCTGTTTTCTTCCTTTTAAAGTTTTCTTTTTCTTTTTAATTATAGTTTGGATTAGATGACTATCTTAGTGCCAGAGTTTATGGTCTTACTATATGAAGCTACTGCATCCTACCAACAACAAAGTGGCAATGCCCCTTTACCAGTAGACATCCCCTGTGACTGCTAGTCCAGTCATCAGTGTTGTAATCCAAGACAAAAGGTTTATCATTGTTTGGTACCTTTTTTTCCGTATTTGGTCGCACTTTATTCTGCAGATGAATGAGATCATCTGGCATTTATCCTTTTGCCTCTGACTTACTTTGCTCTCTAGTTCTATCCATTTTGCAGCAGAATACAAGATTTCATCTTTTTTAAGACTTGTTTAGTATTCCGTTTTGTATGTACACAGTTCTTTATCCCATCATCTGTTGATGAACATTTAGGTTGTTTCCATATTCTGGCTGTTGTACTACTAAGTGCTGTAATGAACAAAGGTATAAATATATCTTTTCAAATGAATGTTTTTGTTGGAGATAGATGCCAAGAGAAGTGGAATTTCTGGGTCATTTGGAAGTTCTCTTCTTCTTTTATGAGAAATTCCCTAACTGTGAGTTCACAAAATATGTGGGTGCTGTATGATGCGTGCATTCAGTGGCCAAGAGTCACCTCCCTTCCTCCTCAAGCCTCCCCAGCAGAGAGACAGAGAGACAGGAACCACAGCCTGATGGTGAAAATGGCCCGTTTAATGCAGAGCTGCTAGCATACTTATAGAACATATGAGGGGGTCAGAGGTATAGGACTGCATGTCTGTGTGATTTACAGAGGTAAAACATTCCAGCAGAGGCAATTCTCTGGGGGAGATAAACTCAAGAAGACACACTTTCTCCAAATGATATCTGTATTGCTTTTCTCTTTCCCTCTAGTCATATATATCAAACAATTAAGTCAAACAATTAATTCTATTTCTGACCATTACTTGAAATCGTTTGGATAAACACAGTAAGAAATAAAGATCCTGAAATGAGTCAGAAAGAGAGGGACAGACATAGAAAGAATGCACTCATCTGTGGAATATAAAGTAACAGAATAGGAGACTAACACTCAAGAGCAGTAGAGATAAGGACCAGGAGGTTAACCCTACAGCTTGGAAGCCGGCCTTACATGCTGGAGGAAAAGGCAGCTCAGAGAAGGGAACACCAAGTAAAGGGTGCTGGGAGGACCTGCTCGGGTTGGGAACTGCCAAAATAGACTATAGGCGAAACATGATGGCCACTCAATACCTCTATTGCAAACCACAATACCCCAAAGGAGAGAGAGAACAAAAGGGAATGCCCTGCCACAGAGGCAGGGTGGGGAGGGGGAGGGGGCAGGGGGGGTGGGAGGGATACTGAGATCATTGGTGGTGGAGAATGGGCACTGGTGGAGGGATGGGTAACCGATCATTGTATGACTGAAACACAAACACGAACATTTGTAAGTATGTAACAGTACCTCACGGTGATTCACTAATTTAAAAATTAAAAAATAAATAAAGTTCTCAAAACTTCATTCTCTGGGCTCTGAGAGCAAGCTAGGCTTTTATCTTAAGTCCCAGACCTAGTCCTCAAGTCAGTTCATGGGGGTCCTGTCGCTTAAGTCAAAACAGCTTACATCAAGACCATGCATTTTTTGCTCTTTTGGACTGACCCATTTTGATGCCGGGGTAGCTTCGCCACTCGCCTTGGGGTGCCCATACCAGTCCCATGGCAGGACCTCCCTTTTGGGGTGTTAGGAACTGCAGCAATCGAAGCCTGAGTCAAGTAATTATGACAGATATCCAGGAATAGCTATATTTCAGTCAATGAACTCCCAAAGATTAAGAGCATAGCATTAAGGTCTTTCTGTGTTTAAGCAAAGAACATTGCTCCATAGTGAAATCTGAAAAGGATATAGGGGAAATAGAAAAAGCAAGTAATTCACTACAAATACAAAATCCAGAATTACAAGAATGTTTTGGTTTATAAGTCACCAAGATTGACTTGTGACACTGTGACAATGAAATGTAAAACACAAAGAAAAGGTTAAAGGTGGACTCAGGGGATTAGGGATGCTCAAAAGAGCAGTGTAAGCTTCTCTGGGAGGAGAAAAAGGGGCAATCCACTGCTGAAGCCTAAAACATTTAGGGTTAATATCCAGCACCTAGCTGCTTTTCATTGAGGCTGAAGCAGAAGATAGATAGCCCCACCAACAGTGAATGAGTCCTTTTATACCACATCACCCCCAACACCATCGATTCCAGTCATTTTGTTTGATTGTTTTGAATTATTTGAGGCACCACAACTTACAGTACTGAACCATTTATCATTATTATTGATAGATAAATATTTTATTATAATAATAAATAATAATTATTTATAATTAAATAGCATCTCATGCATACATTTCCACACCACACACTCTATTCGATTTTCTGCTCCCCTCCATGGTTGTGTTTTTTTTTTTTTTTAATTTATTTATTTTTAATTAGAGAATCACCGTGAGGGTACAGTTACAGATTTATACACTTTTGTGCTTATACTTCCCTCATACAAAGTTCGGGAACCCATCCCTTCACCAGTGCCCATTCTCCACCACCCGTAAACCCGGCGTCCCTCCCACCCTCCCCAATCCCATCTCCCCCCCACCCCACCCTGCCACTGTGGCAAGGCATTCCCTTCTGTTCTCTCTCTCTAATTAGCTGTTGTGGTTTGCAATAAAGGTGTTGAGTGGCCTCTGTGCTCAGTCTCTAGCCCTCATTCAGCCCGCAACACCCTTCCCCCACATGGCCTTCGACTACAATGTAGTTGGTGATCGCTTCTCTGAGTTGACCTTTCCCCGGAACGTGAGGCCAGCCTCGAAGCCATGGAGTCAACCTCCTGGTACTTATTTCTACAGTTCTTGGGTGATAGTCTCCCACTCTGTTATTCTATATACCATAGATGAGTGCAATCTTTCTATGTCTGTCTCTCTCTTTCTGACTCATTTCACTCAGCATGAAACTTTTCATGCCCATCCACTTGACTACAAAATTCTTGACCTCCTTTTTTCTAACAGCTGCATAGTATTCCATTGTATAGATGTACCAAAGTTTCCTCAACCAGTCATCCGTTCTGGGGCATTCGGGTTTTTTCCAGATTCTGGCTATTGTAAACAGTGCTGCGATGAACATACATGTGCAGATGTTGTTTCGATTGTACTTTTTTGCCTCTCTGGGATATATTCCCAACAGTGGTATTGCTGGGTCAAATGGGAATTCAATATCTAATTTTTTGAGAATCGTCCAAATTGTTTTCCAGAAGGGCTGAACCAGTCGGCATTCCCACCAGCAGTGAAGAAGGGTCCCTTTCTCCCCACATCCTCTCCAACAGCGGTTGCTTTTGTTCTTTTGGATGTGTGCTAGTCTCTGTGGTGTGAGGTGGTATCTCATGGTTGTTTTGATCTGCATCTCTCTGATGATTAGTGATGCAGAGCACTTTTTCATGTGCCTTTTGGCCATTCGTATTTCTTCCTTGGTAAAGTTTCTGTTCATTTCTTCGCCCCATTTTTTGATGGGGTTGGATGTTTTCTTCTTGTAGAGTTCAACCAGTGCTTTATATACCATTGATATCAACCCCTTATCTGATGGGTATTGTGTAAATATCCTTTCCCATTCTGTGGATAGTCTTTGGATTCTGGTCAATGTATCTCTTGTGGTGCAGAAGCTTTTTAGTTTAATGTAGTCCCATTTGTTTATCTCTGTTTTTACTAGATTGCTTAGTTCCGTGCCACCTTTGAAGATACCTTTATCTTCAATATCGTGGAGGGTTTCGCCGACATTGTCTTCAATGTACCTTATGGTTTGTGGTCTAATGTTGAGGTCTTTAATCCATTTTGATCTGACTTTTGTGCATGGTGTCAGGTCAAGGTCTAAACCCATTTTTTTGCATGTGGTTGTCCAGTTGTGCCAGCACATGGTTGTGTCTTTTGATATATACCATTTGGAGTGTGTAAGGTGATATCTTATTGTTGTTTTGATTTGCATTTCCCTGAGAAAAAAAATGAGGAACATTTTTCATATGCCTACTGTAGGACTTTCATATGTTTTCTTGGAAGAAGTGTCTGTTTAACTCCTCTCCCAATTTTTATTGAGGTTATTATTTTTGTGTGATTGAGGTTTGTGAGTGCTTTGTGTATCTTGAATATTATTAGCCTTTTATCTGATATATTGTATGTGCAAATATTTTCTTCTATTTGCTAGGCAACTTTCTTTGCCATGTGAAACGTTTTAGCTTGGTGTAGTCCCATTTGTTCATTTTTGATTTTGTTCTCTTTTTCTCTGGCATCAAATCAATGAAGACACTCTGAGATCTATATTCTGGAACTTTCTTTTGGTGTGTGAGTTGGGGTGGGGGGAGGTCTACCAGCTATTTGCTCAGGAGTTCTGGGCTCTCCACCAGCAGTTCTTGGCCAATCAGGTCATCAGTTTAGCACAAAGACCTAAAGATGCTATGCTGCACCAGACCAAGTACTTGGGCCAGCCCGCTGGGAGCCTCCAGCACTGCAATGATGGGGGGGACCATGTGGTGCCAGGACTCGAAACTCTTGTACTATTTCCCCACCCATATCCTGAAGAGTTTTGCTTATGTTTTTGTCAATGTATTATGGGTTCTGGTCTTATTTCAAGTTCTTTAATCAACCTTAAGGTAACTTTTGCAAATGGCATTAAGATTTGGATCCTCTCTCTCTCTCTCTCTTTCTCTCTCTCTCTCCCTCCCTGTCTCTCTCTCTCTGTCTCTCTCTCTTTACCTCTGTCTTTTCTTTTTTCTCTTCTTGAATGTGGCTTTCCAGATTTCCTAACATTCTTTATCAAAGAAACTTTCTTCCTCCACTTCATGCGCCAAACTTCTTTGTTATAGATTTTATTTCCCATAAATCTGAAGCTTATTTCTGCATTTTTAATTCTATTCCATTGCTCTGTCAGCCTATCTTTATTTCAGTACCACACACTTTTAATTTTTTTACTATCACTTTATTGTATTATTTGAAGTCAGGGAATGCAATACTTCCCAAATTTTTATTTTCTTCAGAATTACTGTCTATTTTGCTGTTTTTTTAATTCTTCTCAGAGCTATTACTTTTTTGCTTGCTTTATTGGGGGAGGCCACATCAATATTTAAGGGAACCTACTTGATTCTATAGCTCTAATTTCATAATGAAAACAAAACAAATGTGTTTATTGTCCTTTTTTTCAGTTCTAATGTGTAGCAGACTCTTCAGTGTCTGGTTTGCCATAGTGTTGGTTATTTAAGGTTTCTGATAAATTCCAACATTGTATTTTTTCTTGCTGGGAATTTCTGCTGCTACTGTTGCAATTTTCCTAGTCTCACTGCAAATAAAACAGAAATACAGACCATGTTCCTGATTTATTTCCAATTGTTTCTCTTTAGGGCAGAGAAGACAGAAGTTTTAAGTGAAGATCTTCTTCAGGTAAGGTTGCTACTGTCCTTAAACTTGACACCAAAGCGTCTTCCCATTTTAACCCTAAGTCATTCCAATGCTATTTAAACTGCTCTACATACAGCCTTTGGCCTTCACAATAGCACCTTCATTTTGTTGGTGGTGTTGATTTGGGGGCCATACCTGGCAGTTCTCGGGGCCGACTGTTACCTCTGCACTGAGGAATCACTCCTGGCGGGGCTTTGCCACATATATCTTTACCCCTGGCCCACATCTCTGGCTTTCGGGAGACTTCCCCCAGCTTTTTCTCCGCATCATTGCCTACTATTCCCTGCTGTTGGATGCTGCCTCCTCAGTAGTTCTGTCTCTGTGGCTCTGTCTTGGTGATGATCACTCCATTGACACCCTTTTCTCAGACCCTTGTCCTCCCCCCTAATGAAGACCTCTCCTCTTCCTGCAGGTGGAGAAGCGGCTGGAGCTGGTGAAACAGGTGTCACACAGCACACACAAGAAGCTCACTGCGTGTCTCCAAGGCCAGCAAGGGGCAGAGGTGGACAAACGCTCTGTAAGTGCTCTGACCCCACAGCTTTACACACGCCTGCTGTGGAGGTAGACCCACTCCTGAACTGTGTTTGCTGTTTCTGCGTGAAGAGCCATTTCTCTGTTGAGAATCGCCGACCAGTGTTCCTGCAGGGTGGCGGTCTTTCCTGTTCTCTGTCCTTTTAGCCTCCCTGGAGCCTAACTTTGTTCTCATCAGGTCCGGTGTGGCCGCTCTTCATATTCTTCCTAGACATGGGCATTTGGGCAGGTTCTGGGAGTTGCTGGAGATTGCAAAGTTGGGAAAGCTTGACCCTTTCTCTTACCCTTGCAATAGCTCATTCAGAGATTTAATTTTTCTCACTATCTCCTGCCCCTGCGCCAGTCTGTCTTTACCGGGGCACCTCAGAGGGAGGCGGGTTGAGTTTTCCTCCCCGCCCCAAGCAGAGCCCCTGCAGGTGAAAACCTCCAGAACCCAGCTGCAGCCATGCTCAAGGCCACTCTCCACATGCTCAGACATGCCTCACGCATGAAGGAACTGGCAGAGGAACCCAGGTATGCGGGGCCCGTGGCTGAGAACTCCAAGCCTATTTGGATCAGGACTGGGCCTCCTCCACCCAGATTCCCAGTTTTCCAGTAGCTTGGCAGTCACACCCACAAACTGCCCCCGGCACCATGTAATCTCATCGACGTCCAAGATCCGGAGACTATAAAACAAACCTCCCGGAAGAAAGAGATGCAGAATCTTGCATGGCAGAGCCTGGCAAGCTACCCATGGTGTATTTAATATGCCAAAAACAGTAATAATGGGCCTAATTCCCCTGACTCTGAACACAACAAGGATGAATGGAGATGTTTTTGGTGCCCGCCTGAGCAAATCAGTGAGCAGCAGGACAACAGTGATACAGTGAATTTGTCTCACTAGTGTCTTAAGATATAATGGAAGAAATTACAATGTGGTTCTAGATATTTAGAGGGACCTATACATTTGCAGTTGAATTCTGAGAGAAGAAAACCTGCTGGCATTTTGTTTTCCAACTTTAAACTATAGTATAAAACTATATAATCAAAACATTAATATTAAAGTACAGCACATCCTCAGGTCTATGGTATAGATCTTAGAGTGCAGAAATAAATCCAAAGATATATGGATAGTTTATTTACAGTAAAGAGCTAAGAGCATAAAATGGAGAAAGGAAAGACAAATGGTATTTGGAAAACTGGTTAACCCCATTCAAAAATATGAATTTGAATAGCTATCTCAAGCCATGTGCAAAAGCTAACTAAAAATGGATTAAGGACTTGCATGTTTTATGCAAATCTATAAATTACATAGAAGAAAGCTTTGGTAATATACTCAATGATTTGCTTTAGAGAGATCTTCATTGATTGTACTTCAATGACAAGAAAAACACGATAGCATCAGCAAATAAGACTATATCAAATTTAAAAGTTCAGCACTGCAAAAGCAACTACCATGGAAGCAAGAAGACACACTACTGGGTGGGAAGTTCATTCACCATGACCAAGGGCTAATATTAAAACATAGAAAATATTCAAAACATTCCACAGCAGCAACAGATTCAACAACTGTAAAGTGGTTGAGGGGCAGATCTATAGAGATGAACAGTTGCTTCTCCAAAGAAGACATACAGATGACCAGCAGGTACATAAAAGTTTTTTCATAACCTCTGATCAGAGAAATTTAAGTTAAAGCAATTCAAAAGTACTTATAATAAAAATCATTAGAAATGACATGTGCTAGTAGTGGAGATGTGTTAGGTGCATAAATTGTTACTGCTTCCATGAAAAACAGTATTGTGATTTTTCAAAAACATAAAATTCTGAGCTGCCCACTGTTTACAATAGCCAGAATCTGGAAAAAACCCGAATGCCCTAGAATGGATAACTGGTTGAGGAAACTTCAGTACATCTATACAATGGAATACTATGCAGCTGTCAGTAAAAAGGAGGTCATGAATTTTGTATTTAAGTGGATCGGCATGAAAAGATTCATGCTAAGTGAAATGAGTCAGAAAGAGAGAGACAGACATAGAAAGATTGCACTCATCTATGGCATATAGAATAACAGAGTGGGAGACTAACACCCAAGAATCGTAGAAATAAGCACCAGGAGGTTGACTCCATGGCTTGGAGGCTGGCCTCACATTCTGGGGAAAGGGCAACTCAGAGAAGGGATCACCAACTATAATGTAGTCGAAGGCCATATGGGGGAAGGGAGTTGCGGGTTGAATGAGGGCTAGAGACTGAGCACAATGGCCACTCAACACCTTTATTGCAAACCTCAACAACTAATTAGAGAGAGAGAACAGAAGGGGATGCCCTGCCACAGTGCAGGGTGGGGTGGGGGGAGATGGGATTGGGGAGGGTGGGAGGGATGCTGGGTATACTGGTGGTGGAGTATGGGCACTGGTGAAGGGATGGGTACCCGAACTTTGTATGAGGGAAGCATAAGCACAAAAGTATATAAATCTGTAACTGTACCCTCACGGTGATTCACTAATTAAAAATAAATAAATTCAAAAAAAAAAAATTCTGAGCTACCATGTGATCCAGCACTTCCACTCCTAGGAATCTAGCAAGCAAAACAGAGACAGATGCACATATATCTTCATTTATTTGCTTGGGTTTTTGTTTGTGTGTTTGGGAGCCATACCGGAGTGCTCGGGAGTTCCTTCTGGCTCTGCACTCAGGAATCACTTCTGGCGGTGCTTGGGGGGCCATATAGGATACTGGGGATCTAAGCCAGGTCAGCCACGTGTAAGGTAAACACTCTGCCTGCTGTACTACCACTCTAACCCCTATAATGTTATTTTCAGTAGCCAAAATTTTGAAACCGCCCATATGTCCAATGAGTAGATAAAGAAATATACATGTGTGTATACACATATATCTTATACACACAAATATATGTATAATGAAGTCCTAAGCTATAAAAATGATGAAATCTTGCATTTTGCTATAATAGAAACTAAAAATTAGCATCTTAAGTGAAATAAATCAGCAAGAGAAATGGAGAAATATTGCATTATTTCATCAATATGTTGTATATGAAGAAATAGAACAAGGAAATAGACAATGTCTAATGAAAACAAATCCTTAGACTAAAGGTAACAAGCTAATAAAAAGGGCCCTATATGTATGTATATATATGTATGTATACATATATGTATATATATGTATGTATGCTTAATGATAGGGGGATAGTGTCAGTTTGGTGGTGTGTGTACACTGGTTGATTATAAGTCAGTGACATTGTTTTCTTTTTTTTTTTTTTTTTTTTTTTTGCATTTTTTGGGTCACACCTGGCGATGCTCAGGGGTTACTCCTGACTCTGCACTCAGGAATTACTCTTGGCGGTGCTCAGGGGACCATATGGGATGCTGGGAAATGAACCCCGGTGGGCTGCATGCAAGGCAAATGCCCCACCCATTGTGCTATCGCTCCAGCCCATAAGTCAGTGACATAGTATACCTAAAACTTAGAAACATTTACTCATGTAACCATTGTTAGCTCTATAGGAACTATAGTATTTTAAGTTACTGTAGGAAAAATACCTGGCAAAGAACATAGAAACTTTTAGAATGATACTCAGGTGGGTGGAGTGATAGCACAGCAGGAAGGGATCTAGCTTTGCCTGTGATGTGGCTGACCCAGGTTTAATCCCCTGCACCCCATGTGGTTCCCGAGGTCTTTTAGGAATAATTCATGCACACCAAGCCAGGAGTAAGCCCTCAGCATTATTGGGTATAGCCTAGAATAAAAGAAAGCAAAACAAAAGCAAAAACAAACCAACAAACAAAAGAATAGTCACCTCAGATAAATTAGATTGACTACTTACAATTTTTTTAACATTCTGTCTTTTCTTTCCTAATTGCTAACCATATGTTCATACTCTAGAACCAGGAAAACGTTTATTTTAATAGAGTTTTGATTTTGATTTAAAAAGTCAATTGCTATCATGAGGCTTGCTAAATAGGATAGCCGCTTTATTTATCCACCTACGTGACTACTAATACTCACCTCAGTATTAGTTGACTATCAGCTAGATTCTTGGTACTGAAACAAAATGAGTTACATGAGGGGGCCAGACTGATAGTACAGTGGGTAGGGTCTTTGCCTTGCATTCAGCCGACCTGGGTTTGATCCCCGGCATCCATTATGGTCCCCTGAGCATCGCTGGGTGTGAATCAAAAAGCTCCTCCACCCCCAAGCACCCCCTATCCCCCCAAAAGGAAACAAATTACATGAGCTTTCAAAGCTTTTGAGCAAGCAACTCCATGCCTCAATATACTATTTTGTTTGTTTGTTTGCTTCGGATCCATGCCTGGCACTCTGGTGTCACTCCTGGTGGGAGTGACATATGATGTGCCAGGGATTGAACCTTGCTTGACCACATGCGAGGCAAGTGACCTACCCTCTGTACTATTGCTCTGGCCCCTCTATAAATGACAGTACCTTGAGGGTGGAGCGAGGCCTAGGGATACACCAGCAGTGCGTTGGTTCTATTTCTGTGTCAGTGTTCACAAGTTGCTCCTGGCTATACTCAGGATACCATGTGCTGTCGGGGATTGAGCCTGGGACTTCCACATTCCAAACACAAATTCGGAGCTATTTTTCCCTGTTCTGAGTCTTTATAACATGAAGTGAAAGTGAGCAGAATTGAGAAAAGAGTAAAGAGTATTTATAGTATAGTCAGTAAGTCACTAAGGTTGGCACAGTGTCCAGAATATACTTACCTTTCATTTTCCTATCTCGGAGTTTCTTTGGAAACATAAATAATTTCAATCAATTATAGATTAAAGTTGATAACTTCTGTTTTAATACTTTTGACTTAGATTGTTGCTGTCTTGTATTTACTTGAAGGTATACCAACTCAATACATTTAATCTTTTTAGTCTAGTGGCTTCCTTCTATTTTTTTTATTCCTATCACACAAATAAAAATCATAATTAATTTCTAAGAATTGTTATCAATTCCACACTCCCTCCCACCCATTATTTAGAATTCAAGCACTCACATTGTCCTATAGTGAATTCTTCCTTATAGGAGCTACTGCCACAACAGAAAAGCTCCCATTGGTGACAGTTGCACCATCAAGAGACTTTAAATGAATTTTATCATATTTATTTATGATAAATAAATATTTATCACCCCTCTAGGAGAGCCCAGCAAGCTACTGAGAGTATCTCGCCTGCACGGCAGAGCCTGGCAAGCTACTCATGGCATAGTTGATATGCCAAAAACAGTAACAACAAGTCTCACAATGGAGACGCTACTGGTGCCCGCTCGAGCAAATCGTTGAGCAACGGGATGACAGTGATACAGTGACAGTGATTTATTAAGTCATCTATTAAATATTGGGATAGCTCTATGTATCCTCTATTGAGAAAAGAAAGCAAGAGTAGAGTTGGTATAGGTTTTTAAATATTTGTCTGGAAAATATATTTACTGAAAATGGATACATATGCACATATGTATAATTGGTACTTATGATATTTATAAATTAAAAAAACAGATCATTACCATAGTTTCTGGTAAAGGAAAATAAACATGGCTAAGTATGGGAAGGGGACATTTTGCTATAAATCTTATATTTTTGAGTTTGGGTTTGTTTTTTGTTTTGTTTTGTTTTGTTTTGTTTTTTGCTGTTTTTGCTTTTTGAGTCTCACCCAGTGATTCACAGGGGCTACTCCTGGTTCTGCACTCAGGAATTACTCCTGGTGGTGCTTGGGGAACCATATGGGATGCTGGGAATCAAACCCAGGTCAGCTGCTTACAGGGCAAATGCCTTATCCCCTGTACTATCGCTCCGCCCCCATACTTTTGAATTTTATACCATATTTCCTATAAAACAATTAGTGAGTTGACCCTTGTACAATTGAGAAATTAGGATCACTGCTCTGTTGAGCAACATAAATCAGTTTGCACATCTGTTTTATGGTTTATGTATTTTTACAGTGAAATAAAATATTACATGTTTATTATAATATGTCTTAATTTATTTTATAATTTATACAAAGTCACTGAGATACACAATGTTGTTCATGATATTATAGTTTCAGATTGTGTGTTCCAGCACCAATCTCATACTTTTCACTCCCCATCTGCCTGTCCCACCCCCTTCACTGTCACTGTCATCCCTTTGCTCATCGATTTGCTCGAGTGGGCACCAGTAACATTTTCATTGTGAGACTTGTTACTGTTTTTGGCTTATCGAATACACCATGAGTAGCTTGCCAGGCTCTGCCATGCGGGTCCCACCCCCTTAGCAGGCACAAAGCAAATTTACTTCAAATTACTTGCTCCAAGAAAACTTAGAAGAATAGAAAATATAGTTATTAGAAAATAAATTAATAAGTCAATTGTGATGATTGATTACTATCTGTTAAACTATTTAAATAAATTTAAATCACTTAATACTATATAATGTCTACTCTCATTTACATGGATAAGTTTTCAATTCTGGTATCAAAATATTAACTTTTATTTTGTACTTGGTCTCATTATAGTAATTATTTTGTTTTTCCTGTCATTAGTAAAGCTACTTTTAATTATTTGCTAATATGCAATAGAGTTCATATGAAATAGATAAAGCTACAAATATAAAATTGAGTAAAAGTGAAGAGAAGAAAATTTAGTCAGTACAGTAAAGTGGCTAGTTACAAATTCAATACACAAAAATAGTCCACATAAATTGTCTGCTATAGAAGCAGAGGGAGGGATGGGATGGGGTGGGGGAGGGATTCTGGGCACATTGGTGGTGGAAAATGTGCACTGGTGGAGGGATGGGTGTTCATCATTGTATGACTGAAACTCAAGCATGAAAGTTTTGTAACTGTAGCTCATGGTGACTCAATTAAAAAAAAATAGTCCAAATTCTTATATAATAATGAATGAGAGAAGAAAGACATCACAGAATCTGTCCCATTCAGAATAGTGGCCAGAAACATCAGGCACCTAGGAATCAACCTAGCAAAGGGGTGGGAGATCTATACCGTGAAAACTAGAACACTTAAGAGGTAGGAGACCTTAGAAAATGGAAAAAATACTCCATGATTCTGGACTGGAAGAATCAACGTCAAAATGACCGTCTTACCTAAACTACTATTTATTTCTTTATTTTTTAATTTTACCTTTTTCTTAATTGAATCACTATGAGATACACAGTTACAGAACTGTTCAAGGTGAGGTTTCAGTCATTCAAAGTTCTAACACCCATCCCTCCACCAGTGTACACTTCCCACCACCAGTGTCTCCTGTTTCCCTCCCACCACCCCTACCCCTAGCCTGTCTCTGTGACAGGCACTTTCTCTCTCTCTCTCCCTCTCTCTCCCTCTCTCTCTCTTTCTCTCTCCTTTATCCCCCCCTTTCTCTCTCTTTAGGCATTATGGTTTGTAGTAAAGATACTGAGATGTTATCTTGTTTGTTCTTTTACGTATTTTCTGCACATAGTTCTTATCCAGAGTGATCATTTCCAACTATCTTCTCTATCCCAACTGCCTTCTCCCCTGGCACTTGACCAACCATGGACCACTCCTGCTGGCCCTTGTTTATACTGTCCTTGGGTATTGGTCTCATATTATTTTTTTATGTATTTCACAAATGAGTGCAATCATTGTATATCTGTCCCTTTTGTCATATGGAGCAATAGGTACGCTGAATTGTTAAAGCAGTCCTTGAGAAAAAAGAAGATGGGTGGCATCACTTTCCCAACTTAAAACTGTACTACAAAGCAGTAATTAGTAAAACAGCAAGGTATCAGAATAAAGACAGACCCTCAGATAAATGGAATAGAGTTGAACATCCTGAGACGGACCGTTAGGTATATGATCAGTTAATCTTTAAGGAGCAGGAGCTGGAGTGACAGCACAGTGGGTAGGGTGTTTGCTTTGTATGTGGCCGACCCGGGTTTGATTCCCAGTATCCCATATGGTCCCCTGAGCACCACCAGGAGTAATTCCTAAGTGCAAAGCCAGGAGTAACCCCTGAGCATCGCCACGTGTGACCCAAAAAGAAAAAGAAAGGAGCAAAAAAAAATGAAGTGGAGCAAGGAGAGCCTTTACTATTGATATTGGGGAAACTGATCAGCTACTTGCCTCCCCCCCAATAAAATTCAAACCTCTTTCTAATGTCATACACAAAAATCAAATCAAAGTGGATTAAAGGTCTTGATATCAGACATGAATTCATAAGGTACATGGAGGAAAGTGTATGCAGAGCTCTCCATAACATTGAAGCTAAAGGCATCTTCAAGGATGAAACTCCACTGACCAAGCAAGTAGAACCGAAGATAAAACAGTGGGACTAAATTAAGAAGCTTCTGCACCTCAAAGGAAATGATGACTAGGATACAGACAGCTCAAGCCCACATAATGGGGAAAATTGTTTACCCAACACTCATCTGATAAGGGTTGATATCCAAGATAAATAAGGCACTGGTAGGACTTCACAAGAGAAAAACATCTAACCTTATCAAAAAATTGGGAGAAGAGATGAACAAAAACTTTTTCAAAGAAGAAATTCAAATGGCCAAAAGGCAAAAACTGAGTGCAGAAAGGGGGTTCGGTGATAAGCAGGATACCCATTTGCAACCCCAGTAAGTAGCAGGATTGCAAACCACAGTACTTAAAATGAAAAGAGAGGAAAGAGAACTCTCTTCCATAGAGGCATTGTGGGGGAGGGAAACTGGGGATAGTGATGGAGAATGTAGTGAAGCGATTTGTGCTTGAACATTGTAGGACTGACTGAACTCATAAACAATTTTGTAACATGTATCTCAAGTGATTTGATTTTTTTTAAGGTTTACAAACTGGAAAAGAAGTCAAACTATCACTATTGCAGATTACATAAAAATATACATACAAAACCCCAAGTCTTAAAAAAAAAAAAAGCTCTTAGAAACAAGAAACCAGTTGTTGGTGCTGGAGTGATAGTACAGTGGGTAGGGAGTTTGACTTGCACATGGCCGATACATGGTGTGTGATCCTGGTACCCCATACAGTCCCTTGAGCACTGCCAGGAATGATCCCCAGACAGGCCCAGATGTAAGGCTGCTGTGGCCCAAAAGCAGGAAGAAAAGAAGGAAGGGAGGGAAGAAGGGAGGGAGGGAGGGAGGGAGGGAGAGTTATGTTCCGGAAAGGGAGTTTCACTCGCACATTGACCAGAGCAGACACGAGGTTGCAAATGTAAGGCCCCTTTATCTCTAGCTCAAGCTGGGATCCAAGTCTCATCCAACACTGGAGTATTGACAAGGACCCCGACTCTGAATTCTAAGCAATTTATATAGGGTTTGGCTATATAACAGCATTTTTCTAGGAACTGGCAATATGTTTCCAATTCTTGTCTCTGCCCGGTCCTGTGACTTCAGGGACTGGCACTGTGTTTCCAGTTCTTGGTCCCTGTCCGATTCCGTGACTCCACTCCCTCACCCTTCTCTACTTGACTGGGCACCACTGCCCATGTCCCCTACTCTGATAGGCTGTTCCCACAGGCGGTTTATCTGCCCAGGATGATATTGTTCTCTGAGAAGTCAGGACTTTCTGATAAGGGAAACTGCAACTTAGAACTGCTGAGTTTCGTTCTAAAAGTGGAGCCTGTCATGGCTCCACTTCAGCCTCACAGAAGGAAGGAAAAACAGGGAGCAAAGTATTTGGCTATAAAGTCAACACCTGTTGCGTACTTAAATTCAAATAATAAACTTGAAGAAAACGAGTCTACTCACAAAATACTGTCAAAATCAGAAAACATTAATTTGAAAAGGTATTTGTGCTTATGTGTTCATTGCAACACTCTGATAGCCAGGATCTAACAACAACCTAGGTGCCTAATAGCATTTGAGTATAAAAAAATTGTGATAGATATGTCAATTGAATACTCTATGATAAAAGATGAATCTTGCTCTTTCTACAATGTAGATTGAACTGAAGGGTACAGGCAGAGTGAAGTGAATCCAGATGAATGACAAATACCAAATTTCTTTTCTCATATAGATTGTAAGAAAACATAGTAAGGAAATCACTGTTAGCCATTATAATTGGACCCTGAGAGCCTTCCTGTAGAGCTCATTGATAGGTGGCATGTGTGAGGTGGGGTCAGAGATTTGGAGGGACCTAAAGAAAGTAGTGGAAGGTTTTGTCTTTCTGGGGGCATGTGTGTGACATGGAATTGTGTTCTTAAACCGTTAATATTAACACTGTTTTCAGGCAAATGCCTTACTCGCTGCACTGCCTCTCTAGTCCCCTCTTTAATTTGTTTGTAAGGGTCCTTCCTTGCCCTGACTGTGGCCGACAGAGTTCCTCAGAGATACTGGAGCGGCCACTCTGTGTGTTCGGGGATTGAACAGGAGCCCACCAGGCATCACTGCAGACTTTGATCTCCCTTGATCTCTTTGATCTCACACAGTAAAACAAATGTTGTTCAAGAGTCAGCTGTAATTCATTGTAAATAGATGTGATAGAGATAAAGTGAAAGTTTGTTTTGATTAAAAATCTTACCAATTAAGAGGGAGTTGAAATAGGAATAACTTTCTCATGTCACAGAATCTGTTTGCTACTTAAGAGCATTTCACTGTTACTAAGAGTGTTAGGTTACTAGAAAAAGCTAGAAGTGGCTAGGAGAAAGGCTCTTGCAGTCATATTCCAGGAAGTTGGTTCTTCTAGTTCGAATTTTGAGCAAACTTGCCAGTCCCTTCATCACTGACTCTATAGTAAATGTCAGTCACTTGTTTCTAGTTCTGTAGAATTATCTCTAGGCTTGTTAGAGTCAGCATTCTCTTACTGTGTCAGATTTTGAAGGACATTTAGGAAAGCTAAGATTCTGAATGCTTTGCACAAACAGAAATGGTGAGGGGATTTTTGTTTGTTTTTTTGGGTGGGTTTTTTGGTTCTTGTTTTTTTTCTTTTTCTTTTTTCTTTTTTTTTTTGGTGGGACCAATAACGTGACTATATTTTTTATGTTCACGGTGAGACATCCTTGCTGGTAGATTTTTTAAAAATTTTTCTTTTAATGGAATCACTGTGAGATTCAGTTGCAGAGCTTTCATGATTGAATTTCAGTCATACAATGATTGAACACCCATTCCTCCACCAGTGTGCATTTTCCACCACCAATGTCCCTAGTATCCCTCCTGCCTCCCCCACCCCACTCGACCCCTGCCTGTGTGGCAGGCACCTTCTTTCTTTCTCTCCACTTTTGGCATCCTGGTTTCTTGCTGGTAGATTATTGGGTATTTTACTTAACACATTGATGCCTATGTGTACCAGTAGTGGGACATACTTGAATGTGTTTAATTAACATCAGTTGCAGTGCTGGTTTTAATGCATCAGGCCATTTCTCTACCTGACACTTTATGATTTCAGCTGGGTAATTTCTTACTTTGAGGAATTGCCTTAATTGTTCAGTCTCTACTAGATACTAGTAGTGTTTCCATGTTATAACAACTCAAATTGTCTCTAGACATCGACAAATGTCTAAGAGGACAAAATCACCCCTTATTAAGAACTAATACCTGGGGCTGGAGTGATAGCACAGCGGGTAGGGTGTTTGCCTTGCACGCGGCCGACCCGGGTTCGATTCCCAGCATCCCATATGGTCTCCTGAGCACCGCCAAGGGTGATTCCTGAGTGTAAAGCCAGGAGTAACCCCTGTGCATCGCTGGGTGTGACCCAAAAAGCAAAAAAAAAAAAAAAGAACTAATACCTTACTCTGAACTTTAAAAAAATGTATTCTTGCTTAACTTACTTACTATTTGTAAGCCACTCCATTTAGGTTTTTTTTAATGTGCTTTAAATAACTTTTAAAATGATGATAGAAATAGATACTCTCCTAAGGAAATGTTCTTGTGTCTTCAATTAAGTGTCTGGAAACTTGTACCTAAGCATCTTAAGACACTAGAAAATAGTCTGAGTGCATTAATAGTCAATTGCTTACTCAAGATTTTCCCAAGAATTTCCCATTTCATTTCAGTCTTTTTCCAAGAATTTCTCATTTCATTTGCAGTTGTGACTTAACTCTCAAGAGTTAATGTTATTTTACTGTGGTGGTGTGGACATGTCAAAGGGTATGGGGGAAAATGTATTTTAGACCCATTAGGGTACTGGGTATTCTTCATACAACTGTTCTAATCTGCCCGATCCACCTCCTTTACCTGGCCTTTCCTCAGGAGCTACGTTAACTTCTATTCCATATCACTTTTGGTGGCTGGCCACCTGCCCTTCTCCAGCTTCTTACCTGGAGATACCTTAGAATAGTGGTCTTCAACCACCAGTCTGTAGGTTAGTGCTGGTGGCAGGTATAGGAAGGTTGGCTCTGACTTCTGCTGTGGGCCTGGTAGAGTAGGTGCTGAACCAAGATGTAAAAATGCCGAAGGCTCTTAGAATACATGGATCCCCAGATATTCAAACCAGATTCCTAAATTCTGATGACTGAGGCTCTAAAAAAATATTTCCAGAACTTGATCCCTCTCAAGTCCTAAAGTTGTTTGTCTAAGAATTGATTTATTTTTATTTGGTCAAGGTCTTAAATGAGCCCTGTAATGTTGTACAGATGCCCTCACATGCATGCCCTACCCCCGTGCTGCATCTGCCCAAGACCATATACAGCCTAGCCCCTCTCCTCTGCCACTGTCGCTTCAGCCATGTTGGACTCCTTGGGTACTTGTAGTTGGTCATGTTAGTGCCCCCCAGTGGACCTTTGTACTTACAGTTTCCTTTGCCTCAAACGTGCTTCCTCAGTTCTTCTTGAGACAGGCTGACTCTTGTTACAGGTACCTAAAATGCCATCCCTCCGAGCTGGTCTGTCTTCAGTCTTCTTCTGTTCCTTGCATCAGTACCCTCTACCCGTTATGCTACTTCCCATTGTTTGAAGCACTCCTTCATAGTTTTTGAGTTTATTGTTTGTCTCCCTATGCTAGATATAATTTCTAAAAGAGCAGTGGCCAGTCCCATTCATCACCAGTGCAGTGCTTGTATAGACAATCCATAGGTGAATGAAAAACTGGCCCTGTCCATGTAGTAACACTGAAGACTCTGAGCTGGATATGCTTCAGTGGCTTTCCACTTAAATATCTATGGAGCAATGTTGATCGACAGGCCGAAGAATGTGATCCAATTTTAATTTTGTGTTGGATGGTTTAATTCTAAGGAGAGTTTTAAATGTTGGTCATGTTATCCTCATAGCAGCATGCTTCTGCCTCACTGCCTGTGCTTTCTTTGACCTTCTTTTCCTGCCATCCAACATATAAATTTTTCATTCTAATCATTTTTAAGTGTACAATTCAAGGCTGGAGAGATAGTACAACCCATAAAGTGCTTGCTTCCCACGAGGCCAGCCTGGGTTCAGTCTGCCCCCACTAATCTGCAGGCACTACGGATGGTCCCCCAAGCACTGCTAGGAGTGATCCCTGAACACATACCCAGAAGTAAATTTTGATCATAGTTCAGTGTGGCCCAAACACTCCCCCCAGGTATACAGTGCATTGGCATTTGGTATTTATGGTGTTAGGCAACTGTTGTCCTACTTCCAGAACATTTTCATCACCACATAGGAAGCCACCTGTCCATTCAGCATTCTTTCTGATTTCCTTTATTTCCAATCCCTGATAATCACCAATCTTTCTATGTTGAGGGATTTCTTAATCTGAATATTTGTAGGTAGAATCATACAATTCATGTTTTTTTTTTATGTTTGTTTATTTTACCGGCATGATTGTTTTCGACTTCCTTCATGTATCAGGACTTCATTTCTTCAATCCCCATACATGACTAAATAATACTAATTTCTGTGATTGTAGCATATTTTGTTTATTCACTTACCTGTTGACAGAAATTTGGGTTATTTACACAATGGCTATTGTGAATTGTGCTGTCATCTATATCCACGTATATGTTTTTTTCTGGCCATTAGGCCTTAGTTATATTTGAATATATACCTGAGATTAGAGTTGCTAAGCCATGTAGTAATATTTTTTTAACCTATTAAACTACTGCCACTAAAGTTTTTATAGAATTGTGCTATTTCACATTTCTACCAATGATGTGGACAGACCTACATTTTTCCTCCACTCAAGAATTTGTTTTTAAAGGTATGCACTATTAATATTTTCATGGCCAGCCTACTGAATGGTATCTCATTATGGTTTAGCTATTTCTTTAATGACTAATTTAAACACTTGTTTTATTGTGCTTGTTGGTTATTTTTGTATTTTTGGAGTGTGCCTACATTTGGATGCTGTCTCTTTATTGTAATTATGTGTGATCTTCTCACTTGTTTTAAACAAGAGACCATGAGTTGTCTTGTTTAAAAAAAGGGACTATACATTTATTGGATATTGGACTGACTTTTAGAAATTAAGGGTGTTGCTTAAATTTTTGGTTACATAACATTGAAGTCCTGTCCATTTTTCCTTGCTGATATTACACTTCATTTTAAAATTCAGTGTGTAAAGCTTAGGTTTATTTTCCAAATTAGCAACTTTAATTCAGCTTTATTCTAAATTCTGACATTTCTGTATCTGACAGATCATTGTATCCTATGAATGTTAATTTATTTTTATTTTTTATTTATTTTATTTTTTTTTTATTGAATCACCATGTGGAAAGTTACAAAGCTGTCAGGCTTAAGTCTCAGTTATATAATTCTCGAACACCCACCCCTTCACCAGTGCACATATTCCACCACCAAGAACCACAGTAAACCCCACTTCCCCAGTCCCCCACCCCCCTGTGTAGTTGATAAATTTCATTTTACTTTCTATTTACTTTGATTACATTAAGTATTTCAACAAAAAGCTCACTATTATTGTTTGGAGTTTCCCCCCACAAAGTCGGACCTGCTGAAAAGGAAGCATTTGATAATTTGTTTTCCATTGCTGAGAATGAAGAGATATGAGGTCGTGCGGCCGCAATAGCAGCCGCACAGTTTTGGATTTCTGTATTTTAGTATCTTAGTAACTAAGTCCAGAGAAATTTCTGCCAGAAGTTGCATCATTGCAAGCTCGTACCTCTCTGCTACTTTATATTCCACATGAGTGCAATCTTTCTATGTCTGTCTCTTTCTTTCTGACTTATTCACTCAACATGATACTTTCCATGTTGATCCACTTATATGCAAATTTCATGACTTCATCTTTTCTAACAGCTGCATAGTATTCCATTGTGTAGATGTACCAAAGTTTCTTTAACCAGTCATCTGTTTTTGGGACGAGACAAGGATGCCCACTCTCTTCACTTCTGTTCACTATAGTACCGGAAGTACTTGCAATAGCGATTAGGCAAGAAAAAGATATTAAGGGCATTCAGGTAGGAAAGGAAGAAATCCAGCTCTCACTCTTTGCAGATGATATGATACTATACTCAGAGAACCCTAAAACCTCTTCCAAGAAACTCATAGAAACAATAGACTTGTATAGTAAAGTTGCAGGCTATAAAATCAATACCAAAAGTCCATGGCTTTCCTCTATGCAAATAATGAGAGAGAAGAAAGCGACATGATAAAAGCAATCCCGTTCACAATTGTGCCTCAAAAGATCAAGTACTTCGGAATCAGCTTAACTAAGGAGGTAAAGGACTTGTACAATGAAAACTATAAAACGATACTTCAGGAAATAGAAGAGGACACGAGGAAATGGAAAGATATCCCCTGCTCATGTATTGGAAGAATTAATGTAGTCAAAATGGCAATACTCCCCAAAGCATTATACAAATTCAGTGCGATCCCTATGAGGATACCCTTGACATTCTTCAAAGAAATGGAGCAAGCACTCCTGAAATTCATATGGAACAATAAGCCCCCACGAATAGCTAAAGCAATTCTTGGGGAAAAGAAAATGGAAGGAATCAACGTCCCCAACTTCTAACTCTACTACAAAGCAGTAGTCATTAAAACAGGCTGGTACTGTAACAAAGGCAGAGCTGCAGACCAATGGAACAGGGTTGAATACTCTGACACACCCCCCCAAATACATGACCATCTAATATTTGATAAGGGAGCAAGAAATATGAAGTGGAGCAAGGAAAGCATGTTTAACAAATTGTTCTGGCAAAACTGGACAGCTACATGCAAAAAAATAGGCTTAGGTCTCCACCTATCACCATGTACAAAAGTCAGATCAAAATGGATTAAAGACCTCAACATCAGACCAGAATCCCTAAGGTACACTGAAGACAAGGCCAGCAAAACCCTCCACAACATTGAAGCCAACAGTATCTTGAATGTTAACTTAAACGTATTTTAATGAGTGTTTTTGTTAGCGAATATGCTTTCTATGCAAATATTTGACTTTTAACTGTTGTTAGCATAAGCAGATGACTTTTAAAGTGGTTTTCATTGCATTTTTCCCTCTTTCAGAAAAAATTGCCTTTGACAACATTGGCTCAGTGTTTGATGGAAGGGTCTGCTATCCTGGGAGATGACACGCTTCTTGGGTAAGATGGCGCCCTGCATAGGTTTGTGCCACATCTATGAAAGTTCCCCTCCTTTAGCGCGTGGTACTTATACGGCAGTACGTGCAGAAAGTTCCCCTCCTTAGTGAGAGTGGACCCTAGAACAGTGCTGAGAAGCTCAGGTTCCTAAAGTCTGGCTGGAGTTGGGTTGAAAAACGTTGACAGTGAAAAATTAGAACGTATATCTAAATTCATTTATTGTCTGTGCATCAAAAAATCTCCCACATAAAGAAATTACCATAAAATTGCTGAAAACCCCCTGAAGTCTGTAGGGCTTTAGCAGAAGTATATGTTAATCTCAGTGTCAGATGTCAAAATTTATAGAATTCACAGAATAACCTGTGCTGATTTTTTGCCTAGATAATTTTATTTTATAAACTAAATAAAATTGTCAGGAGACAAAAACAGTAGGTTAATAAGTAGGAGAATTTGTGTGTCAATTGTAAAAGTAACAGAGTAACATAAAAAAGTATAAATTTTATTTAAAATTAACTTTAAAATATTGACAAAAGTCCTTTATAGAAGAATCAATATTGTAACTTGCCAAATCAGAGAAAAAACCAAATAATACTAATTTTAATTAAAATTATTCTGAAATTTTTTTGTATTTTATTATAATGCTTAGTTGATATATTGAACACAAATGGAGAATATTTGAACTTGAAAACATCTGAAATTTTGCATCCTTGAATGAGTAAATGAAGTATAAGAGATAAGACTACACATAAAATTGAGAGGCATTAATAATAGTAGTGGTTCTTGAACTGATTACTAGTAATAGTTTATGACGAAGAAAATAGAAAAAAATTATGATTAACTTTTTCTTACCAAGATTTGAAGAAAAACACATCTTTAAATTTAAGAAACAGAATTTCTTGACCTAGCGCACCTTTTTGTTAAAATCCCCCTCTACATGCGTTATTATAAAACCATTACTAATGAAAAGAGAGACATTTGAAATAAAGAGATCACTAGACAGCTGCATGGCTGGGCTCACGTGTGGTCCTTGGTGCCACATGGTCCCCTCAGTATTGCTCAGCAGACCCTGAGTTAAGAGCCAGACGGACGTGGCCTGAATAGGAAAAGAAAAGAAGAAAGAAACAGATGATTATTTATAAAGAACTATTAGGCTTTTAACAGACCATTCCCCGCCAAAATAAATATCAGGAAAAAAATGATATAGCATCTTTACTTATTGCACAAAAAATAATAAGCAGAGATTATATGATAAAATAAGCCATATTCAAAATTAAAAGGAAAAGGTTTTATGTAAATATTTATGGAAGTTACTACTTCTTTTTTATTACAGAGAGAACTAATTAGAGTTTTATGAAATAGTTTCTATCTAGAAGCAGAGTAACTTAAAAAAAAAATTAGTAGGGGCTTGAGGATGTGTCTCAGTTCTGAAGAGCCTGGCTGGCTTGCCTGAGGTCGAAAGTTCAATCCTTCACCCTCACCATATCAAAAAATGGGACCCATGGCACTACACTTAAGTGTGTGACCACTTTCCCCTCCCCACACACACATGCACGCATGCACCATGACCAAATGTTCATGTGTCATAACCACGTACATGAGTGCTGTCATGCGTGTGCTGCTCCTGCTCATCACTGTTACCAACGCCCCATCACAGCAGAGACATTGAATAGGTGGAAAAAGAGTGATCCTTTGTGTAGGGATGAAAAACGGTCCAGTTCCCTCTACCTTCTGTAGGTCCTTGACTGGAACCCTGCAAGTTTAACAGATAGAAGATTTACAAGATAAATGTATATACGTTTTATTAACATATGTAGTTTTACGCATTGGAAAACTTAGATGAGTGATTTAAAGGGGTGGCTAGAACATGTTTATTCAAAATCTTAACAAAAGATTGGTAATTTTGAGGTACATGAACAAGAAAGGAAATTTGATTTTACTTTGAGATGTTTGAGCAAATCATAGGAAAGCAAATATGAAGTAATGAAAAATTTATAATGTGGGTTCCTCCTTTAGCCTGAGAAGGATCTAGCATAGTTTCTAGTGATTAATTTATAGTAAGAAGCAAGAAGACAACTATAAAATTCACCCTTCTTGGATGGGTGTTTGAGCATTGTATAACTGAGACTTTAACCTGAAAGCTTTGTAACTTTCCACATGGTGAATCAATAAAAGAATTAAAAAAAAAAATTCACCCTTCTTTTAGGAACATTGTGGGAGGGCAGAGAGCTCATTCTACATCTGCTTATCTCAATTCAAATAAACTATGCCAGTTACCCATTATTGTGGTGACATATTCTGTGACATATTCATTGTAAATAAATAAAGAGGGGCTATCGAGATTGTACAGTGGGGAGAGTGCTTGCTTGTATGTGGCTGACCTGGGCTCGGTCCCTGACACCTCGTATGGCTGCTTGAGCCTGTCATGATTGATTCCTGAGTGCAGAGCCAGGAGTAAAACCTGATCACCACCAGATGTGTCACAAAAACCAAAATTTTAAAAAGAAAAGAAATACAGATAAACTTCTAAAAATCTTGATGTAACAATAGTTAATGTGTGTGTGTGTGTATGTGTGTGTGTGTGTGGAGTGTGGGGGGGGAAGATCTAAAGCAAAGTGAAACCTAAAATGCCATAAAATCACAACATTAGTAGTAGCACTGTCGCACTGTAGTCCCATTGTTTATCTATTTGCTCAAGTGGGCACCAGTAACATCTCCATTGTGAGACTTCTTGTTACTGTTTTTGGCATATCAAATACGCCATGGGTAGCTTGCCAGGCTCTGCCGTGTGGGCAGGATACTCTCGGTAGCTTGCCAGGCTCTCTGAGAGTAACGGAGAAATTGAATTTGGGTCGGCTGCATGCAAGGCAAATGCCCTACCCGCTGTGCTATCGCTCCAGTCCCATTATTTCAGACTCTTGTATTGTTTAAAAGGAGAATAAAGTTATTAAAAAATCAGGTGTACCCATTTGTAAAGAATAACCATAATTAGAAATAGAATGCATCATTTTAAAACTAATTTAAGAATCAAGAAAATGAAGTTCTATGCATGGATTGAAAGAGAAAGTAGTAGGGGAAATAGAATAAATATAGAAAGATAAAATTATGCAAATTACTGCATATTTGTACATATATTTGTGATCAAAATGGATTTGGCTGCTTATATAGGATCTCAGGTAGAAAAACATAGAATCTATTATATTCTGTATCTTAAAATATGCCTAAATCATAATGACTCAGCAAACATGAAAGTAGATAGAGGAGGGCTTAACAGCTAGCGTGTCATGTGTGCAGGAGTACTAGGCTCAGTCCTGTACCTCATTATTTTCTGAGAACTGTTGGAGTGATGCCTGAGCATCAATCTGAAAGTGACCTCCAATATATCTCAGTGTGACCCCAAACAAAAAAAAAGTGAAGGAAGAGAGTAAAGAGACGGAGGAGTAGGGAGTTTCTAGGTAAAGATAGCAGACTGAATACATACTTCTAGTCTGTGCTTTCCCAAAGTCCACTACCAGGAAAGGTTTGTTTTTTCTTAAAATACACATTATCACACATATTGGGAAAAGAGAAGGAGGACAACAACGCAAACATTGTGAGCTGCAGAGCATCTTGCTGACTGGGAACCCACCTTTGTACATCCCCAAAGCTGACTCCCATCTGATGTAGGGTAAGCAAAAGAGCCAACATCCTTCATACAGGAAACACTGAGAGGGCACAATAATCGCAGCACCAGGAATCTCTGGAATAGTCCACCTTTGGGGCTGAATATTGATATCACAAATGTGAGTTGGATTATAGTCAAGCATCATTTAGTCACTCAAACCTAGTCCTTCTCCACACCTCTGGGAGACTGTCTAAATAGAGTGAGAAATTGATATGCTTCCAGACTTGCCAAAAGCAATGGTGGAAACTAGATTATTGAGCAGTAAATTCAAAATTCTGAAGGATTATGATGCTCAAAGAGACTTTGATATCCTGCCTATCATTTTTTGTCTGTAATACGTGAAGACAAAATGGAAAGTGTGAAAGTAGCTACAGTCTCATTTGTCATAGTTGTGAGTCAATAACTATTTTTTAATTATAAACTAACATTTAAGATATATAACTCGGGGCTGGAGCAATAGCACAGTGGGTAGGGTGTTTGCCTTGTATGTGGCCGACCTGGATTCGATTCCCAGCATCCCACATAGTCCCCCAGCACCACCAGGAGTAATTGCTGAGTGCATGAGCCAGGAGTAACCCCTGTGCATCACTGGGTGTGACCCAAAAGCAAAAAAAAAAGTATATGTATATATATATATATATATATATATATATAGCTAAATATCACCAGAAGCATTGAGACAATGCAAAGATGAACCCAGAACTTGGGAATTGACACTTACATCAAAAATACAAAGTAATTTGAATTTATGCCACTCATATGTGTAAACATATGAACTACAAATAAATTGAAATAGATCCTAAAACAAAAATAATGAAAGTCTATCATGTTATACCTATAATTTATTTATAATATTTATAGTATAATATAATAATTTTACTTATAAATAAATTTACTTATAAGCGTGTGAAGATTGCTGTATTTCACCTTGGAGAATTAAGCCTTTGTATAAGAGATTATTAACATGTTGTTGAAGGTTGAGTCTTGTGTGCTAACATGTGTGTGTGTGTGTGTGTGTGTGTGTGTGTGTGTGTGTGTGTGTTTCCCTGGTTGGTTGCTTTCTGTTTTACACTGCATCCAATGTGGTATGCTACTTTTGGTACATCAGTGGTGTAGAATTTGAGATGTTGCTCCAGGAATTCTAAAATTTTAAATACAGTGATATAGCTAAGGTTAATTTAGTTTTATTTTCTTTAACTGGATGGTGACTTCGGGGTCCAGAGACATCACTACAGTGTGTTGATCTAGTATTATTCTCCTCTGACAGATTTATTTTGAGTCTCTGGATCATGGCTATTTATGAGCTTCTAGGGCACCAGAAGCAAGTTCATGGGCGTCACTGCCCGGCTCCTGGAAGCACAGGGAGAAGCAGGGAGGTCCTGGGTTTGTCAGTAGATTCACTCATGGATGAGGCTCGCCTAAGCCTTGGAGATTGGTTGCGAGCATGGTGGCAATTGGGTTTTGGAGGTTTTTGGCTGCCCGGGCTCTGTTGGAGCGGGTGGGGGGACTCACCCCTGCACTCCGGGTTACCCCTGATGATACAGTCTGGTGCAGGGTCTGGAGTCATCTCTGTAGCATGTTGCTGGGTGATACATTTTTTTCTGTGGTATTTAGTATGATTTTTTCCCTCTTCTGTTATAGGAAAATGCTCAAACTGTGTGGAGAGACAGAGGACAAGTTGGCTCAGGAACTGATTCATTTTGAATTGCAAGTAGAGAGAGATGTGATTGAGCCCCTGTTTTTGCTGGCTGAAGTAAGTAAGAGAGGAATACGGTGCCACCTAAGTGAATAGGAGAGCACAACACAGCAAACTCTTGTCATTCTGCTTTCAGCCTCCTTACTGTTCCCTGTTGTCTCCCTGTTTTCTGACTCTGTTCTTCACTGGGCATATGCTCCCCAGCCACATGGCCAAGTGCCTCAGTATAGCTGCTCTGAGCCAGTCGGTTGCTGCCCTTCTTTGACTCACTTATCTTTGTTGGTATTCCATTTACTAAGACAACAAAGCTGTAAGTATTCCCTTCTTCCCAGCAGAATTTTGCCCATGCTTATGACTTCTGCCCTCCAGCACCTCAAATTCTTGGTAAAATGAAGAGGAATGACTATTCCTTCTCGCAGGGTAGGATGGGGACCTGCCCTGGGGCTTGAAGCCCAAGTCCAGAGATTCTTGCGTTTCAAAGGACAGTAAAGAAAACTATGAACCTTAGTGTCTCTGTGAAGATTTTGCTAACTTCAACTAAATGCCTTGCACAGGGCTCAACCAGATTTGATCTCTGGTCCTCTACATGGTTCCCTGGGTGCCCTGCCAGGAGTGACCCTGAGTTCAGAGACAGAAGTAAACCTTAAGCACTGCTGGTCTGCCCGCCACCAAACACCAGGGATGTTTGTATACCATGACAGTACATAAATATCAACATTACTCTCAACACGTAACCTAAACTATAATAATTTTAAAAGATGAATGACATCTTTGAGAGCCTGGAGAGATGTTTCAGGGGTAAGGTGTTTGTCTGGAATCCGACCAACCTGGGTTTAGTCCCTGGCACCACATAGGGTCCTCGGAGTCCCACCGGGATTGATCTCTGAGCACAGAGCCAGGAGTCATCCCTGAGCACCTCCAGGTGTAGCACAAAAACAAAGATTAAAAAAAAATCAGGAAACAAGTTGGAGAAGTCTTTTATTTTTTTCCCTGAACACTTTTTTTATACTTTATTTCAGGGCTAGTACAAAAGGTAATAAATGCTTCCCGTGGAACATGTGGAAAGCTCACATCTGCACAGTTTGGTAGCCATTGGATAGAACCACATACAACTGAGTGCTAACTCTAACTTAATATGACTCAAAACCTAATTTTAAATCTGATTCTCATTTTATTCGCTGAATAAAATGAATTGAATTGAAAATAATTGAACTGAAATAATGTTTTGAATCAAAAATGATGTTCCACATGTGACTTGGGTTGCCATTCTCAGGCAACTTTTTTCCAGACCACTGTTTTCCAGTGTGTGCTGGAACAATCCGGCAGAGAGTTAGTATCCTCAAGTGCAAAGGGGAACTATTTGTTTGCTGCAAGAAGGTATGAGTAAAGAAATTCTTATGTGCCTGTAAGTATTTGAAGGCAAACTTTGACTTTTTTTTTTTTACTTTTAAACAATTTTGGGGATCATCGAGACAGTACAGACATTAAGGTATTTGCCTTGCATGCGGCTAATTCTGGCTCAGTCCCAGGACTGCATATGGTCCCCTAGTACCATAGGAGTAATCCATGAGCACAGTGCCAGAAGTAAGCCCTGAGCACTTCTAATTGGCCCCAAGCATCCACCCAATTTTTTTTATGAATATACTACCTCTCTACTGTGTATCCATAATAGTATATTCCATTAGATGGAAACTATGTGATGTTTTGATTTTTAATTATTGTTGAGATGATCTGGTTTATAATAGTGTTAATCCTTCTGCTTTTGACATGCAGTGTTACAGTATCACCATCATCAGTGCCAAATTGCCCAAAGCCCTCCACCACTGTTCTCATTTCCCCTTAATCTGCTCTATTCCTCCCTCCCAAATCTAGCTTGGTGACTTCTTTCTGTTGTTAGAGTTCAAGGGTTTGTTTTCATTGGACACTAAACATTCCTTTGCTTTGGTTCTTTCTATACCATATAAAGGAGATTAAACATTTATTCATCTCCCTTTGGCATACATTGTTTATTATAATCAATTGCATAATTGCTGCATACTTTATTTCAGTTCAAAAATGAGATTATAATTTTTCCTCATACAATCATCGCATGGAAGATTTGTCATACCACATAAAAGGTAAACGAGCTACATTGTGTTTGTTAGTAGCATGTGGGTGCATGTTTGTCTTCTTAAGCATTGCAAGTTGGAGTCTAGAATTCTCAGCACATGGACATTGTTCATGTATGAACAAACCCCGTAAAGGTCATTTGTGCTGTTCATACAGTGACTATATTATGAGCAGTAATAATCATTTTAATACCCCTTGAATATTAAGAAATCATCCTTGGAACTGTTATACACACAGGTAATTAAGAGTAGGTCCATTTACCACATGAAATAATATCAAAAACTTCAAAAAAAAAACCAGAAACCTCAAAATATGCTCAATGTATCTGAAAATGATGCATGATGGCAGAGCTGTGAGGTAAGCCCTTATTGGCCACTGCCAGAGGGTTCAGAGCTTACTCCTGACTCTTCATAGAAAATCTTTTCAGGGCTTGGGGGGGTCTTATGAGCGTCAGGGGTTGAATCTGGTTTAGCCACATGCAAGGTAAGAACCTACCCATAGTACTATTGCTACAGGCCCATAAAATACATTTTGTATCAGTGACCCTCAGGGTGGAAGAGCAGATAATAAAACCAAGATATTGGTGCAGAATCTTCAAATAAACATTATATTTTGTCCTTGATATAAGACCTGAATCTATATGGTACATATAGGAACTCTCCATAGCAGAACTCTCCGTGACATGAAGCTAGAAGCATCTTTAATGATAAAATGCCACTGAACAAGCAAGCGGAAGCAAAGATAAACAAATGGGGTTACGTTAAATTAAGAAGCATCTGCACCTCAAAATGATGACCAGAATACAAAGTCAACTCTCAGACTGGAAGAAATTATTTGTCCACCACTTATAAAGGGTTAATATCAAAGACACAGAACTTTACAAGAAAAGATATCCAACCCCATCAAAAATGGGGAGAAGAGATTAACAGAAACTTCCTCAAGTAAAAATGGCCCAAAAAAGACATAAGAAATGCTCTGTATCATCAAACAAATGAGTTATCACCTCAGCACAGAGACTGGCACTCATCATAAAGAACAACCATCTATGGTGTGGATGAGGGGAAAAGGGCCCTCTTTCACTGTTGATGGGAATGTTGACTGGTCCAGCCTTTTGGGAAGATAATTTGGACATTCCTCAACAACACAGAAAAGACATCTATGTTCATTGCAGCACTAGTCACAAGAGCCAAAACTTGGAAACAATTCAAGTGCTCAAGAACAGATGGTTGGATAAAGAAGCTCTGGTACATAAACACAGTGAATTACTACTCAGCCTTAAGAAAAATGAAGTCATACAATTTACTGATACATAGGTGGACCCGGAAAGTATCACGCCGGATAACATGATTCAGAGATAGGAGAGACACTCCTTTTTATCCCACGTATGAATGATCTCACTCGTATGTAAGATATAAAGAAACAGTGCATTAATAACTAATGCCCAAATACAATAAAAACAAAGAGCAGGTGAACTAGTCTTTAGTAGGAAGCTTGCCACTGAGGAATGGGGGCGGGCGGGGGGGTGAGGAGGGAGGAGAGAGGCCAGGGAAGGGACTGCTACAGCAGTGATAGAGGGAAGTAGTCACTCTGGGGGAGGACTGGGTGCTGAGAGATGGTGTGGTGATGTGCATGGTACCGTAGATGTAACAGTACTGTAAGCCACCATGTCTAACAGAAAAAAGGAAAAGGAAAAGGTACCTTCCCTGTAGGCAAGCGGTGGGCAGAGGGAAAACGGAGATATTGGTGGAGGTAAGTGGCACTGGGGAAAGCAGTGGTGTTGGAGCATTGTACACCTGAAACTGAATCATGAATAACTTTTTAACTTTGTAACTCACAGTGATTCAATTAAAAAATAAAAAATAACATGTAAATCTGTACTTCACACATTGTAACTTTTCCCAGGCATCATATTTATAAGCTGTAATTCAATTATAACTTTTTGTTAAGTTTATGTTTTATTGTTTTGTTTTGGGGCCACACACAGCAGTACTCAGGGATTACTCCTGTCTCTGTACTCAGGGATTACTTTGGGCGGAACATGGGGGGCCATATGGGCTGCCAGGGGTCAAACCCAGGTTGGCCACATGCAAAGCAAGCACCTTGTGTGCTGTACTATGACTCCAGACTAGAAAATGTTGGCTAAATTGTCATGAAAAAGCGATGTGTGATGATTTGGACTATTTATTTATTTGGGTCACATCCAGCGATGCACAGGGGATACTCCTGGCTGTACACTCAGGAATTACTCCTGTGGTGCTCAGGGGACCATATGGGATGCTGGTAATTGAACCTGGGTTGGCCACGTGCAAGGCAAACGCCCTATCTGCTATGCTATTGCTCCAGCTCCTTTACTATTTATTTTTTAACATGCTTTTATGCATTCTTATCTTGCACTGAAAACAGTTTAGTAATTAATATCAGCACGATAAGTCTAATATAATGGTCCCATCCCACTTTTTTTGTGAAAAACGTTTTGCATAAAATTGATGCCTATCACCCTTTAGTTTCAAGTGAAGTTATAGCAAAAGACTTTCATCTTCTATAACTGAATATTTCTCCAGGGTGTTTATGCAGCAACTCTCTTGATCCTCTCATCTATCATTGGACATTTGGGCTATTTACAGATATTAGCTGGTGTAAATAGCACTGTTGTGAATGTCAGTGTGCATATATCTTTTCAAATTAATATTTTGTCTTCTTAGTATAGAAGGTAAAGAGTGGAATTCCTGGATAATATCACTGTCTGTCACTGTCACTGTCATCCCGTTGCTCATCGATTTGCTCAAGCGGGCACCAGTAACATTTCCATGTGAGACTTGTTGTTGTTTTTGGCATATCAAATAGCCACAGGTAGCTTGGCATGCTCTGCCGAGCGGGTGAGATACTCTCGGTATCTTGCCAGCCTCTCTGAGAGGGGCGAAGGAATCGAACCTGGATTGGCTGCGTGCAAGGCAAATGCCCTACCCACTGTGCTGTCACTCCTTGATAATATGGTAGCTCTATTTGTAATGTGTTTTAGAAGTTTCTGTACTGTTTTCTCCATATCAAACAATAGTTCCTCTTATAGAGTGTTTCTACTCTTGGAGTCGCACACCCCAGAGTATTCCAGGCTACTCCTGGTGCTCAGCCTGGTAGGGGTCATTCCCAGCAGCCCGGGGAAGGGAGGGTTCTGACTCAGGCCTCCCGCATCTGAAGATGTGTGCCACCCCCTCTCAACCTGGCCTTGAGGCTTACTTTTTCAATGCATCTTCAAAGTGAAACTTTGGGTGCAGTGTTCAACAGAAGTCATTCTCATTCCAGACTTCCCAAATGCCACTCAGTTACAGAATCTTCCAGCCTGGAGCACTGATGAAAGACCCTCAGCACCTGCGGGAGTCTGGAGCCCCAGTGGAAGCTGAAGGAAAATTCAGGGTCGTGTGTAAGCTGGGTGCTGAGACTGTTTTAGGTAGTAGATGACCCACGTGGCTCTTAGCATGACCACTAGGCAATCTGACTCTTCCGGGGCTAGGAACGTCATTCCCCTTCTTCATTTCACAAGTCTTTGCCCTGAGTACACTACTCAGCCCTGACCACTGAGTGAATAGAAAGTGCTCCACAGAAGATTGGGTAGACCCTTCTGTCATTTTTTAAAATTGTCTGAGAGCCACATCCTGAGTTGATTGTTTCAATTTGTGATCATTTTTCATTTTAAATTTTCACATCCTGCCCCACTTTTGCTGGGCCTTAAACCAAAATCCTTTACTGGAACGTTAAGACATTTTTAGAAATAAAAGTATAAAAAAGAATATTCACACATAGCCACCATGGAAGAACTTCTTATAGCTTAGGAAAAAAACCTTAGTAATGTTGATTCATTATTTACTTTGGAAAAAAAAAATCTTACTTTGTTTCTATAAAAATCTTTTTTTTTTTAAATTGTATTGAATCACCGTGAGATAGTTACAAGCTTTCATGTTTGGGTTACAATCACACAATGATCAAACACCCATCCCTCCACCAGTGCACATTCCCTATCAGCAATATCCCGGGTATACCCCCCTTTTCATGGCAGACAATATTCCCCATACTCTCTCTCTACTTCGGGGCATAAAAGTCTTTCTTAATTTTGTTCTCCCAAGGCCAGTGTTTTTTGTCCTTTGCAGTCACATTCAAATTAAGTTTGCGCATCAAATTTAACTACTAACTACTATTCCTGCTTCTCTCCCACTTCGGTCCATATTTAAGTAGCAGTCCCTATGTATCTGCAGATTGAGGTAAGAGCTAGAATAAGGTGAAGTCTAGTTGATGTGTGAAGTTAGAACCCAGAGATGGCCTGGGTCAATGTAGGCCTGGCAGATGTTCAGTGAAGAAAAGACAAAGGTTAACTGAGAATTAACGAGAATCTTTATCTTTTACCTAAAATAACGATTGGAAGATTCTTAACAAATTTATCAGTAGTGATTCAAGAATTTATCTTGAGCTTTAATTAAACCGTGTCTTCACTATCTGTGACCACAGGTGGAAATCCCAAATATTCAAAAACAGAGGAAGCATTTAGCAAAGTTGGTGCTGGACATGGATTCTTCACGAACAAGGTATAGTGGTTTCTATGATCATTATTTGAGGACTATGGGTTTGTGTGTGGGTCTGTGTGAGTACAGTTTTATTTACCATGCTTTCCCTAACACCTCTTTTGTGCTAGGTACAAAATGATGTTCCAAAGGAAAAACACGCCTGCCCTCAAGGAGGCTGCATTCTTGTTTGTAATACATGTGCTAAGCAAGTGAACTTATAAGGCAATTTTGTGCAGCAGTAGATCATACAAAGAAAATAACACAGGAGCCATAAATGTGGCTCTATAATAGAATAGAATCCTTGCATGTGTGAAGCCTGATATTTGATTCCTGGGACCCCCAAATAAATGAGATGGGGTGGAGATAGAGAGAGAAAACATAGAGTAATTTGAAATAGAATAATGGAGAAAGGATGGCAATAACATTAGGTGGGATTGGGATACAACTGACATATTAGTGTCAGGCATGTAGCATGGTGAGTCAGTATTTATACATACCATAATATGATCACCAGATTAAGTCTAATAAACTTCTTTTTACTCTTATGGTAGTTTCAAATATGTGGTATCATATTTTAATAATGTTCCATGCTGCACATGACCTCTCTATGTCTTATTTTATTCTTGGAAGCTTATTCCTTTTGATAAACCATAGAAACCACCTTCTAAGTTATTATAAGATGACACTGAATCTGTGACATAGATTATGAGGAAGATACAGTCCATTAGATCTACTTTAAAACTTTCTTGAAAAACAGAAATGGTAAATGCAAAGGCAGTGGGATGGGTTAAGGCTAACAGTCAAGATTAGAATGAAGGTCAGCATAGCTTAGAGAGAAGAAGCAAAGAAGAGGGTAGTGGAGGAGACGGTAGTGATATATTATGATCTGGTGATATGTTGTGTTTTTTTGTGAGTGGAGGATTTTGGATTCTTTGGACCCATTCACCTTTTCCTCAAGCCAGTGGTGTGGAAACCTCTTTTTTGCAGCTATTCTCTATCCTAAACTCATTATGTGAGAAATAGAGTTATGACAAGAGTGCTCTGCCACACATCTCCCCAAATCCACCAGAGAGTTACTGTGACAGCAGAGGAACACCACTGACCCAAGGAGGCTATAACTGTGACTAACATATATCATAGTTGTGCACATACGTGCTTTTTGTCATTTGATTTTTACATTGAGTAGAATCACATCTTGCAGTGCTCAGGGGACCATGCAGTGCAAGGGACTGAATATGGGGCTCCAGTCCTTTAAGCCATTTCTCTATCCCATATGCCCTTTTGTTTTATTTATGGGGGCGGGGAGGGTTAGTGACCAGAGAATGGAGGCTGCTCTCAGCAGTGCTCAGGCAGCCCTGCTGAGATTCAGTGCTAAAGCCCAAGGATGCAGTACAATTCAGAGTTTGCAGTTCAGGGGACCCCAGAGCCACCCAAGTGGTGTCCAGGTACCTCAAAGGCTGCTGGGTCCTCTGTTGTCTGGTACTTACAAGATTACAAAGACCTTGGGGGCCTCTAGGGCTGTGACCATTACCCTCTGCGGCCACAGCGCTACACCGGATGATGCTTTGGAGACCATGTGATGACAGGATCAAACCCAAGTTAGTACATGCAAGAAAATGTTATCAGTGTTATCTCTCATCCCCCATGCCTTAAAAAAATTTTTTTTACAATGGTGTGTGCATGTGTATTTATGGAGCAAATTGGAGGAACATAAACATACAAATGGAAGGAACTATTTGATTCTATCTTAATTCTGTTTAGTTCCATTCCTGGTCAGTTTTAATTATCTCCAAATCTTGTTTCACTTTTCTTGAGAAAAGTGAATAAAAACAAATACTTGGACTGAGAGATGTAGGATAACCCAGAAGTCAAAAGATGAAGTACCAAGATCTACATCCCTATTTTCTAAATCTGTGGCTTTTGTCAAGTTACTTAACCTCCCAGAATTTTATCGTACACCATAATAATAATATTTGTGAGGTGAACTGAGAGGGTTGGATGCCATGTGAGGTCATGTCTTTCACAACACTTCCCACGTACTTTACAAAAGAAAGTAGCTTTTATGTCAGCTTGAACATTGGCATTCTGCATCTGAACTACTAAAAAGCATTAGAGTCATTCCAAAGATCAGAATAAATAAGACAGTTAAGAATAGTAAAGAAACCAATTTCAGGGGTATGGTGTCGTCAATAGGTCAACCTGTACTTGCAGAATGAATGCATCAGCAGCCTGATGGTGACTTCAGGCTTCCTGACACCCTAAGATTGACACTGTGCCTTTTTGGCCAGACCCCAACAATTTGGGGCCAAGTTTGCCAAGAAATTAAATGGCCAAAAGTTAGATATGTGGGACCCATGCCCACAAACCACCTCTGGCTCAGCTATACAAGCTCATTTATTGGCCTTATTTCAGAGACTCAGAGATAAATCTCAAAAGCGACCAAAAGCCACAGTTAATCTTAGACCCGTGCATGGCTAAACAGACTGGGGTAAATTGGAGGGGGCAGGTTGGCCTGGTGACCTGCCCAAGCAGAGCCCCCAGCAGCCACTTGCTTCCACAATCCAAAATCGCCTCACCATGATACTCTCCATGTCCATCCATTTATAGGCAAATTTCAAGACTTCATTTTTCCTGAGAGCTCCATAGTACTCCATTGTGCAGATGTGCCATAGTTTCTTTATCCATTTATCTGTTCTTGGGCACTCAGGTTGTTTCCAAATTCTGGCTATGGTGAATAGTGCTGCAATGAACATAGCAGTGCAGATGTGTTCTCATACCAGTATAAAATTGTCTCTCCAGGAAAAGAAGAGATAGTATGCCAGGTAGGGCACATGTCTTGCATGTGGCAGACCTGGGTTTTTTCCCTGGCCCCCCATATGATGAGCCCTGCCAGTAGCAATTCCTGAGGACAGACCCAGGAGTTAAGTCCTGAGCATCAATGAGTGTGACTGCCAAATAAATAAATAAATAATAAATCTAAAAAATGTGTTTCTTCATAGTATCAGTGTTCAAGTCCGTATTTGGGGACTCACCTAAAGAAGTTGAATAAATATTGATTTTCCCACTTTTAGGATAATGATAGACACCACTGTTACAGAGAGATTTTTTTCCAGAGAATCTGGTTTCTTGCTCTGAGGTTTTGTAACACTCAGATTCTCAGCTTAGTATTTCTGATCAAGGGTTCATCGCCATCTCCATTCTGTTTGTTCTTATTAGTGGGTAACTACTGAGTGGAAGCTCTGCTCAGTCTGTTCTTGTGTTATTTTATTAATGTCATGGTGGTATATTTATTCTGAAGCATAAGGAAAATTTCATTGGGGACCTCTCATACATGATTAAACAATATTTATAATCTCAGCTCATACTTTATATATTGATTAAGATTTAGTAAAGAAATCTTTAACTTCCTATCCAAATTTTATGCTTTATAAACTTAAACCTTTATAAACTTTACACATTAACTTTTTGTTATTTATAATATTCAGTATTTTAACAATTATATTATCCTCGTAATATGCGACTTCTAATAGCCTTGTTCTCCGTCTAAGAGAACCTGACAAGCTACTGAGAGTCTATTGCCCCATGGGGAGAGCCTTTCAAGCTCCCCATGGATTATTTATATCCCAAATACAGTAAAAGATATATACATACCTCTCGGAGAGCCCAGCAAGCTACCGAGAGTAATCCGCCCGCACAGAAGAGCCTGGCAAGCTACCTGTGGCGTATTTGATATGCCAAAAACAGTAATGATAGGTCTCATTCCCCTGACCCTGAAAAAGCCTCCAGTCATTGGGAAAGATGAGTAAGGAGAAGCTAAATTCTCAGGGCTGAGTATAATAGAGACATTACTGGTGCCCGCTCGAGTAAATCGACGAACAGCGTGATGACAGTGATACAGTGATATTATCCTCCAATAAACTTGATTCATTTTTAGTCAGTGCTTCTTATGAGTATTCATTCTAATAGGTATTCATTTCAGTATGATCCTCCTGTATCCTATTAATATTCATCTCAGCACATTTTATATAGTTATTAGTTTAATGACTGATTATTGCTTTGGGAGATTGAAAAACTCAGTTAATATCAGGTCTCAGTTTATCAACTATAACGGGAGATTAAATCTAAGTTTTCAAGTAATGGGTTCTCTATAGGTTCTAGATATGATGAGAACTTTCTTCATAAAGGTGTCTTCTTTTTTTCCACATTAATCTCAGTCTAGTAATTTATAGACTAAATTTGTCTTGCATAACCTTGCTGAATGCCACAAGCACCTGAACCTCCCCAGCTTGATGCCTTCTGCTCTATCCCTTCATTCTTACTAACCACAAAGAATTGAAAATTGACCAAATGCCATCCTACTGAAACTCAGGATCACAGTTTATTCACTGACTTATAGCCACCTACACGTCTTGATTTAGTTTGTGTGCATGCTAGATTTTATTCCTGGCCATACCCTTATTCGGATTGCCATGGTTTTTCTCTACTCATCTTCTCTCCTTTCTGAGCTATACCATGCAGCCAGGAGAAGATGTATTTTGCTTTTATTTAATAGAGGCAGAAATTGTCATATCTTATAAACCCATGTTCAATAGTTTCATGACTGAATATTTGAATTCTGCCACAGTTTTGGTGGAACTGTCAAATACTACTAATTTATTCAGTGTTGGGTCTAAATCCACTGTATTCATTTATAATTGTTTCAGCATATCTGGCTAATGCATTTCACAAAACTATGTAAACCACAATAGATATTTTAAAATACATAGTTTTAGTCAGAAAGGACTTAGAAAATAATTATAAATAATATCAATGAGGTTTAAAAAAGCAAGTGTAAATCTCACTTAAGAATTATGAATTAATTGAATGTGAATGATATATAAACTTCTTTGCAATAGGTTTTGTATAGAAAGGGTTAACAAAAGAGCCCATTCTTTTCAAAAATTATCATTATTTTGGGGACGGTATGTATCTCAAAGATCAACCCTTCTGGATCAAGAGACTGGATCAAGAGACTGTTTCTACTTAATGTGTCAGAATTCCAGGCTATGCACTGAATTTTGCCATAAAAACCCCACCCTCACAACAAAAATCCTATGTTGAAGATCAACAGAAAGTAAATTGCAGCATAAGGGTCGGTACCTAATTCAACAAGATAGGTGATGTTATTAAAAGAGAAAGATCTTCGTCTGCCTACACTCAGAGGAAGGGCCAACTGAGGACAGAGCAAGATTGTGAATCACCAAGCCACTGGGAAACCCGAGGCTCTCTCGCCACCTGTGTTGCCTCAGGCCACTTCTCCACCTGGGACAGATGATGCCGTGGGCAGACGAAGGAGGAAACAAGAGCCAGGCTGGTTGGTGATGAGTTGCTATTTATTCCATTCTCCCCACATGCCTGTTCCAATCTCACTAAGCCCCTCATTTCCATCTCCCATCTTCCTCCTCCTCTCTCCTGCTCCCACTCTCCAACTTGGTCTCTCCCTAGTCCCTCACTAACTCCAACTCTCCACGTTGGGAGCAGCACAATCAACATGTCAAAGCCCTTCCTGATTACTGATCACTGATCAGACTCAACAGCAAAATACCACCTAAGATGTGTTTTTCCTTACCTTAGTCCAGCAGTCTTTTAATTAACATCTTAATTAACATCGTTTAAAAAATATTTTTTTATTAGTGAAACACCATGTGGTACAGTTGTAGACTTACTAACTTTTGTGCTTGCGTTTCAGTTACACAATGATCAAGTAATCATCCCTTCACCAGTGCCCATTCTCCACCACAAATGATCCCAGTATCTCTCCCACCCACCCCTAGTCCATCCACCCCACCACCACCATGCCTCTGTGGCAGGGCATTCCCGTTTGCTCTCTCTCTCCTTTTTTGGGTGTCATGGTTTGTAATAGAGTTATTGAGTGGCAATTGTGTTCCATCTACAGTCTACTTTCAGTCCGCATCTCCCATCCTGAGCAGATCCTCCAGACCCCCTTTACCCAGCTTGCCCTGTGTCCACCCAGTCCCTCTTCGGTATCCTGCTTTTGGGGTGTAAGGAACTAAGGGCAACTGAGGCTTAAGTCGAGAAAACAAATGCCCAGGAGTGAATATCATTCAGAGTCAGTTTACTTTGTTACAAAAGCATGGAAATATTATATGTAAGGAAATAGAGAAGCAGCCCTTCTCTATTTGGGCTGCCCTTTCCCCCAGCATGTGCAGCCGGCTTCCAAGCCGTGGAGCAGACCTCCTGGTACACATCTCTACTACTCTTGGGTGTTAGTCTCCCATTCTGTTACTTTATGTTCCACAGATGAGTACAATCTTTTTATGTCTGTCTCTCTCTTTCTGACTCATTTCACTTAACATGATACTTTCCATGTTGATCCACTTGTATGCAAATTTCATTTCATGACTTCATCTTTTTTTTTTTGGTTTTTGGGTCACACCCAGTGATTCACCGGGGTTACTCCTGGCTCAAGCACTCAGGAATTGCACCTGGCAGTGCTCGGGGGACCATATGAGATGCTGGGAATCGAACGCAGGTCGGTCGCATGCAAGACAAAAGCACTACCTGCTGTGCTATTGCTCCAGCCCCATGAATTCATCTTTACTAACCGCTACATACTATTCTATTGTATAGATGATGTACCAAAGTTTTTTAACCAGTCCTCTGTTCTCAGGCACTCACTTTTTTCCAGATTCTGGCTATTGTAAACAGTACTGCAATGAACATACAAGTGCAGCTGTCATTTCGATTATACTTTTTTGCCTCTCTGGGATATGTTCCCAGAAGTGGTACTGCTGGGTCAAATGGGAGCTCCATTTCTAATTTTTTTGATAAGTGTCCAAAAGGGCTTTCCAAAAGGGCTGAACCAGTCAGCATTCCCACCAGCAATGAAGGAGGGTAGCTTTCTACCCGCATCTGTGCCAACACCAGTTGCTTTTGTACTTTTGGATGTGGGCCAGTCTCTGTGGTGTGAGGTGATATCTCATAGTTGTTTTGATCTGTATCTCCCTGATGATTAGTGATGAGGAGTATTTTTTCTTGTGTCTTTTAGCCATTTGTATTTCTTCCTTGAGAAAGTTTCTGTTCATTCCATCACCCCATTTTATGGTGGGGTTGGATGTTTTCTTGTAGAGTTCAACCAGTACCTTATATATCCTTGATATCAACCCCTTATCACATGGATATTGGGTGAATATCCTTTCCTATTCTGTAGATTGTCATTGTATTTTGGTCACTGTATCTTTTGAGGTGCAGAATCTTCTTAGTTTAACTGTTTCCATTTGATTGGTCAGTGGGGTGTCATCTTTAGCTTTAATATCGTGGATAGTTTTGCTGACCTTGTCTTCAGTGTACCTAATGGATTCTGGTCTGATGTTGAGGTCTTTAATCCATTTTGATCTAACTTTTGTGCATGGTATTAGATCGAGCTCTAAGCACATTTTTTTTTTTTTGCTTGTGGTTGTCCAGTTATGCCAGCACCATTTGTTAAAGAGGCTTTTCTTGCTCCACTTCACATTTCTTGTTCTCTTAACAAAGATTAGGTATTCATACATTTGGAATTGTGTGTAAAGACATTCCATATTGTTCCATTGGTCTGCGGCTCTGCCTTTTTTCCAGTACCATGCTGTTTTAACTGTTACTGCTTCATAGTAGAGTTTTAAATTGGGGAGGTTGATGCCTCCCATCTTCTTTTCCCCAAGAATGCCTTAGGTATTCATGGGGGTTTGTTGTTCCATATGAATTTCAGGAGTGTTTTATCCATTTCTTTGAAGAATGTCGTAGGTATCCTTATAGAGATCACATTGAATCTGTTTAATGCGTTGGGGAGTATTGTCTTTTTGACAATGTTAATTCTCCCAATCCATGAGCAGGGGATATGTTTCCATTTCCTCATGTCCTCTTTTATTTCTTTGAGTTGCGTTTTGTAGTTTTATTTGTACAGGCCTTTTACCTCGTTAGTTAAGCTGATTCTGAGGTACTTGATTTTCTGTGGCATGATTGTGAATGGGATTGCTCTTTTCATGTCACTTTCCTCTGTCTCATTATTTGTGTATAGGAAAGCCACGGAGTTTTGTGTATAGGAAAGCCACGGAGTTTCTTGGTAGAGGATTTAGGGTTCTCTAGAAATCATATCATATCATCAGCGAATAGTGGTAGCTTTATTTCTTCCTTTCCTATCTGGATGCCCTTAATATCTTTTTTTTTTCCTAACCTCTATTGTAAGTACTTCCAGTACTATATTGAACAGAAGTGGTGAGAGTGGGCAACCTTGTTTTGTCCCTGATCTTAGTGGGAAAGCCTTTAGTTTTTCCCCATTGAGGATAATGCTTGCCATAGGCTTGTGGTAGATGGCTTTGACTATTTTGGGGAAGCTATCTTCAAAGCCAATTTTGGTGAGAGTTTTTCATCATAAACGAATGCTGGATCTTGTCAAATACTTTCTCTGCATCTATTGATATGATCATATGGTTTTTATCTTTTGTTGATATGATGGATTGTGTTGATTGATTTCTAAATGTTAAACCATCCTTGCATCTCCGGGATGAATCCCATTTGGTCATGGTGTATAATCTTTTTGATGAGTGGTTGGATTCTATTTGCTAATATTTTGTTGAGGACCTTTGCATCCATGTTCATCAGGAATATTGGCCTATAGTTTTCAAGAAAAACACCTACAAGCACAGCAAAACCCTATAGAAGGATGGCACAAAACGCCATGACAATAATCTCTCTCAATGTCAATGGTCTAAATGCACCAATTAAGAGACACAGAGTGGCAAAATGGATTCAGAAACTGAAACCAACATTCTGCTGCCTACAAGAAACACATCTGAACAGTCAGCGCATACACAGATTCAAAGTCAAAGAATGGAAAACAATCCTGCAAGAAAACAGCCCCCTCAAAAAAGCTGGGATGGTCATATTAGTATCCGACAACATAGATTTCATGTTGAAAAAGATTAGAAGAGACAGCGAAGGCCATTTTCTGTGTTTCAAAGGATCTGTACAACAGGAAAAAATCACACTCCTAAACGTATAAACACCTTATGAGGGACCAGCTAAATACTTAAAACAACTGCTAACAGATTTTAAGGAGGACATTGTTAGCAACACAGTAGTAGTCAGAGACTTCAACACCTCCTTATCACCCCTCAATAGATCAAGGAGAATAAAACTCACCAAGGAAACACTGGCTTTGAAGGAAGAGATAGAAGAGAGGGAACTAATAGATCTATACAGGGATTTACACCCCAAAAAGAAAGAATACACATTTTTCTCCAGTGCACATGGAACATTTTCCAAAATAGACTACATGCTGGGTCATAAAGCACATCTCAATAGAATCGGAAGATAGACATTGTATTAACTATCTTTTCAGACCACGATGCATTGAAGATAGAAGTTAATTAGACAGAGATGTGGAAAACCAAATCAAACACCTGGAAACTGAACAACTCAATGTTGAACAACGAATGGCTCAGGAAGGAAATCAAGGAAGAAATCAAAAGATATTTGGAAACAAACAAGACCGAAGACATGAGCTAAGAGAACCTAAGGGGAAAATTTATAGCGCTGCAAGCATTTCTCAGGAAGGAGGAAAGGGCCCACTTAAGTGACTTGACTTCACAGCTCAAGATCTTAGAGAAGGACCAACCAAAAGAGCCTAAACCAAGCAGAAGGAAAGAAATAACAAAACTTTAAAAATTTTTTTAAATTTTATTGAATCACCGTGAGAGTTACAAGCATTCATGTTTGGGTTACAATCTCACAATGATCAAACACCCATTCCTCCACCAATGCACATTCCCCACCACCAATATTCCGGGTATACACCCCCTTTCCCACTCTCCCCCTGCCTCAATGGCAGACAATATTTCCCATACTCTCTCTCTACTTTTGGGCATTATAGCTTGCAACACAGACACTGAGAGGTCATCATGTTTGGTCCATTATCTACTTTCAGCATGCATCTCCCATCCCAACTGGTTCCTCCAGCCATCATTTTCTTAGTGATCCCTTCTCTATTCCATCTGCTTTCTCCCCTCCGCTCATGAAGCAGTCTTCCAGCTATGGGGCAATCTCCCTGGCCCTTGTATCTACCGTCCTTGGGTGTCAGCCTCATGTGATGCTACCCTACACTCCACAAATGAGTGCAGTCCCTCTTTGTCTGTCCCTCTCTTTCTGACTCATTTCACTTAGCATGATACTCTCCATGTTTATCCATTTATAAGCAAATTTCATGACTTCATCTCTCCTAACAGCTGCATAGTATTCCATTTATAGATGTACCAAAATTTCTTTAACCAGTCATCTGTTTTAGGGCACTTGGGTTGTTTCCATATTTTGGCTATTGTGAACACTGCTGCAATGAATATATAGGTACAGATGTCATTTCTATTGTGCTCTTTTGCATCCTCGGGTTATATTCCCAGAAGTGGTATTGCGGGGTCATATGGAAGCTCAATTTCTAGTTTTTGAAGGACTGTCCATATTGTTTTCCAGAAAGGCTGGACCAGTTGGCATTTCCACCAACAGTGAAGGAGTGTCCCTTTTCCCCACATCCACGCCAGCACTGGTTGCTTTTGTTCTTTTGAATGTGTGCCAGTCTCTGTGGTGTGAGATGATGCCTCATTGTTGTTTTGATTTGCATCTCCCTGATGGCTAGTGATGTGGAGCATATTTTCCTGTGCCTTTTGGCCATTTGTATTTTTTTTTTTGAGGAAACTTCTGTTCATTTCTTCTCCCCGTTTTTGGATGGAGTTGGAGGTTTTTTTCTTATACAGTTCTACAAGTATCTTGTATATCCTGGATATTAATCCCTTATCAGATGGGTATTGGGTAAATATTCTTTTCCATTCTGTGGGCTCTTTTCTGTATTTTGGTCACTGTTTCTTTTGAAGTGCAGAAGCTTCTTATTTTGATGTAGTCCCATTTGTTTGTGTTTGCTTCCACTTGCATGGTCAGTGCTGTTTCGTCCTTAAAGATGCTTTTAGCTTCAATGTCATGGAGAGTTCTGTCTACATTTTCTTGTAGGGAGCCATTTTGCCTTACTGATCTTATCCTGTCACTATTTGTTTAATCACTAGCTAACCCCATGCCACACCTAGCAAAGGTTGCCACTCCTAATCTTACTGATCTTATCCTATCAGCATTTTTTTATTACTAGCTAAATCCTGTGCCACACCCTGCATTTCTATTGGGGGTCCCGGCACCACCTCCTCCCAGCAGGGAGGTATAAATACTGTAACTGCCATAGAATAAACGCCTTTTCTCCCTCCCGGACTCTGCGTCTGTTCGTCTGTTCATTCAGCTGCCCTACGAAGGGTTCTCCCTGCTGAACAGAACGAGACCTCCACATCGACTTCCACATTTTCTTCTATGAACCTTATAGATTCATGTCTGATATTGAGGTCTTTAATCCACTTTGATATGACTTTTGTGACTGGCATTAACAAAGGTCAGAGTTCATTTTTTGCAGGTAGCTATCCAGTTTTCCCAGCACCACTTAGAAATAACAAAACATAGAGCAGAAATAAATTACATGGAACCCAAAAAAAAGATCCGAAAGATTAGTGAAACCATGAGCTGGTTCTTTGAGAAAATAAACAACATTGATAAACCACTAGCAAGACTCAGAGAGAGAGAGAGAGAGAGAGAGAGAGAGAGAGAGAGAGAGAGAGAGAGAGAGAGAGAGAGAGAGAGAGAGAACCCTAATAAACCGAATCAGAAATGAAAAGGGTGACATCACAACAGAAACCAATGAAATTCAAAAGATTATCAGAGACTATTTTGAAGTCTGTATGCCACGAAACAAGAGAAACTAGAAAAAATGGATAAAGTCTTGGATTCCTATAATCTCCCAAGATTGGACCACGAAGACTTGGAATACCTGAATAGACCCATTAATATCAAGGAATCAAAAGTCTTCTCCAAAACAAAAGCCCAGGTCCAGATGGATTTACTTGTGAATTCTTCCAAACTTTTAAAGAAGACCTCTAGCCAATTCTTCTCAAGTTTTTCCAGGAAATTGAAGAAACAGGAACCCTCCCAAACAGTTTCTATGAGGTACATATCTCCCTAATTCCAAAAGCAAACAGGCACCACTTAATTAACATCTTAATTCTACTTCCTAATATTAGTTATTTTATATGGACACAGTAAGAGATACATTAAGCTTGTAGGGTGGCTCTCCTGGGGACATCTTGCTATAGATCCCAGACTACAGTGCTCAGGCCAGATTCATCTTTCCTAATCCTAGCAGGGTCCTAATCTAGTTGTTACTTTTGGGATCATGACGAATTTTGTCCATGATTATGCTCTTAACTTATAGTTAAATATTATGGTGCTTTGACCTGGCCCGTTTTGTTGCCAGGGTAGCTCACAGCTTGTCCTGGGTCCACCTAGTCCCTCGTCAGTGCCCTGCTTTTGGGGTGTTAGAAACTAAGGGCAACTGAGGCTTAAGTCGAGAAAATAAATGCCCAGGAGTGAATATCATTCAGAGTCAATTTACTCCAATGTTACAAAAGCATAACATTAACTGTCTTCCTGTGTTTATACAAAAAGATCTTTGCTCTGAATTAACTATGCAAAGGACTTAAGGAGAAGAGAAAAGCAATATTTACAAGTTAACAGAGTCTGATTAGGAGATAAAGGTGATTGACTGTTGGGGAAGCAGAGCACAAAGAAAGAGGTTCCAAATAAAGAGGAATTGGAGCACTGTGATGGGAGTAACCCAATAAACCTAATCTCCCTGTGGCAAGGTAGAAAGGACAAACCAATGTTATCCTACACAAGATGGCAGCCATTTGAGAGCCAGGAAGAGAACTCTTAACAGACGCAAATTTATCTTTGAGAGCAGAGACAGATTCTCTGGTATATATGATCAGTTAATATAATTATATTATGTGTCACATATAATAGTGGGAAATTTTCAACAAGTGGTTTTGGAAAACTGATTGGTTACAGAAAAAAAGAACCCCTATCAAAATCCCCCAAATCAAATCAAAATGGACTAAAGACCTTGATGTCAGATCTGAATCCATAGATTATATTGATGAAAGATAGGTAGAACACTTAATAACATTGAACCTAGAAGCATCTTCAGTGATTTTATGCCATTGGCCAAGCAAACAGAAGCCTAGATAGGACTCATCAAACAAGAAGCCTCTGCACTGTAGAAGATAAAATGACCAGAGTAAAAATGCACACCACAATCTGGGAGAAAGTATTTTTTCTTCATCTGACAATGAGTTAATGTGTGAGATATTAAAAACTTGTATTTAAAAAATGGACACTTGATCTCCAGCATTTCAGCAGGCCTACTTCTACATCTCAGAGCCCTGTTTGCTCATCTAGACCTCCAGCTGGATCCGGCAGCCTCCACCCTGACTTCCACCATCCTAGCACACGCACCTCTACATGTCAGACCCCTACTTGTTCATCCAATTGTTCAGGTAAGGTTAACTTCCTGGTTGACATCTCTGTTGCTTTTTTGGAACCAGAAGTGGATTTTCCTCCTTTCCGCTGGAACCTGGCAGCCTTCATTCCCCCCTGCAGTATCTCCGACGGGCCAACTCCACGTCTCTTCAACTGTGTGACTACACACATGGAGACATGGTAGCTCGCACCTCACACTGCTCACGTTTAGACCTGCTGTCACCAGGTAAAGACAGGCAGGGAAGGAAGAGAGCCACACCCTCAGAGACTCCCAGTGGGGTGGGGCCTTACTACAAAGCACTCTCAATACAGCAAACACAATGGGGAAGATGCACAGAAGCCCACCACGCTCAATGACTGAAAATAACAATATGGAAGGCTCTCTGAAACTGTCCGAATTACTTTAGTGACAGCACATTGAATGTGTTCAATGAACTCAAGAAAAAGATGGCACAGATAGTCAGCAAAGCACAAGAAAGCCAAAATGCAAAAATTGCAGCCAGAAATGCAAAAGATAGAGTACTTTAAGTTATATATATATATACATATATATGTATATATATATATATATATATATATATATATATATAAAGAAAAACTCAGTAGAAGGTCCAAGTATCTGAGGAAATGACCAAGAAGCTCCACATGAGATGGAAGCCTCTAGAATACAACAGACAATGGGAAAAAGCCTGGAAAGAAATGAACCACACACCGAAGAACTAGAAGACAAGTTCAAGAGGAACAATATAAGAATCATTGGAATCCCTGAAGAATAGGAAATCAAATTCAATGAAGAACCAATAGTTAAAGAAATCATTGATAAGAATTTCCCAGAGTTTAGGGGGCAGGCACTGAGATCCAAGAAACCCTACTTCCAGCAAAAATAACCCAAATAGAAAAACTTCAAGACATGTTATAATCAGAATGGCAGACGCCAAAGACTGAGACAGAATATTGGATGCAACAAGATCAAAAATGGAACTTACATACAAAGGAAAGTCTGCATGATTCATAGTGTATCTATCAAATGAGACTCTATAAGCCAGAGAGAATGATGAGCAATAGGGGATGGAAATTAATGAGGTGAACATCTCACCAAGATAGTCTATTCAGATAGACTAACATTCAGATTTGAAGAAACAATACAGTGCTTCATGGACAGGCAACATCTTAGGGAATTTATAGCCTTGAGACCAATTCTGCAAGAAGTATTAAAAGATCTTCTTTAAAAGATAAGACAAATTTCTCAAAACTTTGCCATTGAGCATGGCATACACTCAAGGCAGTTATGGTTGCTCTCTACTAGATTATATCATAAATAAATATATATTAATATCTGCGATAGCACAGCAGTTGGGCGTTCGCCTTTCACGCAGCCAACCCAAGTTCGATTCCTCCGCCCCTCTCAGAGAGCCTGGCAAGCTACTGAGAGAATTGAGCCTGCGCAGCAGAGCCTGGCAAGCTACCCATGCGTATTAGTTATACCAAAAACAGTAACAATAAGTCTCTCAATGAGAGACGCTACTGGTGCCCGCTCAAACAAATTGATGAGCAATGGGATGACAGTGACAGTGACAGTATTATCCTAACTTTCTAATGAATTTTATACTCTTTCAATAATGAATTAATGTTTATTTGAATGTTGAGGTGAATTTTTTATATTGTTGTATTTTACTTATTAATGTAGATAAGCATTATCTATATTTTCTAACATAAAGCAAATATTATTTCCTGTTTAGGATAAAACATACATCCATAGGCCTATTCAGATTTTCCCCTTAAAATTTTCTTAATCCTTTTGACTCTTACCAAATTCTATATTGGTAGGATTTATCTATTTCATGTAAGTTTTAAAATGTCTTTGTATAGCATTGTTCATACTTTTAATTTTTAATGTAATATCCCTGTTGAAAGAAAAATGTATAGTTTTTGAAAAATAACATTTTTACTAATTTTATCGTTGATTTATAGTTTTGTGAATTTTCAGGAGTTTATTCATTAATCTATATGAATCTAGGTCTCACAACCTCCACAATAAAATTCATTAAAAATTTAAAAACAGTGTTGGCATGGATGTGAGGAAAAGAAACCCCATCTACTGCTGGTAGGAAAGTCGACTAGTTCATCCATTTTGGAAAACCCATATAAATACTTCTCAAAATATTAGTAATTGAGCTTCCAACTGATTCAACAATTCTACTTGGCGTATACACCAAGTACCCAAAAACTATTCAAAAGATATATTTATACCATTCACATTACCCCAAATCAGGAAACACCCAAGTTTTCAAGAGGAAATGACTGGATTGTGTGTGTATGTGTGTGCATGTGCATATATGTGTGTGTATATATACACATATATAACACATATATACATATATTTGAAAAAGCATAAAATTCCTTATAAAGTTAGGATATATATGCATATATATATGTCACTGTCACTGTCATCCGTTGCTCACTGGTTTGCTCTAGTGGGCACCAGTAATGTCTGCATTGTGAGACTCCTTACTGTTTTTGGCATATCGAATATGCCATGGGGAGCTTGCCAGGTTGGAGGAATCGTACCCGGGTCAGCCTTGTGCAAGGCAAATGCCCTACTGCTTTGCTATCACTCCAGCCCATTTATATATATATATATATGTATGTGTATATATATATATATATATATATAGCATATCACTGTCGTCCCATTGTTTGTCGATTTACTGGAGCAGGCACCAGTAACATCTCTATTACACTCAGCCCTAGGTTTTAGCAGCCTCTCCTTACCCATCTTTCCCAACGATTGGAGGCTCTTTCAGGGTCAGGGGAATGAGACCTATCATTACTGTGTTTGGCATATCAAATACGCCACAGGTAGCTTGCGAGGCTCTGCTGTCCAGGCGAGATACTCTCAGTAGCTTGCCGGGCTCTCCAAGAGGTATGTATATATCTTTTACTGTATTTGGGACATAAATATGCCATGGGGAGCTTGCCAGGCTCTCCTGAGCGGGCAATAGACTCTCCATAGCTTGTCAGGATCTCCAAGAGGGAGAACTAGGCTAGTAGATGTAATATAACCACTTTGCGGCCACTCGCTTCCGGACCTTGGTTTTATAGTCTCTGGATGTTGACTGTTGATGGGATTACAGGCCAGGCGCCAGGGGGCAATTTCTGGGTGTGACTACCAAGCTACTGGAAAATGGGGGATCTGGGTGGAAGAGGCCCAGTCCTGATCCGAGCAGCCTTGGAGATCTCTCAGCCCCGGGTTCCGCACACCTGGGTTCCTCTGTAGGCTCCCCCATGTGTTGTCTGAACTATATATAAATTATTTATAAATTAGTTATATATAAATAAATGTATATTAAGTATCACTGTATCACTGTCATCCCGTTGTTCGTCGATTTGCTTGAGTGGGCACCAGTAACGTCTCCATTCATTCCTGTCATGAACGTCTCCATTCGTTTCTGTCATGTGCTAGTCTAGCTTGATGGCATATAACTAAATATATATTAAGTATATATATGTATGAATATATATATATCTTGATCTTAGAGGAAAGACTTTCAATTTTTTTCTTATTAAGTATGTCATTAGTGTAGTTGTGTAGTATTTGGCTTTACTGTGCTAAGTTCCTTCTTAGCCTCATTTTGTTGAGAGCTTTTTCATAACTGGATATTGAGCCTCCAAAATCTTTCTGTTTATTTCTATGTGATCTAAGTTTTTTATCTTTCAGTTAAATAATTTTCTGGATATGCTAAAACAATCTTGCATGCTTGGAGTAAGTACTAACTAGCAGTGATGTAAGATCCTTTTAATATATAGCTGAAATTTTTTCACGAAGTTGTTTTTTGTTGTTGTTGCTTTGGCTTTTTTGTTTTGGTTTTTGGTCCACATTTGACAATGCTCAGGGGTTACTCCTGACTTTGCATTCAGAAATTACTCCTGGTGATGCTCAGGGGCATATGAGATGCTGGGGATGAAACCCAGGTTCGCCATCTGCAATGAAAGTGCCCTCCCCACAGTACTCTCTCTTCAGCCGTGTTCACTGAGATTTTGCTGAGGATCTTGCAGGGTGGGGTGGGGGGATATGGGACTGGGGAGGATAGGAGGGATGTTGGGTGTACCAGTGGTGAAGAATGGGCACTGGTGAAGGGATGGGTTCTCAAACTTTGTATGGGGGAAACATGAGCACAAAAATATATAAATCTGTAACTGTACCCTCATGGTGATTCACTAATTAAAAATAAATTTTAAAAAAAGAGATATGAGGTTTTGGATTTCTGTATAAAGTCCAGGGAAAATTCTGCCTGAAATTGCATCACTGCAAGCTTTTACTTCCCTTTTGTGGAGCTCATAAGATGGAAAAGCCGAGAGAGAGAAACCCTTCCCCCCTGGCACCACATAGGGCAGTGGCTCAATTCACAGTCTAGAGGCATTTCTGCGAGCTGCTGGTGTCCAAAGTAGTTTAGTAGTTTAGTTGGCCTCTGGGATCATGCTCGTGTAGCAGCGGAAGGGCCGAAATTTTATACTCTTATGATTGACCTTTTTCCCCCTACTTTATTCTTCACTAAAGTTTATATTCTGTCTTTATTTTTCCAAGATTCTAATGTAATTGCATGTCTCCCAGTAGTCGGTAATGATATATTGATAGTGTTATGTCACTGATAGTATCATAACTTTTTGTTCTCCAAATTCTTTTAGGATTAAAGAATTTTTTTTACTTTGACGACAGTATAATTCTTGAGTTTATGTAGAACAGATGAGTGAAAATTTCTCCATAATCTGGTGTTCATGATTGATGTCACTTTTCCAAACAAATGCAACCTGTACAACATTTTCTTTTTTTGAAATTTTGTTATTTGGTTTCCACAAAAGGACTACTCTTAGCACATCTTGTCACTGTTTTATAAGATTGAAGTAAAGTACCTGCATATAATTAAGAAAATTCTCTATAATTGAGGGAAATGTAAGGGTAACTTTGAGGAGAATTAGAGAGAAAAGAGGTAATTTGGAGGAAAATGTGTCTTATTTCAATATAAATTTAGTATAATTCATGTTAAAAGTAATCTAATTCCATAACTGAATGAGGAAATGCAATGGTTTAAAAGAAGATGTCTAGATCACCCTTGGTCCCAGAGTCTGGGCTGAGAAGGAAGGTAGAGTGGAGGGAAAGGCGGAAGAGATAAGTGGGAGGTAACAGGGAGAGGGATCAGGAGATTGCTGTGAAACAGTGCTGTTGAGGAACGATAGAGCTAACTGTCTAAAGCACAATCAGCAACACTGAAGTCACGAGGCCAAACTTTAATAACCAAACTTGAAGGCTCCTGTCAAAAGGGCAGTCTGGGGCAGGGCAGGTGACAAGAAGAGGGATTCTGGGAACACTGTTGAAGAGAAGTTGACTTTGTGGTGGGATTGTTGATGGAATATTGTAGTGTAGTCAAAAGCCCAACCATGAATAACTTTGTAACTCATGGTGCTTTAATAAAATAAAATTGAAGGGAAAAATCTATCCTGATGTGTAAAGCCATATAAATTAGCTTAGTAGTAGTACTTTATATATATGTATATATTGCTTAGCTGTTTTTCATTAAGTAGCATGTATTGTGAAGTAGACAATTGGTGTACCTTGATTTTATAAACTACCCTGGTGATATTATTTGGCATGTAAATTATAGCCAGAACCACTTACTTTATTTTACAGAAACCCCCATAAAACATTAATACTTTATTTTCAGTGGCTTCTTCTAGCAAATGTAAAATAAATATATCAATTATTTAGAGAAAATCATTTAGAAAAATATTTCCTATGAATATTTACTAATTATTATTTTTAGATATTATATTTAAATGTCTTTAAATAGTATTAATAGCTTATTTGCTTTCTAGTTTGTTGTGAATTATTGTGTTATAGTCGGGAATGTTTTCCAGAGTTTGTGTGTCAACTTTTAGATGTTTCAAACTAGCTTGTTCTCTCAAAACCTTGTGTAATTTTCCCATGGTATACTTCTTTTTCATCGATTTGGTCAAATTCCTTAATTTTTCTACTCTCTGCTAGTAAAAGAAAACTTAATTTTCCCTCTCTTTGTCTTAAAGAGTCCCAAAGTCTTCTGTTTTTCTTGGGGCTGGATATGTAATGTACATTAGGGTACTTACTTCGCATGCACCCTGTGTGGTTCCCCAAGCATTCCATAAGGTCCCCTGAACCTGCTAGACAGGATCCCTGAACCTAGAGCCAGCAGTAAGACCTGAGCACTAATAGATATGGACCCCCCAGTACAAAGCAGAACAAAAAAGACGAGGGGGAAAAATGTATACCAAAGTACCTGGTGATTAGCTGCTTGACTCTTTTTTTTTTTTTTTTTTTGCTTTTTGGGTCACACCCAGCGATGCTCAGGGGTTACTCCTGGCTCTGCACTCAGGAATTACTCCTGGCGGTGCTTGGGGGACCATATGGGATGCCGGGGATCGAACCCGGGTCGGCCGCGTGCAAGGCAAACGCCCTACCTGCTGTGCTATCGCTCCGGCCCCTTGACTCTTTTTTTTTTTTTTTTAGTGAGTCACAGTGAGGGTACAGTTACAGATTCACACCTTTTCATACTTGTTTTTCCCTCATACAATGTTTGAGAGCCCATCCCTCCACCAGTGTCCATTCTCCACCACCAATGAACCCAGTATCCCTCCCACACCACCCCATTCCATTCCCCCCACCCCACCTCTGTGTCAGGGCATTCCAATTTGTTCTCTCTCTCTCTCCTTTTGTGTGTTGTGGTTTGTAACAGGGGTATTGAGTGACCATCATGTTCAGTCTCTAGTCTACTTTCAGCACGCATCTCCCTCCCCGCGTAGGATCTCCAATCACATTTTACTTGGTGTTCCCTTCTCTATCTGGGATGACTTTCCCCCAACATGTGAGGCCTGCTTCCAAGCTATGGAGCCAACCTCCTGGCATTATATACTACTATTCTTAGGTGTAAGTCTCCTACTCTGTTATTTTATATTCCACAGATGAGTGCAATCTTTCTATGTCTGTCTCTCTCTTTCTGGCTCATTTCACTTAGCATACTTTCCATGTTGATCTACTTATATGCAAAGTTCATTACTTCATCTTTTCTAACAGCTGCATAGTATTCCTTGTATAGATGTACCAAAGTTTCTTTAACAAGTCATCTGTTCTCGGGCACTCGGGTTTTTTCCAGATTCTGGCTATTGTTAACAGTGCTGAGATGAACATATAAGTGCAGATGTCATTTCAACTATACTTTTTTGTTTCTCCAGGATATGTTCCCAGAAGTGGTATTGCTGGATCAAATGGAAGATCAATTTCTAATTTTTTGAGAATCGTCCATATTGTTTTCCAAAGGGGCTGGACCAGTCGGCATTCCCACCAGCAATGTAGAAGGGTCCCTTTCTCTTCACATCCTCTCCAACAGTGGTTGCTTTTGCTCTTTTGGATGTGTGCCATTCTCTGTGGTGTGAGGTGGTATCTCATGGTAGTTTTGATCTGCATCTCCCTGATGATTAGTGATGCAGAGCATTTTTTCATGTACCTTTCAGCCATTCATATCTCTTTCTTGGAAAAGTTTCTGTTCATTTCTTCGGCCCATTTTCTGATGGGGTTGGATGTTTTCTTCTTGTAGAATTCAACCAGTGCTTTGTATACTCTTGATATCAATCCTTTATCGGATGTGTATTGGGTGAATATCCTTTCCCATTCTGTATATTGCCTTTGTATTTTGGTCACTGTGTCTTTTGCGGTGAGAAGCTTCTTAGTTTAATACAGTCCCATTTGTTTAACTGCTTTTACTTGATTGCTTAGTTCCATGTCATCTTGAAGATACCTTTAGCTTCAATATCGTGAAGGGTTTTGCCGACCTTATTGTCGATGTACCTTATGGATTGTGGTCCAATGTTGAGGTCTTTAATCCATTTTGATCTGATTTTTGTGCATGGTGTCAGGTCGAGGTCTAAGCCCATTCTTTTGCATGTGGTTGTCCAGTTATGCCAGCACCATTTGTTGAAGAGGCTTTCTTTGCTCCACTTCACATTTCTTGCCCCCTTATCAAAGATTAGATGATCATACAATTGGGATTGTGTGTTGGGATATTCCACTCTGTTCTATTGGTCTGCAGCTCTGCCTTTGTTCCAGTACCATGCTGTTTTAATTGTTACCGCTTTGTAGTCAAGTTTAAGGTTGGGGAGGGTGATGCCTCCCATCATCTTTTTCCCAAGAATTGTTTTAGCTATCCGTGAGCCTTTATTCTTTCATATGAATTTCAAGATTGCTTGATCCATTTCTTTGAAGAATGTCCTGGGTATCCTTATAGGAATCGCGTTGAATCTGAATAATGCTTTGGGAAGTATTGCCATTTTCACAATGTTGATTCTCCCTATCCATGAGCAGGGGATATGTTTCCATTTCCTCATGTCCTCTTTTATTTCATGGAGTAGCATTTTATAGTTTTCTTTGTAGAGGTCCTTTACTTCCTTGGTTAAGCTGATTCCGAGGTATTTGATTTCCTGGGGCACAATTGTGAACGGGATTGCTTTTTTCATGTCCCTTTCCTCTGTCTCATTGTTTGCATATAGGAAGGCCATGGTTTTTTGGGTATTGATTTTATAACCTGTGACCTTACTGTACAGGTCAATTGTTTCTAAGAGTTTCTTAGTAGAGCTTTTAGGCTTCTCTAGATATAGTATCATATCGTCTGCAAATAGTGAGAGTTTGATTTCTTCCTTTTCTATCTGAATGCCCTTAATATCTTTTTCTTGCCTAATGGCTATTGCTAGTACTTCCTGTATTATATTGAAGAGAAGTGGTGAGAGTGGGCATCCTTGTCTTGTCCCCAATCTTAGAGGAAAGGCCCTTAGTTTTTCCCCATTTATGATAATGCTAGCTGCTTGACTCTTACAGGGAGATTAATGTTGCACCTTTTGCCTCTGTGTTGGATGGTGTGAGACAGATACAGCACACATGTAGCTGTCTGGTTTTGTCAGTACACTACCTAACTACACTACTAACTGCAGTGTTTGGTCGTCTTCATTACACAGTTGCTTTTCTTAGAACTGACACATACCTTAATATCTCATGGTTCCATAACAAGGAGGAAACCAAGGATGACCCCTTTGTTTTACCTTTTCTTAGAACTGACACATACCTTAATATCTCATGGTTCCATAACAAGGAGGAAACCAAGGATGACCCCTTTGTTTTACCTTTCTTGCTATTAGTAAATCTGTAAGTTACAGAGTTTACACACCCAGTGCTCACTGCCGTTCACTGCTATAGCTCTGAGTACTTGGCACAACTGGCATTTTGGCTCTAGGCTAACTTTTGGTAAAGACACAGAATCAGAAGTCTATTGTTTCTCATGAAAGATTCTGAAATGGCTTCCCCAAACGGCTTTCACTCTCCAGGAAAATATGTGTTTAAGTAAATGAAGTATCTAAAAATTGACAAGACATTGTTCTCTGCTTTTAAGTGGAGGTGTTTGTTCTGAGATATGCTTTTAATGTTACCCATTTATCCATCTAGCAAACTTCAGTTAAGACAATGAATGTTTCCAGTCGAGTGGTGCATCAGCATGCAGAGGACAGTAGGGGCAGTGTTCATTTGCTTCATCTCAAGGGGCAATGCCGCCCCAGCTCTGTCAACAATGAAACATGGAGACTTGAGCTTTCTGCCTCCTAGTCTCATACTTGGTATACTTCGTTTTTATTTCAGGATGTGTGATTCCATTGGTAATCTTTGTAACTAGCTGTTCTTTTGCTATCTCCATGGCATTCCCAGTGTTCTGTCTTTATTCACACTTACGATTTTTCTTCTATTTTCCATCAGGTGGCAGCAGACTTCCAAGTCGTCAGGTTTGTCCAGCAGCTTACAGCCTACAGGTGCCAAAGCTGATGCCCTCAGGGAAGAAATGGAGGAGGCTGCCAACAGAGTGGAGATTTGCAGGGTACCCCACATCTTTCCTCCTCTCTATCAGGACAGGGTGGGAGGGGCCTCAGGGAGTTCCCTTTAGTTCACTGGGGTTCTGTTAAACCTTTTCATGTGAACCTTTGGGACCAGATCCACAAACTTGGATAGGGTGGGTACTCTGAGTCAAAACCTTTATGTGACCTAGACATAAAGGGGTATTACTATTGATGTGCCTGCATGGTAAGCAGAGAGAAAAGCACCTTGATTTCTTTGTGGAGTTGTTATTAGTTATGTGAGTTCCACGTAACAACTTCTAGAAGGGCTAAGAATTTAAGAAATACTGAACTCACTGTTGACAGTGAATTATCCTCGTTTTTGCCTTTGGATATTTCATGGGTTGTAGCAAACTTGCTTCCTGAGAAACACTTATCTTTGTGATTGAAATGCTAGCTAAGGAAGTAGTAACAGAAATGAAAACCTCAGACTTGTTAAATTAAGAGAATGGTGCATCTGCTCTAAGGAATGATAATTATGCGTCTTTGTATTCATAAAAAGGTTTCTAATCTTCACAAATATTTTATAGGACTTAGACATACACAATTCATGATAGTCTGTATATACACATCATAGTTCGTGGAGATATGTTTGGTTTAGATACAAAGAACAAAAACACCATGTTTCTGAAATGAGTCTGGATGTATTTTGTGTTAATCATATATAATTCTATTATTTATTTGGGGGTGAGAGGAGCTCCCAGGTAGTAGAGGGAAGGCCCAGGTACTGCATCAGCAATTCCCCACCAGCTGGCCCCGAGTTGCGATGCTGCTCAAACCCTGGTGCCGGCAACTACAGGTGCTAGGGGCTCAGGGCTGCTCCGGCAATCGCATACAGTTTTGAAGGGAAGTTGTCACTTTGTATGTGGGCATCTCGGCTCTTGTCTCTATTGAGTCCTGCTAGCTTGCACGCTTGATATTCTTTCACATTCATTCTGTATATGTGACTTTGATAGAATCTTTCTCAGGAGTTAGAAATAAGCATTTTAAAAAATTCTTTATCATTCAGCTTATAATACCACCTTCCCAAGAAAAGTAAGAGAAACACCAGATTTAAGATTCATCCTGAGTAAAGCTCATTTGTCCTTTAGACTTCTGTGTAAAATGGCAGATACCTTGTGAAGAGCTCACAGTACCTTCTGTGAAGTGTAGCTTTTATCTCATGTTGATTTCACTTTTACTCTGTTTAGTTTTTACTCATTAGCCCTGGATTTATGTTCTTAAGATAAATATTCTTGTTTTTTACAAATGCTTTAATAGACATAGGCATATGGACTTATAAAGGGATGCTAAATGTGGATATCTAACTACATCAGAATAAAAGTTTAATTGCTTCATTTGGTGCAGCTTCTTCATTGCTTTTATTACCAGGAAATAGATTACATTTAACTTTAAATTTTATAGAAGTTATATAATTTTAGCAGTCAAAAATATGAAAATTAGGTTAGAGATAGTAGTAGAAGGGTTTGGAAACTTGTCTTGCACACAGCGAACTCTGATTTTGGCACTGTTTATTGACACCACCAAGTGTGATCCCAGAGCACGATATGAAGATAAGCAAAAATACAAAAATCTGTTAAGAAACCATCTATGATTCTCCCACTTCCAGCCCAGTGGCTCTTCATTTGCAAGGAGACTCACTCTCCTCACCATTTTAAAAAAGTATTTGTAGTAAACAAGGCACCTCAATACATGTGATACCTGCCGAGTTTTAAGGATAAGGCAGGTAGTGCTGTGATCTGCCATGCAGCCATCCACCATTCCCTTATACTCACAGACAAGCTCATATGAGCATTTTCCTAATTACTTACTTTATGCTCATATGCATTTTTAATACCGGTCATTGTTATATTAATCAAATACTTTCCTCAATTAATAGAGCATCCTGGAAAACACCTCTCCAGATTAAAAGCTTCAGGTTTAATGTGACCCTTTTAATAGGGTATAAAAATATTAAAATTAATATTTGTGCATCGTATGAGGTAGAGACATTTTCTCCCCAAATGGGTAAGCCAGTATGCTAATACCATTTATTCAACAAGCCATCCTCCAATGAAATCTTATCTAATTTCCTTAAGTTTATCTGTGTTCTATTCTTCATTTATCTACTTGTTTGTTCCTACTCTAAAACTATAATTTATATATAATGATGATATAGCAATTATGATATTGTGCTACATTATTTGGGGAAGGTACAAGGGGTGGGGGGCACTGGGTTTCTGAGCCACAAATCTCATAGAGCTCCGGGCTGACTTCCAGCCCTCTGCTCAGGAATTATTCCTGGCAGTGCTCAGGGAAACATGTTTTATGCAGGCACCCTATTCACTGTGTCATCACTTCACTCCCCACATTACCTCTCTGTTCATAGTTCTCTAGCCTAGTTTATGACCTCTATTTTATTATAAGGAAGTTCCAAAGACCATATCCAGTTACTTAAGCCACACATTGTGTGCTAGGTAGCTGTATTTATGTGCTGAACTGACTCCTTTAACAGTGTACTATGTTTTAGTGGTTTTTTTCTCATTTTTTTCTCCTTTCTACTCCACTGGTGAAAATGAATATTAGAACTACTTCCAAATATTCATTTTTCTAAATATTAGAACTATTTCTAAATGTCCATGTGGTCTTTCCTCCCCATTCTGGGTTTCCCTAAATAATTCATTTCCCTATATCTTTATGTGTCTGTATTCCCTTAAGTGCAAGGACAAATCATTAGCATTTCTTACATGTGGCAAAAACTGGCACAATGAAATCTTGTATGCTTCAGCTGAGCACATTGGCAGTTTGATTTCTCTTTGTGCACGGAGACGACTGAGCAGAGCTTTCCAGATCCTTTGCACTCTGAGGTTTTGTTTATTTGGAGATACACACCTGGTGGTGGTCAGGGCTTGTACTTGGTTGATCTTGCTCAGAGGTCACTAATGGCAGGGCTTGGGAAACCATATGAGGTGCAGTGGATTGAATCTGGGTCAGCTGAATGCAAGGGAAGTGCCTTAACCTCTGTATTGTCACTCTCGTCCCTGGAATCAGTGAATTTTAATCTACCTGGAAAGCCAGTCCAGTCCATTTACACGAGATGGTGCCCTTCGAGATCCAGGCATGTGGACATGTGCAGTGTTACCACCTGTGTTCTTTGGGGTCCATCCTGTTCTGACTTTCCAACTTTCAAAAGGGAACTAATCCCACTCTTAACAGCTGGTACCTGATTTTTGTTTTGGTCCTGAGCCTCTCTGAAAGACCAGTAAAACCAGTACATCCAAGGGATGTAAGCATTTGGCAAATTTTTTCCAAAAGAATTGAGACAGGGAGGGACTAATAATAAAAAGTAATACTGGGGGAAAAAAAACACATTTACTAGAAAAATAATCTGCTTGATGGCTACATTGTTTTTCATTTAAAATGTGAGGGAGACAGGCTACAGCCCTTAACATTCCACTGGAAGGTAATACTTTCACCTCCATCTTTCAAACTTCTACTTCCTTAAGAATTTTATCTCCTGGGGCTGGAGTGATGGCACAGCTGGTAGGGCGTTTGCCTTGCATGCGGCCAACCCGGGTTCAAATCCCAGCATCCCATATGGTCCCCTGAGCACCGCCAGGGGTAATTCCTGAGTGCATGAGCCAGGAGTGACTCCTGTGCATTGCTCGGTGTGACCCAAAGAGCAATTAAAAAAAAAAAAGAATTTTATCTCCTATTCCCAACACATATTCTTATATTTACTCCACCTACACTATTGTATTTCCAATTAAGTGTTAGCAATTTTCTCACTGTCTTTTAAACTTTTATCTTTCTCCCACCCCCCAGCCCCCATGTACTATCTTTGCTGTTTGAAAATTCCAGATTGAATCTAGGGAAGTTGGTTACTAGAAGGCAGATATCTAACCTATTTCATCTTCATGATCAAGCATAAATGGAACTGGGCTGGCGCACTAGTGCAGTGGAGAGGTGCTTGTATTGCAGGTGACTGGCCCAGATTCTGGCTCAGGCACTCGGTACAGTCCTCTAGCCCACCAGGTGTGATCCCTGAGCAAGAAGCCAGGGGTGAGCCCTGAGAGCCAACAGGCTTGACCTCGAAACAACAACAGAAAAAAATGAAAAACAACTTCAATGTGCCTGTATCTGAGACTGAAAGACAGCAGTGAGTCTTGAGCCACAGCTTTTGCTGTTGGGAATTGGTCATTCTTGGTCAGTGTTGCCCCGCTTGACCATTAGTTCAATGAGAAGACCCTGAATGTGGTACTGCGTGGGCCCACAGCACCAGGGATGCGTGGGGCACCTTCTTAGTGCTTAGAGGCCCAACCCAATGGTGCTTCAGAGCCCAGGAGAACCGTGCTTAGGGGTTGGTCATGAAGGGGCCCAGGCCACTTTGCTATCCAGCACCAATGGAGTGTTAAGATCAAACCAATGAATGAGATCCCAATAGAATCAGAAGAGGCTGGGGAAATTCTCAGAGGCTCTGCCACTTCCAGACTGAAATCTCCACAGTGGCTCTAATAAAAAAATATGACAGTGGGGCTGGAGCGATAGCACAGCGGGTAGGGCGTTTGCCTTGCTTGCGGCCGACCCGGGTTTGATTCCCAGCATCCCATATGGTCCCCTGAGCACGGCCAGGAGTGGTTCCTGAGTGCAGAGCCAGGAGTAAACCCTGTGCATCGCCAGGTGTGACCCAAAAAAAAAGAAAGAAAGAAAAAGAAATACGACACAGTGATATAATTGATCTGAAATGAAAAACATCCCATTATCAGAGGAAGATGTCTCTCTGCTGATGGCTCCTCTAAAATTGGGGCAATAATCTTGTATAGCTAAATCTGATGCAGGCATCCTTCATGCCCACAGCAGCTTCCTGCCCCGGGTTTCTGCAGGTTAAGTCACTAAAGTTGTGTCAGATAAAATCTAGCTTCTGAGAAGATTTTATCAAGATGGGCATGGGAGGATGTAAAGAAATGCTCATTATTTTACAACTTAAGGAGCCAGAATAAACTTTTTCTGTTCAAAACATGACAAAGTACTCAGGAATTAAAACATTTTGAAAGCAATTTATTATGGTTAAAATATATTTTGTATAATGTTCCTTGTTTCCCCAAATTAAAATTTGGGGGTTATGGATTTTATATAAAAATAAAGTTGAGTAAAATTGCCAAATCAATGGAAATGGATCTGAATATGATTTGCAATTTTGGGGGGCACAGATGTAGTAATAGAATTACTTTTAATAAAGAATTGATATTGCACAACATGCCAGTAATGTAAAGAACACTTAATAATTTCATCTGTATTGTTAAGGACCAAGAAGACAGAAAAACAGTGGGAGAAAAATTGCAAGTGAAGTGCTTGTGCTGCACGAGCCCATGTGCTGCTTGTGCCCACGTGGCCGAGCACATATGTCGCCTGCATCTCCACTCCAGAGATGTGGACTTCCCTATGTAATGCTGGCATGTGTCCGGGTTCTCTCCACCCCTGGAGAAGCCCATGTTGTCTCTCTAGTACGTTACTCTCCCTCACTTTCCCTCTTTCCTCTTCCTAAAAATCACCAAATAAAATCTGTTTTTACTTAAAAAAAGGAAAAATGCAAGTGAGGGTAGAATATAGAAAAAGAAAACCTAGGAGAGGAGGAAATTTGTAAAACAAAGTAGAATGATGTAGAAATACAAAGCTTTCCTCATCAGAGATCTCTGTTATTAATTCATGAATCTGAAAGAGAAGAAACTTCAACCACATTTCTTACTTTAAAATAAGTTTTTAACCAGTAAAATTTAAAAAGATTAGGTATATTTAAGATCACTTTTAAGTTTTAAATAAAGTTCTATGTTTCCTTTGGTGATATGTCTGTTTAGGTTTGAAATTTAAAGTTGGGTTGATATTTAGGAGTGTATTATTTATTTAATCAAGGTATTTAAATTTTATTGAATCACTATGAGATAGTTATAGGCTTTCATGTTTGGGTTACAATCATACAATGATCAAACACCCATCCCTCCACCACTGTACATTCCCCACCACCAATATCCCTGGTATACCCCCGCCTTTCCCACCCTCTCCCTGCCTTCATGGCAGACAATATTCCCCATACACTCTCTCTAAGTTGGGGCATTAGGCTTGCAACACAGACACTGAGAGGTCATCATGTTTGGTCCATTCTCTACTTTTGGCACACATCTCCTATCCTGACTGATTCCTCCAGCCATTATTTTCTTAGTGATCCCTTCTCTATTCCGTCTGCCTTTTCCACTCCGCTCATGAAGCAGGCTTCCAGCTATGGGGCAATAACTATGTTAAGTTTATAGAATCATAATAAATGTTTCAAAAGGCAACAGGTTTCCAAAGTTAATATAAGAGTGATTAGAGTTTTTAATTATCTTCTGAAATTGTATTTGTAGAATTGTCTAATTGAAATTTAGGTACTATTTCAAAAGTAGTTTAGTGGAAAAGAAAGAGAGTTCTCAGCCCGAAGAAAATCCAAGTATACAGCAACCTTTGTCACATTTCCAGTTGATAGTGACAAATCTACTCTTGCTGAATAATTCTGAGGAACACATCTTGAAATAATTCAATATCTAACACTAGTACCACAGTAATTACTAATCTTATTAGGGATTTAAACTTTATATTCTTTACTGGACGTATAGATAGATATTTATATTAACAAAGGAGGAAATTATGAGAAAAATGTAATAAACATTACAATATGAAAAGTCCATTTTAAAAGTACAGAACTCAAAAAAAATTACAATGTCTGAAGAAAAGTGGCAAATAGGGGAAAATAGTAGTATTAGAGAAAGCCAGTGGTCTAATCATAAGAGCTATAAGAGCTATAAGAGCTTATAAGAGCTTATAAGAGCTATAAGAGCTCTTATAAGCACTGGGTGAAGACTCACATTGGAACTTCAGTGTTGATAAGGAATTGACAAATATTAACATAAATAATACATCTAGAAGAAATTTGGCTTTGTGTTAAAAAAATTAAAAGTACATTACTAATTTTTTTCTATAAATGTTATGATTAAACAGAATCAAAAGGTTATATCAAATGCTGGGGGGATAGGCAGTTGGGATAGAGAAGGGACCACCATGACAAAGATCATTGGAATGATCTCTCTGGATGCAAACTGTGTGTTGCAAATAGGTAAAGGGACAAACAGGATAACCTCTCAGTACCTGGTTACAAACCATAATGCCCCAAAAGGGAGAGACAGAGTCAGAGACAGAGACAGAGAAAGAAGGAAAGTGCCTTCCCTAGAGACAGGCTGAGGGGAAGGTGGCAGGAGGGACGATTGGTGGTGGGAAATGTACACTGGTGGAGGGATGGTATATGACTGAAACACAACCATGATCAGCTTTGTAACTGTATATCTCATGGTGACTCAAAAATTAAAATTAAAGAAAAAATGATTATACAAAAAACAAGCCGCACTTCAGTATGACTCCTTAAAATCTAAATGCTAATCTTTCTCATGGTTATTTGGCATTATGTCAAAAGCAGCAGTATTTTAACTCGTTTTTTTCTTCCTTCTACTTTAGATTTTAACTCAAGAAGTTACATTATTACAATATTTTTGGGGCATAAACCCAATGCTACTTGGAAACCATTGCAATACCCAGCTGTGCTCAGGCCCATGTGGTTCTGGGGAAACAAACTCAGCTCTTGCAAGTACAAACATGTGCTTTACTACTTGAGTTCCAGAGTTATTTTTAACTCCAAAGTTTATGCAAAGGAAATAATCAGGAGATGGGTTAAAACCTATATAAATAGGCCTTGTTAGATTATTATTATATTGAAAATTCAGTAATAGTATAATAAACATCATATGATCACTTTGCTTATCTAAGAGTAAAGGAGGTACAGTTTAGTCCCTTTTTTGTTAAACCAATTATACAAAATACATGACTGATTAAAATAAATAAAAATGAGCAAAAATTGCAGCATTTATTTCTGAATGGCAGAATTGCAGATGGTTTAGCTAGTGTCATTTTTCTGAATGTGGGTTAGTTAAAAATGAGGAAAACGTGATTTTTAAAAGGAAAGTAAGCCTAATGGTTATTGAAACATTTTTTCTTATAAAGAAAACTCACTAATTATTTACATAAATGCATTTTAATTTTTTTCGCTTTCATTCCTATTTTCATGGGCTAAGGCTGGAGTGATAGCACAGTGGGTAGGGCATTTGCCTTGCACGCAGCCAACCCAGGTTTGATTCCTCCGTCCCTCTCAGAGAGCCCGGCAAGCACTGAGAGTATCCCACCTGCAAGGCAAAGCCTGGCAAGCTACCTGTAGTGTATTCTATATGCCAAAAACAGTAACAAGTCTCACAATGGAGACATTACTGGTGCCCGCTCAAGCAAAATGATAAGCAATGGGATGACAGTGATACAGTGATACAATGAACTTTAAATCCATGTTGTTAGTTAGACATCAATGTATGTCTTCTTTGAAAGTGCTTTAGAGGGTTGGAAAGATAGTACAATGAGTAAGGCACCTTCCTTGCACTCAGCAAACCCACCAGGAGTGAGTGAACCCTAAGCACAGAGCCAGGAGTAAGCTCTGAACACCACCACGTGTGGCCCAAAACAAACAGCAGCACAAAATGTATTCTAAAAGTGCTTTATGATTCCTATGGACGTCTGCAGATTATGTTTCTAATGTCATAAGTTGCTATAATTCAAATGCTGGATGTCTGGACCTATATTTAATGCAGCATTTATTTAACTTATTTTTAAAATTTTTATTAAGACATTGTGATTTAACAGTTTCAGGCATACAGTGTTCCAACATTGATCCCACTACCAAATGTCCCCTCCCCTTCACCAGTGTTCCCAGTTCCCTTCCACACCCTAGGCCATCTCCTTGACCTGAAATTTATTTTATATTACTTGCTCCAGTTACACTTAAAGAGATCCCAAATAGGATTATCAGAAAATAAATGAATAAAAGTCAATCTGTGATGATTGATTTCCAGGCGTTTTTAACTTTTCTTAATTCACTAGAGAACCATACAAGTGTCATATGCAGTGCCACGTATTGGGAGAGTTTTCTTGTCATTTAAAGGAGCTATTCTAATGTTTCTTGCAAAACTAGTTTTAAGGCTATGAATTCCATAAGCTGTTGACTGTCCATGAAGTTCTTTATAGTTCCTTCAAATGTGAGTGATAACCTAGCTGGATAGACTGGATATTCTTGGTGAGGAGTTCATTTATTAAGTTTTTTTTATTGTATTCTTCCATACTTTTCTGATGCATAAAGTCTCATTTAATAGGCCTACTGTACATTGTATGGACTTTCCTTCATAAGTTCATTTTTTGATCTTACTGCTTTCAATATTCTGTCTCTGTATTTGGATTTTGTCATTTTAAGTATCACGTGCCTTGAAGTTTTCCTAATTTAGTCAGTTTTCACTGGGATCTTTCGTGTCTCTCAGATCCTCAGTTCCTGTAGTTCTCAGCTCCGGAAAATCCTTTTTGATGACTTCTTTAGCTCATGTTTCTTCATCACACGTGTCTTCCTGTTCTTCAGGAACTCTGCTGATTTTTATATTGTGCCTTTTGAACTCATCCTATAGTTCTGTGGTATGTTATTTATTTCTATTCAGACTGTTTCCATCTTACGGAGTTTCCTGGCAGTTTACTCCTCATCTTGGAGCTTCTTCATCTGTTGCTCAGCTGCTGTTATTCTGCTATTCAGAGCTTCTATTAAGTTTTTAAAATATCACATTCCATGCTCTTTATCTCTGTCATGTCTGATTACACTGGTTCTCTTTCATCCTAATACGTATGCTGCTTATGCTTTGCTGACTGCTGGTGCCATCATTTGAACTCAATGATCCTCCTCATCACCGTATGACTCACTGAAGATACTTCTGAGGATACGTTGAGCTGGTTGATGTTATTTATATGATGTAGTTTATGTTTCTGGTTACATTGTTTTCACTCATTGAGCTTGGTAGACTTTTAAGTGTTTTCACCATCGTTTTTCTAGTTCAGGGGCTGGAGCAATAGTAGGGCTTTTGCCTTGCACGCAGCCGACCCGGGTTCGATTCCAGTATCCCATATGGTCCCCTGAGTACCACCAGGAGTGATTTCTGAGTGCAAAGCCAGGAGTAACCTCAGAGCATCACAGGGTGTGACTAAAAAAGAAAAAATAAAGAATTTGTTGTTCAGTCTCCAAATGTTGGTTCTTCCTCTCTAACTTTCTTATTATAGTTAATTTAACCTTAAAGTCAAATTCTTGGCAGGGGTTTTTATGCGATATTTTAAATAATATCATTGCTTCCTCTTGCTTATTGAGGTTCATTTGAGGAATCTGTTGTGAATTTTACATAATTCACCTTGTAAGTGATTATCTCTTGCTGCTTTAAGAAATTGATCTGTCTGGTTCTTGTCATTTTGGTTGCAAAATGTCTTGGTGGCATTCTGCTGAGTTTATTTTGTTTGTCTTTCTTTGTATGGTCTGGATCTGTGCAGAAATAATTTTCTTTAGATTGAGGAAGTTCCTAGCCATTCTTTCCCTTTCTCTCTTTCCTTCCTCCTAGAATTCCTATGAAGTACAGGTTATTTCTCTTAATGTTTCAGATACATATTTTAAGTTTTTATTATTTAAATTTTTTTCTTTTCTGTTGCCTTCTTTATTAATGGCTTCTTCACAGTAAAGGCTTCTTACATTCTGATTTTGAGTCCACCTCCTGTATTTTTTATCTCATCCCTTTATTTTTAAAGGATCTTTCTCATTTTTTCTGTCAATGTTTCGATGACCTTCTCCCCCAGTGATTTCCTCTGTGAGGTGGACATTAAGAGCATTGTTTTTATCTTTAGGCAGTGTCTAAAGTGCTAATGTAGTTGAAGACTTTCCTGGGTTTCTGTTGCCCCTGGATTCATTCATTTCCTGACATTCCTGGTGATTCATGGGCGATAAGGGTGGAACTTGGAATTCCATTTCACCTGATAGAAACCCATTGCTCTCTTTTGCAGTACCAGGCTGGTGCCCATGATCACACTGCTTTCTGGAAGCCAAAAATATCTTGTGAGAAGGTCTTAAATGCTTGCAAGCTCTAACTGGTGCTTGTGGCTCTGAGTTGTGTGCACGTGTATTATCAACAGGGAGTTTGCAGAGCAAGTGCCCTAGAGTAACCAGAGAACCAAAGTTTAGGTGGTGTGGACTCTGCCAAGGGTTCAGAATTACTGTAAGGTATCACAGTCTAACTAACTTTGGTAATGAATAGGTGTTCATGTGTACCCGATAACTGTTTAGTAAATTGATTCTCATTACTTTGAGAAGATATTTGCATTTGGCATTCTAGCTCTGTGATGGCTATTCTAAACCTTAGCCTGATAGGTTGGGTTCACCTCTTGGATATATTCTGTCTGCTGCAGCCATTCAGATGTCACCTCCCAGTCTATACCTAGTATGTCTGAGACAGCTGCTCATTCTCTGTGCTGTTTACTGCCTGTTCCCTATTTCTTTCTGACACAGTAGATTCAGGCACAAACCTGAATCTCTAAGGAGATTTGTGCTTTCTTATTGTATCCATGTTATAGAAGCTTCCATTAGTTTTGAACTAGTGATAGCATCAAATCTACTGGCATGTTGGGAAGCTATGAACCTACATCCTGTCAGGGTCACAGCCTTAAGGCATCTGTTCTTTTTCTCAACAAATTTTAATTTATTCTTTTTTCCTTTCTTCATTCTCTGAAACTAGACCAAGGGTATCTCTGATTAATCTCTGCTAAAAGTTCAGCAAAGTATGTACTAAAATCATGGGACAGATTTTTCCCTTTAACCCTGTGCCTTCCTTCTCTTGCCATAGGTACAAGACTTTAATAATATCCCCAGCCATGGGCTGGAGCGATAGTGCAGCAGGTAGGGCATTTGCCTTGCATGTGGCTGACCTAAGTTCGATTCCCAGGATCCCATATTGTCCCCCAAGCACTGCCAGGAGTCATTCCTGAGTGCATGAGCCAGGAGTAACCCCTGTGCATCACTACGTGTGACCAGAAAAGAAAAAAAATAAACCTAGTCATTACTTTCCTGTCAATATTGCATAAAAAACAATAGATTCTCATAACATCCCATTACTCCTTGTTGAGAATTGGCTTAGGCAGTAGTTGGAGAGGACTAGAGTGATAGCACAGCGGTTGGGTGTTCGCCTTTTATGCGGCCGACCCGAGTTGGATTCCTCCGCCCCTCTCAGAGAGCTTGGCAAGCTAGTGAGAGTATCGAGCCTGTGCGGCAGAGCTACCCGTGTGTATTGGGTATGCCAAAAACAGTAACAATAAGTCTCTCAATGAGAGACGTTACTGGTGCCCACTCGAACAAATCGATGAGCAACGGGATGACAGTGACAGTGACAGTAGTTGGAGGGGCTAAGGTTCTGGGGTCAGTGCAAATACTTTAGGACCCATAAAGCAGATTCTTTCTGATGGCAGTCACCTACTGTAATCTGTTCAGCATTTGGATCAACTTTCTTTTGCTGCCTTTTATTTGCCACAACCGATTCATTATAGACTCTTTTCTTCTCAGCTAAGCCTGTCTTCTAAATCTCTCCTCACTAAGACTACTGAACAAGAAACAAATTTAGAGATCAGAACATTTTTCAAAACCAAGTTCAGAAATGTGACATGTTGAATAGATATATTTAGTGAAAGATTCTGCATCCTGCTCAAGGTGTACTTTTATTTGAGCATGCTTCTGGGTATTTCTATGGAACTGAAAACCGTCCTCAGAAGAGAAGTATTTCAGATTCAGACACAGCATCAGATTGTTAACTCGAGTTCACTGATTGCTAGAGGCCAGTGTGTGAGATTCATCTGTGAGTCAGATAAATTCCGGTTTTCTGAATTCTTGAATTTGCAATCTTATCCAAATTTCCCCAGACTGATGTAATTCTGCCTCTTTCCCTATTACATGTGCAACAAACCAATCATTATGGAGATTAAAGGAAATCTTTAATCCGATTTTTTAAATGTAGATATTAATTTTTGAATGATTAAGAAAAAAGGTAGATGGGAAAGAGAAGGAGCATGTTCCTTACTTGGAGGTTGTCTCACAGATAGTATTAGCTGCACATTTGTATGGAAGTAATTTGTATTACTCCCCCCACACCAGTTTTTCTCACTCTAGACATGACATGTTAAAATCCTTAGGAAAACCACTGGCATTTGGTGCTCTTTACATTTATATGGTAAGGACACATGGAAATATCACTGAAAAATCTTGCTATGTGGCTAGTTATGTTAAAAATTAAATTCACTGAAACTTAAGCTTCTTTAATTATGTCTGAGCTCAAGAATTAGCCACTCTGTTGATATGTTTTACCCTGATTGTCTTTTACCTTCTACAGGACCAACTTTCAGCTGACATGTACAGTTTTGTGGCCAAAGAAATTGACTATGCAAACTACTTTCAGACGGTAAGTGTTCAAAAGGTGAGGCTTTGTAGAGGTTATTCCTAGAGTTTTTTCTTGTGGTATGGACAAGAAAGAAGAACGTGGAGGACCCATTGGTTGAGATGCCAAGGAAAAGGGTAAGTCCTTACCCTCATCCCTCACATATCTGGCCTTTAGTTTTCCCTTTTATGAATCTCTATTAAAGCCTAAGAATTAAACCTAACCCCACCCATCAAGGTTACAACAACTCAAGTCATCTATGGCAGTTATTACCAGCCAGGAGTAGTGTTACTCCATCTTTCATTAAACATTTGGCAATATCTGAAGATGTTTTTGCCAGTCACCATTGAGGGGAGGGGCATTGTTTCTACTGGTACCTAGTAGATAGAGATCAAGGATGCTGATAAAAGTTCCTCAGTGTACAAGACTAATCTGCAGCAAAGAAAGTTATCTTTCCTAAAACTCAATAGGGCCAACATTGAGAAACCCTATTCTGTCATAAACAAGGGGTTTTACTAGAAAATAGTCCCACCTCCCATACATATATGATTTTAATCTAAATTTTACCCCAAAACAGTAAATAGACAAATGATTTTGTGTTACATTTGCTTGCCTCTCATCAATAAATTTGAATCATCCATTTTTGAATAATGTGCTCCAAATAATCAGGACCCTTATTCTTTCTAGGGTAAATACAAGGCAATAGGTAGAAGAGGGAATGTTGGATGAGGGGAGAGGAGAGAGAAAGGGAGAGAGTTATTGAGCTAAGTGTGTAGCTCAGTAGGAGAGCATGTGTGAAGGCTGAGTTTGATGAGCTCAGCTACTTTTAAATTTGGAATTAAAAGTATAACCTCAGAACTCATATTTATGATCAGGGAAGTCATGGAATGATTTTTTTTAAGGTAAAGAAGATAAAGGAGTAAGTGTTAGTGAAAAGTGTAAGCATAACTGAATGTGTAACTGAAAGGTGTAAGCGATGAGAAGGATGGAGCAGCTGTGGCTGCTAGTGATTCCTCAGCACCTTGATCAGTGGTCCAGAAGACCAGAAAAGTTCTTTCTACCCAGTAGAAGAACTTTAAACATCACTTCTAACTTCAAAGTTTATTTGTAAGCATAATTTTTCTCAAGTATATTCCAATGGATTTATTTGCTACAATAATATTTAATTTTATAGTTTCTAAAATGGTTGGTACTATTGACATTTTAAGCTTTATTAAACTGTCTCATCATCACTTATGTATAATTTCAATATTCTGATTTTTTAAATGTAGGTATTAATTTTAGTTGTAAATAATATCATCTATCCCATACTAAGCAATTAAATAGTCATTCTGTCCCCTTCCTAAGTGCATGTCTAATTGTTAAGGGGTGAGGGACTTCAGAAGGCAGTCAACCACAAGTTTTCAACCATTGTATCAATATTTCAGTAGCTTTCTCCTCCCCCTTCAGTATCTTTTTAGATATAATGAAATAGCAAGAATAGAAGTAACTTTTCTTTGTACTGCATCACACTATAAACAAAGAAATTTTACCTCCTAACGTTCTTAAAAAGAAAACTTGATCAGATCCCAAGTTTTCTGATCAGTTATTATTAAAGCCACCTTGCAGATTCCAGGACCACCTTATTCCTTTAAATTTCTACTTTCTAAATTTCCATTTCTGTCTACTTCTCTGCTACAGACAGAAGCTAAAGGGAAAGTGACTCTTTGGTTGAGGCAGATTTAAGAGGGTAGGGGGATTCTGCTTCCTTCCCTGTTCTGAGGGCATCTCCCTTCAGACTGTCCACAGGGCAGAGCAGACTGTGTTCTCCACCTTGGCAAAAGGGTAAAGTTTGCCCTTTTGTTTTTGCAGCTAATAGAAGTGCAAGCTGAATACCACAAGAAATCATTGACACTCTTGCAAGCAGTGTTGCCTCAGATAAAAGCACAACAGGGTAAGTGCTGGTAGGAGACTTAGTGAGTCGGCTTAGTTTCCTTGATAAGATCTTATTTCTATATTTTGTTTGCCCCTCTGATCTCCACAATAAGATCTAAATGAATTGCTAGAAATCCCTAAGTTGGGACTTTGATGTAGTTGCACTGAAGCAAAGCAGACACACACTGACCCCTCCAGGGGATGAGGCCAGGGTATGTGGATGTTCGTGAAGCCCAGTAGACCTGGACGCAGCTGAGTGACCCTTCACCCTCCCCAGTCTTCTCTAGATTTCCAAAACGCTAAGAAAGAAGACAAAACTGAGCCTTCGTGTTCTTGGTAGTGTTAGGCAAATCTTTTTGTCCCAGCCTAAGTGGCCATCACTAGGTGGACTGCTGACCGACACTTGTTTCCTTTGCTCCCTCAGAGGCCTGGGTCGAAAAGCCTTCCTTTGGAAAGCCCCTGGAGGAGCACCTCTTGATCAGTGGCCGGGAGATCGCCTTCCCCATTGAGGCCTGTGTGACGATGCTGCTGGAATGTGGGTTGCAGGAGGAGGTGGGTCTAGGCACAGCTGACCCCAGTCCTGAACACGCCATCTTTCACCTGAGACAGAGTCTGAAGGATCTCCTTTCCTCATTCCTTCTCATCTCAGGAGCCGAAAGACGTTGAGCTATTGTGTAGTCCCCTCTCCTAAGGAGTACAACTTGGTCCCGGTTCCTCTCATGCGCCTTCACTTTACAGGAAGAGGAGAGGAGACAGGATAGTGCAGGACTGCCAATGGCCAGGAGGAACTTACAGTGATATGCAGTGAGAGACAGTGATGTTCCTATTTAAAATTACTTGTGTGCAGTTTGTCTTTTTCCACTTCTTTTTCTTCCTCTTTTTCTCCTCTTCCTTTTCTTCTTGCTCTTCCTTTTCTTCTTCCTTTCTTCCTCCTCTTTTTCCTCTTAACTTACTCTGTCACATTACCCTTGCAGCTCTGCCCCTTTTCTTCGCTTCCCTTCTCCCTCCTTTTGCCTATTAGTTTCCTAATTTTTATTTATTTCAAGAGACTTCCCAGCAGAGCTCAGGTAATTTGGGGGCCACTCCTGGTGATCGTTGGCCCAGAGATCCTGGTGCTACTGGGGGCCACTAGGACTACATCTAGCAATGATTGGAGATCATGGGGTACTGGAGGTTAAACAAAGTACTTATAAGTTCAATAAGTTCCCTAATTTGATTATTAGACCTTCATACCTGTTTAATGTATGCATCCCCAAATTGTGATAGATAGAAACATTATAGAGTCTTTAAGTTCCAATAAGTTCCCTAATTTGATTATTAGACCTTCATACCTGTTTAATGTATGCATCCCCAAATCGTGATAGATAGAAACATTATAGAGTCTTTAAGACTATAAAAACTTTATAAAGTATTGTTAAGAGTTATATACAAGAAGTGTTGATAAATTGGTTAATATTTATTGATTTCTAAATCATTTCCTGGGGGTAGACTTCATCTTTGGCTTCTTCTATAGATTAGTTTAAAATGATTATGCCATCTTCCTTTGATCTCATCAGTAAGGCAATATTTACTTAGGACATACTATACATTTATTTCTGAGAAAATTATGAAAGTATGATTGAGACTTGTGAATTTTGGGGGGATATGAGTCTAAAAAGATTATCAAATTTGATTGATCATCAGTCTTTGAATAAGCATTAAGTTATTGTTCACAAAGAGAAAACTGTGAGGACTATGAAAGAGAAGGAAGACAGTAAAATCCAAGTCTTTTCTAGATGCTGGATTTTCAGAAGAAATGGGAATAAATAGCTTCTGTGGCCATGTTTTAAGGGCCAGACATTTTTACATGTTTCATCACCTATAATATAAGAAGATTTTATAATCCCTGAGTAATAGTTTGATGGTTTGGGTACGGCCATACCAGACCCAAAACTAGACTGCCTAGTATCACTATTACCTACTGAAATGTTACCTACCAAAACTAGACTAGTTGCTTTTTCTCATCATTCTCTTTATAATTATAAAAAAAAATTGACACATAAAAGATAATATAGTAAGTTTCATCACCCAGTTTGATGACCAATTCTGTTCACTCTGCATCCATTTTGGGCCTTCCAACTCCTACCTTGATTATCTTCAAGGCATTCTATCATTGTATCTTTAGAGGTTTTAGTATATTTCTCTAAAAGATAATGGATTTTTAAAAAAAATTAAATATTGATATGAACAAAAACTAAAAGTAATTGCTACCTTTACTATTTTTTTTTGTTTTTGCTCTTTTTGGAGGAAGGGGTCTCACCCAGCATTGCACAGGAGTTCCTGACTCTGCACTCAGGAGTTACTCCTGGCGGTGCTCAGGGGACAATTTGGGATGCTGGGAATCGAACCCAGGTCAGCTGCGTGCAAGGGAAACCTACCCACTGTGCTATCGCTCCTGCCCCCAATTACTACCTTTAGATATCTAGTTATTATAAACTGATCTTAAAGAACAGATAGATCCTCTGATGTTTCCCATATTGTTTCTCAATTAATGCATCATTTCTTTTAGAACTTTTTACTTCTCAATATATGTTATTCTTCACTCTCTTACTTGATATTTTCTTCTTTGCTTTATTTAATTTATTTTAATTTTTATTTTTTGAATCACTGTGAGAACAGTTGCAAAGCTTTCCAGTTTAAGTCTCAGTCATACATGATCAAACACTCATCCCTTCACCAGTGCACATTTTCCACCACCAAGAACCCCAGTATACCCCCTATCCTACCCCTCCCCCTGCCTATATGGCAGGTGATTTCCACTTTGCTTGCTCTCCACTTTGATCACATTCAATATTTTGACATTCCCACCATTATTATTTGGAATTTCCCCCAACAATCAGATCTGCCAAAAAGGTATCATTAGATAATTTGTTTTCTATTTCTCATTCTGAAGAGCATATGATGATTTTGGATTTCTGATATTTTAGTAATAAGTCTGGAGGGATTTCTGTCAAAAGCCTTCGGGTTCTGAGATTGGTTTTTGTGTACCTCTGGGATCATGGCCATTCAGGAGCTTGGAGCCATTCGTGGATGGCAACTCGGGGCCTCTAGAGAGGCCAGTTCCACCCCCCTATCCTGCAAGACCCTGCGTGTCGCAGGATCTCTCTCTAGATCATTTCTTTTCATTGCTCACTTTGCATATCAGGATAGGCCGCTTACGCGGCTGCACAATTCGGAGGAATAGTCCTGTAGTCACATACCAGAGCCACTACTTGTAGAAGCTCATGGTCACTGGGGTTCCATCTGGAGAAGGCAGGGAGGCTTCACCTGCTCCAGAGAAATGGGAGCACTGTGATGGGAGTAACCCAATAAACCTAAGCTCCCTGCAGCAAGGCTGAAAGGACAAACCAATGTTATTTTACTATAGCTGTCATCACATAACCAAGTTGGCAAAAAAAATGGATTTTTCAGAAATGGAGTGTCGGCTTTCTCTCTTTTGGTTTTAGTTTTATGCCTTTGAGTTACAGGACTGACCTTCTGTCATATTGATAGGGACTTTTCCGAGTAGCTCCATCTGCCTCCAAGCTGAAGAAGCTAAAAGCTGCCTTGGACTGCTGTGTGTTGGACGTGCAGGAGTACTCAGCAGACCCCCACGCCATTGCAGGTAAGTGCTCAAGTTCGTCAGTAGGGCCGTCTCAGGGATTGGAGACTCACAGGAAGGAGTGAGCTTGCAGAGGCTTGTCAGACAATTGAGTGAGTGACCTCGGAATATGCCTTAGCTTGTCCACTCTGGACCAACTTTTAAGATTGATTAACATGGTCCTTTGGAGGAAAGTCTCCCCTGCGTACTAAAATATACATATATACATATATATAAACATATATAATTAGAGAACAGCCCTGGCAGCCAAAAACCTTCAGAACCCAGTCACCACCATGCTCATGGCTGATCTCCACAGGCTTAGGACAAGCCTCAATCATGTATGAATCTGTTGAAAAACTCAGGTATGCGGTTTTGTGACTGAAATCTGCAGGGTCCCAGGGAATGCATGACCTCCCCCATCTCCTTGTTCTTCCAGGAGCTTGGCAGTCATGCCCACAAACTGCCTGCTGCCTTCATTAATGGCCATGACCAGTAACTCACAAATAAATCTCAGAAGAGATAACAAGCTGCAAAGATGCCTCCAGAACCCAAAGTCACCATCCAATTAAAAATTTAACTCCAGCTGTATCACCCTATTTAAAATTTTAGAATTCCTGGAGTAACATCTCAAATTCTACACCACTGATGTACCAGGAGTAGCACACTGCATTGGATGAGGTGTCAAGTAGAGGCAACCAATATCTATTAAAATATATGTATTTGCACACAGGCTCAACCTGTAACTACATGTTATTAATCTCTTTATACAAGGGCTTAATGACTCCGGGGTAAGATACAACAGTCTTCACATACTTCCTTCTAAGGAAATTTTTTGGATCATTTTTAGCAAATTATTCATAGCAAACAATACAGAATGGATTATTTAAAGCCTGTGATTGGGGCAGGTTTGGGTGGTGCTTAAGAAAATTTGAAATAATGGTAGTGGGAAGGTGTAATGGTAGTGGGGTTGGTGGTAATAAATTATTATGAACAACTTTATAAAAATAAAATTTAAAAGAAAATGAAAGAAAAGAAAGAGCAGTGAAATTGTCAGTCCAGTTCTAATAGCCATTTGAGTATCTTGACTCTGTCCAGGTGAAGGTATCTTTTGATTTTTCTCATGTTTGTCAGGCACACACCAGATGTGATCTATGTGGTAATTCTTGCTTGCATAATTTGTTTTTGCCATGTTGTTGTGACCATGGTTGATTTTGTATTCATTCCCAGGCGCTTTGAAATCTTACCTCCGAGAATTACCAGAACCACTTATGACTTTTGAACTTTATGATGAGTGGATTCAGGCTTCTAAGTAAGTACACAACATTTTGGTGGTTCTTGTGCATTAGAGTTTATTTGGAAATATTTATTGAAATTGTAAAAGCATGTAACCTATGATAAAACATAGGTTTCTTGACACTTCTCATGAAGAAGTGTTTGTATGTATGACTGCAACATTAGTTAGAAAAGCAAAAATGTCAGAGTGGCTAAAGGTTCATTGGTGAGACAAGTAGGGAGAAGCTAAACCATTGTAAATCTGTATTGCAACATACTCTGTTATAGTTTAAAAAAATAGTTAAAACTCTTCATGCTGACATGAAAAAAATAAAATTTGGGGTGAGTGAAATATAGTTAACAGGAACAGTTAGTATTCTGAAAATTCTGAAAAAAACACCCAACACATTGAAAGTGATAAAATTCTAATGGTGTCTCTACATATGTTTAAATGCAAAATGAAGATTTTAGAAGAGTTCACACTTTGATGGTAATATTGCAGAAAGAAAAGGATATTCTTTGTTTTTATGAATTATTTACCTCATAATATATATGTATATATATAATTTATGTGTAATACGTGTGCATATATACACACATATATACACATACAAACATATATGTGTGTATATTTATATGTATATATATTTATATATATATATAAGTATATGTTTTTGTGACATAGCTGGCTATGCTCAGGGCTTATTCCTAATTCCTAACTCTGTGTTCAGCACCATCACTTCAGGTTGTTCTCAGGAGACCATATGCAATGCCAGGGATCAAACCTGGGTTACCTGCATTCAAGACAAGCACCTTATATTATACTCTATATGCAGACTCCTGTTAAAGATACTGTAACAACAATGAATAACAACAAAATCCTCATAAACAAATAACAACAAAAAAAAAACCCCAGAAAACTTGTGGTAGTGCATGCCGTCCATCTCAAGAAGCCTGAGGGAGTGGATCTCAGCTGGGAGGTACCTAGCACAAGGCCCTGTGTTGGGAAGACAGGGACTGTGCCGAGCAGGGGCGTTGCAAAGCAGGGGAAATCAGAGCTTTGGTTGTAGTTAAGAGATATCAAAGTATATGTTATTATTTGCAGGAATCTATTTTTATGAAGCAAGTGGACATTATGTATGAGGAAGTAGGAAAGTTACTATCAGAGAGAGAGAGTCATTGATATTACTAGAAACAGTACATAGTAGAGATGAAGAAGGAGAAAAATCTTTTGTGAGATCGATTGAAGTCAATAACTACCTTATCTAGATGTCTGTATAAGGATATGCTTTATAGTCATGATTAAGCCATAAAGAAGAGCCAACTTAGCTTTTCTTTAGGTTAAAAAACACTGTGTCTTTGGGGCCGGAGCGATAGCACAGCGGGTAGGGCGTTTGCCTTGCACGCGGCCGACCCGGGTTCGATCCCCGGCATCCCATATGGTCCCCCAAGCACCGCCAGGAGTAATTCCTGAGTGCAAAGCCAGGAGTAACCCCTGAGCATCGCTGGGTGTGACCCAAAAAGAAAAAAAAAAAAAACACTGTGTCTTTAAGTACTAGAAACAATTTTGTTTTGACAGTTCTTATGAAGAAGTGTTATCTCTTTGGACCAGAGAGACAGTCAGGTACTTTGACATGGGTGGCCTGGGTTAGAGTCCCAGCACCAGCACCACATATGATTCCCAGAACCCTGCCAGATTGATTTCTGAGTGCAGAGCAAGGAATAAGCCCTGATAAATGCGGGGTGTGCCCCCACTCAAAAAAAAAAAAAAGAGAAACAGGGGCCAGAGAAAGAATACGGAGGATAGGGTGCTTGCTTGAATGAAGCTGCCCTTGTTCAGTCCCGCACTCCATACGGTTCCCTGAGCTGCACCAGGAATGATCCCTAAGGACAAAACCAGAAAATAAACAATGAACCCTGCTGGGTGTGGCCCCAAAGCAAAACAAAACAAAAAACTGGAAATTGAAATAGAACCCTGCTTATCCAGAAATGAGGCCAGATTAGTGTGCATAAGGTTAGAGGAAACTCCAGTTGAGTGGTATAATTATTTTTGAAACGTAGGAATTAAGTTTTAAAAGAAGACCAAATAGATGGTACTCTGACATTGTCATTGTGTGGAATAGATCTTGAGATCCATGATTGCTTTCATCATCATAAGGCACTATGGTTAAGTTATATTAGAGCCATTGTTCTAAGTTTTTATATATTTTAACTAATTTTATTTTCACTGTAATCCTATAAAGTAGATTGTGCTGTTTCCTCATTTCACAAGATGGGATAGCTGAGTTGTAGGACAGATACATCATGGTCAAAGTTACTTGTTATCTGAAAACTGGCAGAGTGAGAAATTTTAATTTAAGAATTCCGTTCCCAGAATCCATGTCTTTAAGCACAGCACTTATGCCTCTAGAACTATACTGTGATCCTAGAGACTAAGTCAGTCAAAAGCACAGTTTGGAATAGAAGCTGTCCCTTTTATTTACCGAATGTATAAATAATGGTTATATAAAGTCAGAGAAGAGAAAAGCAGTCCTCTGTTTCAGAATCTAACTGACAAACACTAGTTTCCATCTAATTTGCAAAGTTGGGAATGGATGTTGGATGTAGGATTTGTCCCAGTACCTGAATGGGCTGGTGTCTTTGAATCAAGGTAAATCAAAGACTATTTTGGTCTCTAAGGAAGAAACTATTTTGTCCCTAAAATTCTTGGAATGTTGATGTCTATCTTTAAGGATACTACTTTTTTTCTTAACTTTGAATTGACAGTATTGTATGTTATATCTCTGCCAAGGGAACAGAAATTACAATAAAAATAAATTAATTAAATTTAAATAGCCTCATTTATGTTAGGGAAGATGTAGTTATTACCACAAGAAGGTTCAAGAACAAAATAAAATTTAATGCAGTATGTTTTAGATGCCAGAGTTGAAAACTTTTTATGTAAATGAGAACAGGCAGTATACTATGTTGTATTAAATAACTTGAATTTCTTATTTACAGAGGTTAAAATCATATAGCAGTTATTATACATCACTACAAATTGACTTGTTGATTAATCTTCTGATAATCCCATTTACCATTTCTTTATGTTTTGTTGGGGCAAACAGTATGTAATAAACTTGTTATGTTCCTACCAAGGGTGAAGGCTTGGGAGTTACAGGGACCCCAGGGACACTGTTGGTAGGGTTAGTGTTGCAATGTTTTATGTCTAAAAAAATTCTATTCTGAACAGCTTTGCAAATCACATTGTCTTAACTAAGGACACTACTTCTTGTGAAAGTACTTTTCCCTAGAAAAGCTGTTTCATTTTTCCTCAAGTCTCTAGGTAAGCTTTTAAAAGTCAGCAGTGTATGAAAGCCTCAGATGTAATTGTTATAGGTTTAGTTTGAAATCTCCCAAGGTTACTCTTGCTAATGATAAAACCAAGTCTCACCAAAGATCCACCCGAACCCTAGCAAGATTGATGGTACTTAAGGCAGACTCTGAAGGACAGCGAGATGTGCATGGGACAGGACAGCTGGGAGTCGGAGGTGAGCCCGAGACAGAGAGTTCTAAAGTTAAGAATCACAAGGACCTCAATATGCCCAAACTCAAAAGGATCCACCTTGTCAAGTCACATAAATTAAGTTGCTTCTGTGCAATGAACGAGTTCAGAAGAGCCCAGAGACTGAGCAGTGCCTGGAGGATGTATACGAGGAGTAAGATCTAATCATGAAGCATCTCCTTAAGTATCGAATGTCCCTGCTTTCACAGCACATCTCCTCTGTGCAGCTGTTTCCCGTGTGCGCTTTATCTGCCATTGACTGTTTCTGGCAATCTCATCTCACCTCACCCTAAATGTAACTTCCTCAGAAACTTTCCCTGATGATCTGACATAAAGAAGCCAGCACTCCTAATCTGTCCCATTCTGTGTCACTTTTTTGCCTAAAATTGATGACTTGGTTCATGCCTATTTATGTCACTGATTAAATTGCGTTTCGAGGGAACAGTGACCTTATTAGTCACAGCTTCTCATCCATAGCATAGTGCATGCCATAGGAGACTCGGTGTATGTTATTGATTGTTTCTTTAATGAATGGTCTTGACAGCATTTGCCCTCTCAGCAGAGAAAGGGTTGAAGAGTGAAAAAGAACACAGTGTGGTGCCATCTAAGACACCTTGGTTCGAAACAGAGAAGAGAGTGGTGGCCACAGCAAAGGCAGCTGAAGGGCTGATGCTGAGTGAAAACTTTTAATGAGCCAGACCATGTTGAGTACTTTACGCAGATTTTCCTTCAAGCCACTCACAACTCAGCAACTTTGTTAGAGATTTTATCTCACTTGTCCCATCATGTTGAGTAGAAAATAAGAGTCAGAGGGGTGAAGCAACAGGCACGTGGGTAAAAGAGTACTACACTCGTCCTTCACGGCAGCACTGTGCAAAATCCTCATTAGCCAGTCTTTGGTCAAATTGTGACTCAGCAAAATGAGCATGTTATCTTTCCATATCCAAATGGTGTTCAACTTTCATGTTAGTTTCCTAATGAAAGTATATTTTGAGAATGTTTGCCTCGTCCTTCTGGAAAGGGATTTTTTTGTTTTTATGATGGTTAGGGTCTGAAGAAGACTCTCCATGTTTAATATCATCCTGACCTTGGGCCCAAAAAAGGGGCCTTTCAGTTTTTCATGAGAAAAAAATTCCCTTGAATAGATGATCTTAATCATGTAGGCTTTAATATAGATTTTTTTGAAAAACATATTAATCAAGTCACTGTCACTGTCATCCCATTACTCATCGGTTTGCTCGAGTGGGCACCAGTAATGTCTGCATTGTGAGACTTATTGTTACTGGTTTTGGCATATCAAATACACAACGGGTAGCTTGCCAGGCTCTGCCATGTGTGTGGGATACTCTCGGTAGCTTTCCCGGCTCTCTGAGAGGGGCGGAGGAATCGAACCAGACCATGTGCAAGGCAAACGCCCTACCCACTGTGCTATCGCTCCAGTCCATTAATCATGTAATACTATTTAGTTTTTTTTTTAATATTCAAGAGGATTTATAAATTTAAAAACCCTTATAACAATTCTTTTTGTAAGGAAAGCATTTTCAATTCCTAAGTTATACCTTAACAATCAGATTTCCTTTTGTCTCTTTTGAATTCATAGAACTTCATTACTCAAGGAGTGGTTTTTTTGTTTTTTTTTAACATAAACTTTTAACTTTGCTTTGAAAACAATATGGAATTAGTATTGCCTAGGCCGCATGCTAGTTAGATAACTAAAAAGTGACAAAAATATCAAGAAAAAAATTAATAATTGCTTTATTTAAACACCATTGTTTACAAAGTTGGGTGCAGCTGCTGGGGCTTTGGCGAGGCCGGGACTCAGTCTGCCCCCTTCCAAGGGTGCCCCAGAGTGTTCAGCTAGGAGACTGGTATGTCCAGGAATTTTAGCAGCTTAGCCTGCATTTCCTCAGAGATTTAGTTCATGGATCTTTGGAGCAGGGCCGTGGGAAGTGGGCTTCAGGGATGATTTATTGGACTCTGTTATAAGCCAGATTTCAAGGATCTATGTGCATAATGAAGCACAGATTGCTGTCATGGTAGGAAAGTGGCTAGACTCTCTGACCGGGGTCCTATGTTCTGATTTCAGTGCCATTGTCTTTGCCTACTCTAGAGAAATCTGGTCTCTATCCTCTTCTTCCCATCTTCCTCCTTGACACGCATTCAATGTGGGTATAAGTGCCAGGCACAATAGGATTTTTATTAGTAGCAGGAGTAACAGACAGAAGGAAAACTTGAAGGAAGAAATAATAACAGGCAAACATTTAAGTAATAACAGATTACTGACATAATGAATAGGAATGACTCCTTTTTCTCAATGTTACAATGGCTGACTAACATGACTGCCAATGTGACAGTAACTTATCCTCAACTTATGAATTTCCCAGTATCCAGGAGCAAGACAAGAGACTTCAGGCTCTGTGGAATGCCAGTGAAAAATTGCCCAAGGCTAATCACAACAACATCCGGTGAGTGGACAACTGAGCCCTTTGGTTCAGTTTTCTTCTGGATTTTTTGGGTGATGGGGGACACACCAGCTGTATTCAGGCCTTACTCCTGACTCTGCTAAGAATCAATTCTGGCAGCCCTTGGAGGACCACATGTGGTGCTGGGGATTAAACAGGAGCCACTATATGCAAAGCAAGTACTGTCCTACCCCCCCGTACTGTCTCTCCAGCCTCTGGTTTAGGGTTTTATTTAAGCTCCTCCAAGCCTGTAGAGATTGGTTGTAAGCATGGCAGCAACTGAGTACTAGAGGCTTTTGACTGCCAGTGTTCTGTTTGAGCGGGTTGGGGCGACTTACCCATCCCCCTCAGGGCTGCCCTGGATCTGAAATTCTGCCTGGTGCAGGGTCTGGAGGCATCTCTGCCATCCCTATATAATTTTCGAACATTTTATCCCACAAAAAGTGAAAACTATTCCTATTTGTAGTCATAGGTCATTTTCCCTGAACCATCTGCTGACACAGAAAGTCTACTTTCTGTGTCTACAGATGCTCCTATTCTGGAAATCTCATATCAGTGGAGTCACACAGATAGTCTTTTATATCTGACTTCTTTTACTTGGCATAATATTATTCTCAAAATTCATCCATTTTTAGCATTTATATCAATAGCAATTTTATTTTTTATAGCTGAATATTATCTCATTTTAGAGACAAGCCACATTTTGTTTGTTCATTCTTTGATGGATATTTAGGTAGTCCCACTTTCTTGCTATAATGACAGTGCTGTTCTGAACTTCTGTGTATGTTATCAGTGTTTCACTTGAGTAAGTCATCATTTAACTTTTTCCTCACTGACTCTCTCTAGAAATATTCTTGAGTTGCAGAGGATATTCTAAGAGACACACACCACCCCAGCATGTAGGTGCTCTACCAATGATACCTACAACACTTTGATTTTTACCTCTGGGTAAACACAGGGGCTGATATGGGCTGGCAGATGACTGAGGATTGAATTAGAAGATATGTTGAGCCTAAAGGAAAAAAGGAGGATCTTTATAGCTAGATGTTTTCATCCAGCTGAGGAAGGCCTGAGTATGTTTTTGGAAAGTGAATACATGATTTCTACTTCCTGACACATGATATGTCTATTAAATTACAGGACGCATAACTCTCCTCATGAAATGAGAGATTCTTCCTACTATAGGCACATAACTGGTGTTGACTCAGTGAAATGTGACCTTCTCATTTCCTTTCAGATACTTGATCAAATTTTTGTCCAAGCTTTCAGAATATCAAGATGTAAACAAGATGACTCCCAGTAATATTGCAATTGTGTTAGGACCCAATCTCTTATGGCCACAAGCAGAAGGGTGAGTACAGGATGTGGAAGCCAGGTAGGTATTATGTGAGACTGAAGTGTGGGTAGATGGCCCAGACTAGCACAATCACCTGGAGTCTCGTGGAGTTTTATATTTTTAATTTTTCAATTTTATTCTCATAAAATTGTTCACAGTAATTGATTACATTCAATATTTCAACACCAGTCCCACCACCTTTATTTCAAATTTTCCCTCCACCACTCAAACCTGCTCCACAGGCAGATGCTAAATAATTTATTTTGTATTGTTTGTTATGAGTGGTATGAGATGTCAGCCGCTGTGTGCTCCGGGAATTCTAAAATTTTAAGTAATTGGGGTCCAGAGGCTTGCTGCTCTCTTCCGAGATTCTTTTGTGAGTCTCTGGATCATGACTGTTAATGTGCTTAAATGCTGCTCAGAGGCAGTTTGTGGGTGTGACAGCCAGAGCACCAGAAGGGCGGGGAGATGGAACGTAGGGGATCATTCCCGGCTCCATGAATCCTGGAGTTTTCAGTCACTGGTCCTGCATACCTGGATTTATCAGCAGATTCACTCTTGCGTGGGGGGCTTGGGACGAGCAATGGGGTTCTGGAGGTTTACGGCTGCCAGAGTTCATTTGGAACAGGCAGAGGGACACTCCTACCCCCCTCTGAGGTGCCCCGGTGAGGTTAGCCCGCTGCGGGGTCAGGAGACATGTCTGCAGCGTGCTGCTGTCTCTCGATATTCATTTAAGTCTCTAGATCCTGGCCATTAATGCGCTTAAATCCAGTCTCATGTAGTTATCTGGTCATTTTTTTTTTATGGTTTTTTGGATCCCAGTGAGTGCTCAGGGTGCCAAACGGACTCTCAGTGATTCAGGCCCCTCAGGTCAGCAGCTCAGTGTTGGCATCTAAGGTGTAATTCTGTGCAAGCCCCTACAGTGCTGAGGACTAGTGTGACTAAAGGTGCTCAGAAAGCCATGTGGCATGGGGGCTGGGCCGGAGCACAGTGTGCAAGGCCTGCACCCTCCCCGTGTATTGCCTCACCCGATCCCGCCTGCTCCTTTTCCCAGGCAGGCAGCTCAGAAGCCCACATATCTTTCTCATTGCTGGTTTCAGGTCTGAAAGAGGGTCATCTCTGAGCTCATTTTATTAGTGTTCAGATGAGAGGTAGAGAGCTGTCGCGCGCCACTTCGACCAGCGAAGAAACACGCAACTAGGAGATCCTTCTTGCCGTGATTTATTCAGGGACTTTCCATGAAACGGGAAAAAGGGGAACGGGAACGAGGAGGAGGAACGAGGGAGAACCTAAGGGGGGACCCAGGGAACTCCCTAGCTAGGCAGCTTCCCCCCTTATATACTTCTCCCTGCTTGTTTGCCCCCAAGTGTCTGCAGCTGATAAACTAGCCACAACTTGTGGGCGTGACAAGACATCCTGATTCCCCATCAGGTGTTGTCCAGGAAGCACGGTGCAATCAACAAGAAAAAGGTGTTCACGAAGCACGGTCCTGTGGAGGCTCTCCACAGAGGGCAAAGGACTTGAAGGTACAGAGACAGAAGGATGTCTCCAAAGAGAGAGCAGGCTATAGAGATGAATCTGATCATTCTTATGGTTAAATTCCATAATGCATCTTGCCTCATACTTGGTGACTTAAGGTTTATTCCTCATTTACATGGTTCCTATACTGAAGGTTCTTATGATTATCTCCATTTTGTTTTTCACCTGGTGATGCACAGGGGTTACTCCTGGCTCATGCACTCAGGAATTACTCCTGGCGGTGCTCAGGGAACCATATAGGATGCTGGAAATCGAACCCAGGTTGGCCGCATGGAAGGCAAATGCCCTACCTGCTGTGCTATCGCTCCAGTCCCGTTATCTCCATTTTTTTAGATAGGGCAAGAGGAACTCAGAAGACAGACCTCTTCTGCCTGAAGGCCTGCTCCCCAAGACAGGCCCTCAGACTTCATGTCCAGAGTCCTTTCCAGGCTGTGGTAACAAGAGTGCTCGTCCCCCTGCTTCTGCTGTAACTCCACCTGCCTTTCTCCCCGCTTACAGGAACATCACAGAGATGATGACGACAGTCTCCTTGCAGATTGTTGGGATTATTGAACCTATCATCCAGCATGCAGACTGGTTCTTCCCTGGAGGTATGTGGGCTCATCAAGGTGTGGGCCATATGGAGAGGGACCTGAGGAAGAGCAGCAGTGATACTCTGAGTTCCGAACTTTTAAAAACCGAACTACTGCTTGCAAGTATGTTTTGTTTTAACACAGGGATACAAAAACATTGAGGTATGAAGCAGGTTGAGGGAGATTCCTTCTCACTAGCCTGAAGATGTCTATAAATTATACTAACAATGTCCATGTACTTTTGTGATATAATATCCATACTGTGGTTTTTGAATCATGAAAAACTGGTGCATTAAGAAATGAGAGACCATGGGGCCGGAGCGATAGCACAGCGGGTAGGGTATTTGCCTTGCACGCGGCCGACCCGGGTTCAATCCTCGGCATCCCATATGGTCCCCCAAGCACCGCCAGGAGTAATTCCTGAGTGCAGAGCCAGGAGTAACCCCTGAGCATCGCTGGGTGTGACCCAAAAAGCAAAAAAAAAAAAAAAAAAAAAAAAGAAATGAGAGACCATTAGCTCAAAACTCTTCACATTTTAGATGAAGGTGGACAATGAGGCTTGGATGAAAGTGGATTTTACTCAGGGTTTATAGATCACCCATGTGAAATCCTTCCATGTCCCTCAGTTCCCTTCTAAACATGGAAATTGAAGGCAGTGAGATTAATTTCTGTAGTTTAAAATTCCAAAGGTGTTTAATTTTAAGATGGTTTTGTTTTGGGGGGTTGTTTGTTTGATTTGGTTTGAGGGCCACACTTAGCAGTGCTCAGGGCTTACTTCTGATTCTGTTTTCAGAGATCATTTCCAGTAGGACTTGGGAAACCATATGTGCTACCAGGGACCTTTTCCACCTTACCCATTGTTCTCTCCTTCTGCCTCCAAGAAGATGCTTTATAAGTGCTTTTAGCCACTGAAGATTCATTGCATAAAAGCATAACTCTTAGTAGTGAGAGTTTTGGAGAGAGAGTATTTGCTTCACTGAATTCAGGGTTTGATTTTACTTTTATTGTGCTATTATTTACTAAGCATTTTAGGATATGCTTTAGTACAAATGCTAATAATTTCTTTTCTGTCTATTAAAGATTATCAGTACTAATCCAACATTGTATACATTTAATATTTGCTATTTTGCTTCATGTATTTTGGTTATGAAAGCTGTGAATGGCTAGTCTTGTAAAAGTTCTCTTGGTGATGCAAAGCTGGATGAGGCTAAGAAATTATAAAAATGAAATAATGGAATTAGGATCGAGACATGATTCTGTAGGTTTTCTGAGTAAGCTAATGAATTACAAGTAAAAATAAAGTCTATTACTAAAAATAGACTGGGGCCCACTTGAGTAAATCGATGAACAACGGGATGACAGTGACACAGTGATTACTAAAAATAATGAAATGAGTAGCCAGCAATCTTATAAAATTTATTAGCGTTTCTAATTCTATTTTTTTCTTTAATTTTTCAGAAAGACTAAATCATCATAAATGTAATATTGCCTCTTATTTTATTTTCTTGAAAATTTCCATTGGCTAATACTTTCCCAGTAATGTTAAATGACAATGGTGAGAGTGGACATTGTTCTTTTCCCTGATCTTGATAAGTCTGCTTGGTTTCAGTTATAACCATAGGGTATAATATAGGTGATTTCATATTTTTTAAAAAAATCCTGTTTTACTAGTTTTTTTTAATCGAAAGTAGAAATTACTTTATTTTAAACGTATTAAAATGTGAAATGAGTAAATGAATTTACCTCTGAACATGGTGGGTGAATTATGAGTGAGAAATATGAATTATTGAGATAGGGTCAGAGTGATAGTAGAGCTTCTGAGAAGGGCTTTTGTCTTGCAAGCAGCAGACCTGAGTTTCATCCCATATGGTCCTCCGAGCATCGCCAAGATAATTTCTGAGTGCAGCACCAGAAATATCCCCTGAGTATTGCCGGGTGTGGTCCCCAAACCAAATATACATAGTAAGACATTAGCTAACATTGAACCATGGAAGAAAATTTTCTAGTGGTGAGTTATAAAAAGAAGAGGCCACTTCTGCTTATCTCTCTTTTGCCCAGGAAGGACATGCAACAGGTAACTCACACACACCCATTCTCTCTTCCCACAGACATAGAGTTCAACATCACGGGGAGTTACGGGAGCCCAGTGCACGTGAACCACAATGCCAACTACAGCTCCATGCCTTCCCCTGACATGGACCCAGCTGACCGGCGCCAGCCTGAGCAGGCCCGCCGGCCCCTCAGTGTTGCCACAGATAATATGATGCTGGAGTTTTACAAAAAGGATGGGTATGAACTGTGTCCCTGTCTCAGCATTGGGCTTGGAGGGGTGGAGGGTACAGATGTAAGAAAAAACAAATGGGATGTGAGGATGGTCGCATTTACTAGCAACAGTCTAGGTCCCTTGTAGCCACTAAACTGTTTAGCTTGCTCTTGATGCTTTCATCTTACTGTTTGGAAAGAGTCTCTTGTGGTGTGCAGTTGTGTTATTAGTTAATTGGCTCTTATCAGACAAAAAAGTTGTCAACAAAGGGAATTAAATATATACATACATAGATATATGGCACTTTATTTTGATTCAAATTTATGTGTCAATTTATATCATATAATACAATAAGATAATAAAATAAAGAAGTATAAATTAAAATTTGCAATATGTCAACTCTGAAATCTGGCTAAGGGCTTCAATTCAATTATGAGACTGCTCAATTTCATTCCTCAGCAACAATGTTGTGAGACACCTTACATGCGTAGTTTAAAATTCTCAGTTGCATTCTCCTTAAAACAGAGAGAAATTTATTTATTTTATTGTTTATATTTTTGCCCGCCCTGTCCCCAAAAAATGATTTATGTAATTGCTTAATATGGTTCCCTTAACAAGTGAAATGAACATGAACAAGTTTTATAACAAGCATAGCTGATGCATCATAAGAATCAACACAGCCATGGCAACCAAAACATGGAGTTAGGAATCAGCAAACTGAAGACATCAACTAATATGTTTTATAGAAGAAACAGATTGCATTGCTCAGTCAAGTAAATCATTTCAGTAACTTTTTTTTCAATTCAGTAACTTTTAATTAGATATTTAAAATGACTACTGAATAATAAAGTTGCTAAATTTTATTTTAGCATCTTCTTACTTCTCTTAAAAATAGATGGAGCAACTCAAAATCAGACGAAATAAAATCTGGCAGCTACAACTTTTCCTTTCCTTATTGACCTATTGGGCCCCCAGAAATATCTGTTTTAAAGGAATCAGACCCACAGAGCTTCAGAGGGAAGCTTGCAAACAAAATACTAGAGCTTCTTGAGCCCTTTCTGAGTGGGAACTGGCACTGGCAATTGAGACCGTTTCTCATAATAATGCAGGAACATTCAGTGCCCCTGTAGGTTCACTTACCCATCAGAGATACTTTCTATCTGAGGTGAGTAGAAGTTGCTCATAACTCTGTGTTGTTTGTGTTCATAATTTAATGGCAGAAATAAAAATGTAAAGTCTTACATTAAAGTGACTGGCTAGAACAAAAAAAATGCTTAAAATCTGTTGTTTTGCATCATGAGAAACAGAAAGATAGCTTAGGATGTAGGCAGTAGGCACGTTGGAATTTGTTTTCAAATCTGAATTTAAGCAGGTCACTGTCTATGAAGAATCTGTGGCTGAGGATTGAAAGGTGCATTCAGGTGCTGGCTGGATCATACACACTCCTTTCCTCCAGAATTTGCATTGAAATTATCTTCCACCAAGTTCCTTCAAGAACCTCTGACTCCCAGCCCCCTAACAACCCGAATCAGATGGTTATGCTTGTTGCTGGCAGTTTCTGTCTTCGTCGTCTATGCACCAACATCCAACTATGATGAAGAAGAAATTGAGAAGTTCTACATGCAGCTGGAAAAGTTCTATGAAGAAGACCCCACCTTCTACAAGATCATTGTTGGTGATTCTAATGACAAGATAGGACCGAGAAGGTTGCCTGAAGAACTCCACATTGGGTCCCATGGTCTAGAATGGAATGAACAGGGTGAAAGACTGTCTGAGTTCATAATGTTGACCAAGACCATCCATGGTAATTCGAAGTTTCAGAAGGCCAAATCTAAACATTGACATGGGAGTCTCCCAGTGGACAGTTCCACGATGAAATTGACCACATCATATTCAATTGAAGGTTTTGCCTGACTGATGTCGCTGTTGTCCCGAAATTCCAAACAGGATCGGACCACTGTCTCCTTCGTGCAAAATTCTACTTCACAGAGCAGGGAGAAAGGACTGCAAAATTTAAGTTTAAGATGAGAACTCCCATGGGGCTGGAGCGATAGCACAGCGGGTAGGGCGTTTGCCTTGCACGCGGCCGACCCGGGTTCGATTCCCAGCATCCCATATGGTCCCCTGAGCACCGCCAGGAGTAATTCCTGAGTGTAGGGCCAGGAGTAACCTCTGTGCATGGCCAGGTGTGACCCAAAAAGAAAAAAAAAAAAAGATGAGAACTCCCAGAATGACCACTAACTGGGAGCTCTTTGGCACTATTGCAGCAATGTGGGAAGATGCCATCGTTGACAACATCGACGAGGAATACAGTCGACTGGTTCAGCACCTCCATGATTGCACGAAAAATGCCGAGAGTGAGAAAGCCACAAGCAGACACCTATCTTCAGAAACTCTCCAGCTCATTTGCCAACGTGGTTTGGCACAAGCCTCAGGCAACCACAAGCTAACATCTGAGTTCACAAAGCTGTGCAGAGAAGCAATAAAGGAAGACCTCAAAGAGAGAAGACCAGCAGTTTTGGCCGATGTGGCAGATTCCAAGAAAAGTATTCGCAACGCTTGCCTGTCCTTTGCCAACTACAAGGCCAAGATGACTGCCCTCCGACATCCTGATGGATCTATCACATCTTCCAGAAAGACAATGGAGAGGATTATTCACAAATTCTACTCAGATCTCTTTGACAGCCATGTCCACCTGCCCACATACCAAATTCCACAGGATGGATATGTCGTTCCCAACGTCCTCCCTTCTGATATCCAACACGCCATTTCATCGATAAAGACTTGTACAGCACCCAGTCTGGACAAGGTCAGACCCAAACAACTGAAGAATCTGCCGCCAGTACTCATCAATACACTAACTCAGCTCTTCACACACTACCTACCCATATGCAACGTTCCGTCCCAGTGGAAAACCAGCAGGACCGTTCTGTTGTACAAGAAGGGAGATATCCACGACATCGGCAACTATCTCCCAATCTGCCTGCTGTCTATCATCTACAAGTTGTACACTCGTGTCATCCTGAATAGAATAGGCAAGACACTAGATAAAGGACAGCCATATGAGCAAGCTGAGTTCTGAAAAGGATTCAGCAGGATCGACAATATCCACATGGTGACCAGACTCATTGAAGTTTTGCAAGAGTTCAAGATGCAGCTCTGTCTAACGTTCATCACCTTAAAGAAGGCCTTCGATTCTGTTGAGACTGAAGCAGTCATCAGAGACCTAGCCAAACAGGACGTTCAAACTCAGTACATCAAGATCCTCCATGAGCTGTGTCGCAGATTCACCACCAGGATCTCACCATTCTACAAGGAAGTGATCAATTAATGTAAAGAGAGGGGTTCGGCAGGGCAATACCATTTCACCAAAACTCTTCAGTGCCACCCTTGAGAACGTCATGTGACGACTGGAATGAGAAGGAATGGGAGTGCAGATAGACGATCGGCAACTACACCACCTCTGCTGCGCTGATGACATTGTTCTCATAACGCCAAACATTAGCCAAACAGCACAAATGCTAGTCAACTTCAGCCGCGAGTATGGAAAGGTCGGACTGCAGCTGAACCTCAACAAGACAATGCTCATGAAAAATGAACTAGTCCCTGATGCTCCATTTGCTCTCAATGGAATGAACATCACTGAATGCAGCAGCTGTGTGTACCTGGTTCGAGAACTCAACATGAGGAATGACTTGGCACCAGAAATGCGCAGGAGGAAGAGAGCAGCATGGAACGCCTTCAAGAGCATCGAAGAAGTGGTTGAGGATGAAGGACCTCTGACTCCAGGCACATCTTTTGGATTCCACCATTCTTCCTGCCCTAACTTACACCTCAGAGACCTGGGCCTGACGCAAATAGGATGAGAACGCTATTTGGGTATCCCAAAGAGGAATCAAAAGAGCTATCTAGGAAGATCATGTCTCACTCAAGTGAGAGAAGGAATCCGGAGTTCTGACCTCCATCGATGGTCAAGAATCAGGGATTTTTTTTCTCGTTTGCCAAGATATCAAAAATCAGATGGGCTGGACATGTAATGTGATTCAGAGATGACCGCTGGACTGGAGCTATTACTGACTGGATTCCACGGGATGTCAAAAGACCATGTGACCTCCCATCAACGAGATGGTCAGACTTCTTTGTCAAAACCCTGAATGAATGGTTTGAGGCTCTTTCTGTTCGTGGAGCGAGCAGATATCATTGGGCTACACTACTAGCACACAACAGGGACAAATGGAGACATTACTGGTGCCTGCTGGAGCAAACCAAAGATCAACAGGAAGACAAGTGATACAAGTGTTATGAATAATTCATTAAAAATGATCCAAAAAAGTTTCCTTAGAAGAAAGTATGTGAAGATTGTTGTATCTCACCCTGGAGCTATTAAGCCCTTGTATAAGAGATCACTAACATGTTGTTACATGCTGAGCCTTCTGTGCTATTATCTTTTCAACAGAGATGGGTTGCCTTCTACTTTACATCCCATCGAATGTGGTACATCAGTGGTGTAGAATTTGAGACGTTGCTCCAGGAACTCTAAAATTTTAAATAAGGTGATACAGCTGGAGTTAAATTTTTAATGGGATAGTGACCTTGGAGTCTAGAGGCATCTCTTCATCTTGTTGATCTCTTCTGAGATTTTTTTTGTGAGTCTGGATTATGGCCGGCTAATGAGCTTATGTGGTGCCCAGAAGCAGTTCGTGGACTAGACTGCCAGGCTCCAGGGGATAAGAGGAGTCTCCCATCCCAGACTCTCTGAGAGCCTGGAGATTTTGGTCACAAAACCCGCATGCCTGAGTTTTTCAACAGATTCATTCATGGATGAGGCTTGTCCTGAACCTGAGATCAGCCATGACCATGGCAGCGATTAGGTTCTGGAGGTTTTCGGCTGCGGGTGTTCCATTTGGACTGGTGTTGGGCTCACCCACCCCAGCTCCTGGATGAGACTCCACCTGGCACAGTGAGATTTGATGGTGTGATCAAAGAATGTTGACAGTCACCAAGAATTAGGTGAGGAAAGGAGTCAGTTCTCTCCCTAGAGCCTCTGGAAGGAGCACAGCAGACCCTCAGGTTTAGTCCAGTGGTACAGAGTTTGGCATCCTTCCAGTCACATGAAAGAATAAATATCTGTTGTCATTAACACTTGCTGCAGCAGCCACAGAATAGTAGCTGTCTCTCATCTACAGATACAAAACCTGAGTTTGTGGCAGCAGAAGCTTCGATTCTGTACCAGTGAAGGCTAAAAGCAAGTTGTCCTCCTTTGACTCTGAGTTGGCTTCAGTGACTTACTGAACTAATTGAATATGCCATAAGTAATGTGAGACTTTTGAAGCGAGGTCAGAAAAAGACTTGCCATGTTGTCATATGAGAATCCAAGGAACTAATAGAAGAAAAATTCAAGTCCCCAGCCTCATCTCCAGCTGACCTCTGAGATGACAGTTACTTGCAGTTTATTAGTTGTCCTGGAGGCTTCCAGGTCAACTCAAGCTGTCTTAGCTAGTGCTACATTAAAGTAGATCCCTACCAAACTGCCAGACTGTAGAGCTGTGCCCAGAATAAATAAGCTTCTATGTTTGCAAGGTGGTTGTTATGTCACAAAAGTTAGCAAGAATAATCTTTGGGGAAAACCGGAATGCTGATGCCTTCCTTCCCAGCACACCCATAAATCTTCAGATCTTATTTGATTGGCTTGTACTGGGATTGAGAGTATCATATTATTCCAGTGTCACAAATCACTTTAATGTATACCTAAGGTTGAGTCACTAACTATTCCATTCTGAATTTTTAAAAAATTGGTAATGATACCATTTAAAAATTATCAAAACTCCCCCTTTAATAATTAATGTTGATTAAGCACACATGCCAAATGAACATCTTCCAGACATAGGAATAGAGCACCTGAGGGTCTCAGCACTTTCCTAGTTCCTACTTGGAAATTGCTGGTATAAGTGTTATGTATTTTAATGTTTTGTTTGTATTTTTAAGTGAAGGTAATCTTGCAAACCCTTCTATTTTTCTGACAATCAAAGTCTTAATCCTAGTCAAACCAATCAATTTTTATGCAAGTCTTACTGCCTCAGAAAGAGCTGACCAAGATTACTATACTTTCTTGCCTCTTAGACAAAATGTGCCTGTGGAACACAAACAGTCTATCAGATTGTTCTATGATGTTCCAAGTAATTCCATATATGTTCCATGCTCTGATAGGATTGTGAAAGACTAATAAGATAATCCTGAGGCAAGAGTAGAAATTATCAGAGATCATACCTCCTTCCAAGCTTCCAGTCCCTTTCTGTTTCTCCCTTTCTTTGCCTTCATTTGCTGCTGTTATTCAGACTTAAGACAGACCATTCCCCATTCTCCACATGACCTTATGTTTTGCTTTCCTGGCTGCATGCATTTCCTGCTTCCTCTGGCTCTGATTCATGCTGGCTGGCATGGCTTCTCTCTTGCCCTTACTTAAGCATAGCCTCTAATATCCTTAAGCTGTCAGATGGCAAGGCTTCAGCAGCATCAGGGGGGCTCGCTGTGACCTGAGGACCTCCCCCAGTGATAACACCCACAAGGCTATATTACAGTGGCTCTCAATGCTTAGAACACTAAGGCATAGTTCTCTTTGTGGGTGCTTTAAAAAGCTGACATGCTTGTGGTTACTATACTGACACGTTTGTGGTTAATGTCTGCTTCTCTGAAGTCTTTATTAGAACTTATTTATAAAAGCAAACAAAAATCTATGAGGCGATTTACAGCAGACAGCAGCTTCCCTTGGTATAGACTCTGCTGTTTCTGTGTTTGAGAGTTACTCTGCATTTGTGTGGTACCCCACCCATCTGGACCGAGACCTATTCAGTTATTTGGAATAGGAGTGTTTAATGAGAACATTTGAGAGGAATTCTAATGATGCTGCATGGCATAGCCATTCGATTTAGGGTTATACTGTTCTGGGAGAATAAAAATCTGGGGTATAAGAGTTCCTGAAACACATATTCAACAAATTTAAACCAATTTCTTTAGTTTATGACTGCTTAGAACTTTAACATGCTATTGAATGCTATGGACCTTAAGTGGGGGGCTACTACATGTGTTATCATTTTCCACATTTAGGAGATTCCAAATCCTGCTAGCATAAAAATATTAGAATTATGTTCAAAGGGACTTCTTGTGGATAAGTTATTGTGGATCAGTTATTGTGGACTTATTGTCAATAAGTCCCTGTGTGTCCTATTGGGAAGATAGACATCCTGCAAAAGACAGTGACCCCAGGAGGGATGTTATCATGAATAGATGTGCAATCACTTTATTTTAAATAAAACTTAACCTTTGTAGGTATAAACTTAAGTGTTAGACATTCTGGATACCAAGAGAATATCTGAGTCATATTTAGAGTTTATGTTGGTAAAATTTAGGCCCTTGGGAGGTATGTTATTGTCCCAAGTCATTTATGAAAGCTGGCTGAGTCTGAACATTGCTAAAGGACTCCTACCTTTAAATTAGTAGTGGGGGGGTGTTAAAACAAGAACACTTTTGCTGTATATTGAGATGAGGCATTATGCTAAAGAAATGAAGAATACCTGATTCTAGCTTTCCTGAGTGAGTGTGAGCCAAGCTCTGTCAGGAACTCTAGATTCTTTCTCAGTCTTCTAGGATTTCCAGAATATGATCAGGTGATTCCTTTGGTTCCTACCAAAGGAATTCTTTGGTTCCTGCCACTGTTACTTGACCTCCAAATTCATCCTAACACTCCCAGATTTCCAAGGCCTCAGTGAATATTTTCAGAACTACCAAGTTTTCTTGCTTCCTCTCTCTTGGATGACCTTCATCAAATGTAAATGATCATGATTTCTAGAATAAAACTCAGAAATATTCCAGATATCTACAGAATTCTTTTGTGCCAATATAAGTGGAAACCTTTGGCCAAGATTGATCCTGGCCAGATTTTGAAAACAGCACAGCAAAATATATCCTTCAGAAAACAACTAAAAATATCACAGCTAACCCATATAGTGATGAGTACATCTTCTCTTTAGATATCTGCTCTTGGAGATGAGATCTTTGATTTTTCCATTTTGATGGGGATGTTTGGTTTTGGTTATTCTGTGTGCTTTTATTTTTGGTTTGTATAAGCTTTAATCTCTTAATTTTTGTTTTCAGTACTGGAAATCATACCCAATGCATCATGCATGTGAGGGAAAGCTATACCAATGAGCCATATCAATGATTCCAGACTCTTTTTTTTTTTTTGGTGGGAGGAAGAGAATAGGGTAGATTTGGGGCACACTAGAGGTGCTTAGAGTTTATTCCTGGCCCTGCACTCAGAGTGAGCTTGGGGGGTTCATATGGAGTGCTTGGAATCTAACCTGGGTCAGCCACGTACAAATACCCTACCAGTGTACAATCACTCTGCCCCCACCCAGTCTCTTAACTTTTAAGGTCTTGGGTCTTACTTTCCCTGTGTGGCATAATCGGGCACCACTTCATTGCCTGAATGTAGATCATCTTAAGATTTTTTTTTCTTCCTCCTCTCTTCTTTCTTTTCTTCTCCTTTCCCTTCTCCACCTCCTCCTATTCCTCTTCCTCCTTCTCTTTCTCCTCCACCTTGTCTTCCTTATCTCTCTCCTCCTCCTCCTCTTCCTTCCCCTCTTCCTTCTCTTCTTCCTCCTCCTCTTTCTTCTCCCCTTTTTTCTTTCTTCCTTTTCTTTCTCCTCTTTCTTCTTCTCCTTCTTCCTCCTCTTTCTCCTCTTCCTCCTCCTTTTTCTTTTTCTTTTCTTCCTCTTCTTCTTCCTCCTCCTCCTCTTCCTCCTTTTCCTCCTGTTCCTTTTCTTCCTCTTCCTCCTTTTCCTCCTCCTCCTCCTTCTCCTCTTCTTCTTCTTTTTTTGTTTTTTGGTCAGTACACTCCTGGCAGCACTCAGGGCATATTCCTGACTCTGTGCTCAAGGATCACTTCTGGTGGTGCTGAGGGAATCATATGCAGTGCCAGAGATTGAACCCAGGTCTGCCATGCAAAGCAAGCACCTCATCTTCTGTACTATTTCTGACCCCTCCGTTTTAGGATGAATCTTTTTGTATAACTACAGCCCATTGCATGTCTCCTTAGTCCTACCCACCCCCCATTAGTGGTGAAGCAAAATCTAAATCAGTCTTAATACTTAGCCATTAGTATATTACCTTTGTGAAAATGCTGGTATTTGGATAGGAGTTATTAACCTCATGTGTATATGAGGAGTGAGTTCTCCAATTCAGTAAATGTTTAATTGCGAATAGATAACCTAGAATTGTTCCAGAAAGTATTCCAAGTCTCTTATGAAAAATACAAAGTAAAAAAAAGAGTATAACAGAATAAATTTCATGCAAATAGAAGGTCCTGGTAGACTGGGAGAAGCTAAATGAAACAGTGGAGGTTACTTTGCAAAGTGAGAATTCATCGCCCAGTGTGAATCCCAGTGATGAGAGGGTGACTTCTCTGAATTCCCTACTCCTATCTCCTTGCCTCAAAGGACAGGAGTGATGGACAATCATCCCAGAGTCTGCTGTCTAGACACTACAGACTCATATCTCTCATGCTCTTCCCTTTTCTCGGAAGACACAGAGGAGAAGCCTGAGTGTGGTGACCTTCTGGATTCTGCCCTGTCCCCCTGCTTATTTCAAACCCCTTGATTCCTCAGGGTTCTTTCTGCTCTCTGGCCTTTGCCTTTACCTTGATTCATCTATTAAGGCATCTAAAACCAAGTTACTCTGTTTTAACTAGAAATAATACACCATAGGATATCTAAATTTTTCTTTGAGTTAAATTTTATCTGGGTATTCAGAAACTTAAATGTTCTATTTATTTATACCAATTTGCTTCAGTAAATATGCTTTTGGGGTCTCTAAGAACATTGCTATTGTATTTGCGATGTGCTCACTCTCTAAGATTTACATATACTTATATATTTTTAATGTAAGTAAACAGGTGATACATGTTCACTGCCTCCCATAAGAAAGTTATTTCAACTGGGAAAGTGAATATAGATCAGTATTTGTAAAAGAAGTATATTTCAGCTCTTTTGTCCTAGCTGCTGACATTTTGCTTTTGATATTTGGCAGATCTCACTCACTCAGTATCCCATGTTCTATCTGGCTCCTTTCACTGGTAAACTAATTGAAGTTCACCAAGTGACCTGGTATCTGAGGTCACTAATGCAAAAACAAATAATAAAAAAAAAATAAAACCACTGTGGTTGAAGTGCTAGAACAATGGAGTGGGATTTTGCATTTGTAAGCATTCTTGCCTTACATGTGGCCAACTCAGGTTTGATCCCTGGCACCACATATGGTCCCAAAGCCCTGCCAGGAGTGACTCCTGAGTGCAGAGCCAGAAGTATGCCCTGAGCACTGTGGCTCAAAAACAAATGAGAAGGGAGGAGAGGGGATGGGAGAGGAGGGAGGGAAATGTCCCTGGGAGAAGAAGGATTTATATACTAATGGCTTGATCTTGAAGCCCATATCCTTTCACCACTGTAGAAATGATGTAAATGAACTATAATGGAGTAAGAAAGAGAGAACAGCATTTGGCTGACTCCTGGAGGGTGCTTTCTGTTGATGACCACGGGAAATGTGTTGCGTATCTACCATATTTGCCAACCATTGTGACTAAATGGTAATGGTTCCCTTTTCCACATGGAATATTGAAACTTTTTCAGCTCTTTTGTCATAGATGCTGGCATTTTGCTTTTGATATTTGACAGATCTCACTCATTCAATATTCCATGCTCTATCTGGCTCCGTCCACTGGTAAACTAATTGAAGTTCACCAGGTGACCTGGTATCTGAGATCACTAATGCAAAAACAAAACCAAACCAAACAACTGTGATTGCCGTGTCAGAGCAATGGTCTGGGCATGACTGTCCCCCTTACTGGCACACACATAGATTTCCCTATCAAGAGAGACCTTGGCTGACCACCACATGCCAGTTATCTCCTAGACCAGAGCAAAGGGAAGGGATAAGCGGATTTTTACGTCACCTAAAAACCAAGCAGATGGGTTGTTTCCATTGGCACTTTTTTCTTTTTCCCCTCCCGTCCATGTAAGCACTAAGAATCAGCTCTTCTGCTCCTTTTATTCGCCTGTGTACTTGGACAGGTAGAATTTTGATCCATACAAGCAGAAGAGTCCCTCTAACCAGACAGACCAGTTAAATTGAAATCATTTAATGGTGCCGTATAAGCCCCTGAAACTTTGATCTTGACAAGAGAAAGGAAGGCATAGTTTTTTGACACTAATATCTGTATGTTTCTGTCCCTGCAGCCTTAGGAAAATTCAAAGGTACAGTATCCTTTGGTAGCCATGAGGCCATGTTCAGTCCCACAGAACTAAGTGACCTGCTTAGTGGCCTGTGGAGAGGAATGTGCCGCGTCTGGGTGCTTGGCCGGTTTATTTGAGGCTGACTGTGTTCCCATCACTGAGACAGAATTAGAGCTGAGAGTCACCACAGGCATGATGAGACCCTCCCCTGCCTCTGGCCAGCGGGCCTGTCCTGCAGATGTGGTAGATCAGCCAAGGCTGTGCAGGGACCCCGACTAGGTCACGTGTGCTAGGCCTGGAGGCACAGGGAGAAAAATGGTTACTTGGCATTCTCCCGTGGGCCAGGCTCCACCTCCTCATCTGATGCTGCTAACCCTGCCCCACCCATCTCCATCACCCAGTTTGGAGTAGGGAGCGCCTGCAGAGGCACTGCTCTCCCTGGGAAGCTTGGAGGCCGTGCCTGGGGAGCTTGTCCGCCAGGTATCTCAAGGCCAGCTGGCTGTGGCCGAAGCGTGGAAGGAGGCTGCCAGCTGCGCCGAGTCACTGGTCCAGGCTGCCCAGCGCAGCCACTCCTGCTCGCTCTCCTGGCAGGAGGTGCCGGCTGCTGCTGTCCTCCTGACACAGACGTGCTTGATGTGTTTGCTGTGTGGGGGAGGGCAGCTGTCACCTGGCATGCGTCGGTAAGCAGGTGTCTTTGTGTCCCTCGCCAGCATGGGTGTGAGGGTCATGGACACGTCCTGGGTCGCCCGAAGAGGCTCCTCTGCCGGCCGGAAAGCAGCCTGTGTGCCGCCCCCGGTGCAGCCGCCCGCCCCGCCCGCCGACCCAACGCCCCTGCCCCAAGGCCCCCCAGAGCCCGCGCTGTCCGCCGCCAGCCTGGGCCTCCAGCCGGGGCCCGAGCGGACCAGGTAAGCCTGGGGATGGGTGCCCACGGGTCTTCTGGGTCTGGTCACTCCCCATGCCCCATTTCTAAGAATCCGTGCCAGTTTGGTACCAAGTAAGTTATCTGCAGCCACACAGAGTTCCTCAGATTATCAGAGAAAGCCCAGGCTTTTCCAAGAACGAATTCCCAGCAAATTCACGAGATGGAAACCTGCTAAAATAGTGTGAGAATCAGATTTCCCCAACGCTGTTTCTGTTGTTTTTAAAAATACATTTTTATTAAAGCACTGTGATTTACAAAGTTATTAATAGTTGACTTTTAGGCATACAATGTTCTAGCACCAATTCTACCACCAGTGTCTGTCTTGTTCCCTCCAGCTGTGTTCCCAGACTCCATGCCTATCACACACACACACACACACACACACACACACACACACACACACACACACACACACACACACACATACACACAGCATGCCGTCTTGGCATGCAGCTTTTCAGCTTCGGATGTTAGAATTTGAGTCTTGGGTTTCAGTGTTGTTGCCTCTGGTTTGGGTATTCATGCTTGCGTGGGCTCCCCCATTGCTCCTCATTTTCTCTTCTGCACTTCCCCTCCACTCTATTTCTTTCCTTTTCCACCCTAATCCCTTTACACCGGGGCTAAGGCTGATCCAGGCATTCCCCTTTAAACCACCCACTTATTCTGTTTCTCCTTTTCTATGCCATTGTAATTTTTTTGTTGAAGTAACAATTTCAGTGTTTCTTCCCTTTCTCCTTTTTTTCTAACTGGAGTGATAGCACAGTGGTTGGGCATTCGCCTTTCACGCAGCTGACCGGAGTTCGATTCCTCCGCCCCTCTCGGAGAGCCTGGCAAGCTACCGAGAGTATGAAGCCCACACGGCAGAGCCTGGCAAGCTACCCGTGCGTATTGGATATGCCAAAAACAGTAACAATAGGTCTCTCAATGAGAGACGTTACTGGTGCCCGCTCGAACAAATGGATGAGCAACGGGATGACAGTGACAAACAAACTAGGTACAAATCAGGGAAAGCAAGGCAATAATGTCACAGTGGATCTAGTGACCTTTAGAGCATAACTTCTAATTGTCTTAACTTTCTCTTAGAAGAAGAAAGAAAGAGAACAAATCCAGTTTATCACTAGTGGTACTTTTGTATTCGTGGGTAAAATATAATCTCTGGGTGCCCTGAGAAGTTCTAGTTGCAGTGAGCAAACAGGCATTCACAAATAACTTCGGCACATGGTCAGTCCATAGGGTGCGAGAAGGGGAACTGTCCCTGCCTGAAAGGAATGAAGAGGGGATTTAGGAAGGTGAAATGCACAGAGAATCACTGTGCTGTATCTTCAACAACAGTTCAAAGAAGTAGGAAAGTTATTTTGAATCAGATTGGCAAACTAAGTTTCAGCTCAGACTTATGTTCTTTCTCTTTCTGTTTCCCTCCATTCTCACAGTTTCTCTTCTCTTCCTCTCCTGTCTCCCTGTCACTGTCATCACTATCAACAGCACTCATATGCATTCATGCACGTGGAAATACTAGTGCCCCATATGAGAGGATATCAGGCTTTCATCTTTCCTTGAATAACTAGAAGGTATTTTCTACAGTGAAACAGAGAAATGACAAAGGGAAAAGGGGCACTCGTAGAATTGTAGAGGAAAACAGTGGATTCCTGGGACTATTACAGTGTTATACTAGCTCCAGCCTAGAGAGATGATCTGTTCAAGAGAGATGATCCAGGTTCAGGTCAGCCTGACAGATGGGGATTTGGAAAGGTGGTTCCTAGCCTGTCGGCTGTGTGCTGGAGCGATGGCAGAGAACAGGAACTAGGTGACTAGGTTTGCCAAAACAACTGATCCCTTTTAGAAGGCATCTTCTCTCTTCCTCATCTTATAAATAAATAAGACTTGGTTCCAAGATATATTTACCTTGTAAAAGCTTTTTCTATGGTGTCAGAGCAATCTCACAGTGACTAGGATGCTTTCCTTTGGTTTTGAAGGTGTTTCAGAATTATGGGCCCTGCAGAATCACACTAAGAAATGAAGCATTACTGGCTCATACATTTAGAAAGCCACACCAGACTTTGCACTTCTTCTACTACCTCTTTTTCCTGCAAAAACGGTTTTGTCATTCTTTTTTTGGATTGCAATTATTTTTATTTTTATTCATTTTTGTTTGTTTGGGGGCCACACCTGGTGGTGCTCAGGGATAACTAGCTCCAGGCTGTTCATTCAGGGATGATTCCTGGCAGTGCGTGAAGGACCGTGTGGGTTTCTGGGCCTCAAATCTGGGTCAGTCACATGCAAGGCAGGCTGTCCTTGCCTTGCTGTATGACCACTCCAGCCCCAGGGTATTGTATTGTGCTCATACTTGTTCTGTTCTATTCGTTCTCTCCCTCTACATGGGTTCCTCCTAATAGAAGCAGGTGTTCTTTTCCCCCGTTTTCTGGATATTTGCAGCTCAGATATGTTTTCTTTTCTTTTTTCTTTTTTTTTTTGGCAGGGGGGCGGGGGCTTGGGGGAGTTGGGGCTACACCTGGCAGCACTCAGGGGTTACTCCTGATTCTAATCAGGGATCACTCCTGGCGGGCTGGGGGACCATATAGAATACTGAGGATTGAACATGGTTGTGTGTGAGGGAAGCTCTTCCCCTCTGTACTGTCTGGTCCTTCCGTGATGGTTGCCTCAGTTGTTGGGTTCTTGCTACAGCTTCTACTCTCCTGAGAATGGCAGACCCCCCGCCCCTTCCTTTCAACTTGCCAGAAGGCTCCCATTTCTCACTAGGACTATTCCTCATAGATCTCATCGTTTTTTCCAACTAGGCTCAGCCTCTGCTTTCTGTTCATCTGCTTGGAATGAATGCTTTGAACATTAATGCTTAGTGCATTAAGGCTTTGCTTCTTGCCTCTGGCATGCCAACTTGATGAACAAGCCATGTGTCCTCAAAACTAACATGTAACCTGTCTTCATACATATGCAGTTGTGCCTCATTCATTGAGCATTAAAACATTAAGGTTTTGTTTATTATTTTTTGGTTCATATCTGGCAGTACTTGGGGTTAGTCCTGGCAGTCCTGGGGTACCATGTGGAGTACCAGGGATTGAGCCTGGGTCAGCCACGTGCAAGGCAAGTGCCCACCTGCTGTACTGTTTCTCCAGCAGCCCCTCCCTCCCATTAGCTTTCTAACCTCGTAAATCCCTCTTCTCCTCAATGGGTCAGCTGCACCTGTGCTGGAGACGAGAGAGCAGGGCTAAGTTGGTAAATCCTTGTTTTTATGGTGGGAAAGTGTATCAGATATGTAGGTATGTGGGGAGGGGGGTATAAAGATGAGCTCATAGTTCCTAGATTCTTCAGATAAAACCTGTCTATCCAAAGAAAAAAAAGGATCTGCTATCTCAAAGGAAGCAAAATATTGTTTTCCTATTTTGTATTTTGTTTTTCTCTGCCTGCCTTGCTCTTAGTTATGACAGAGATGGATGGAAGGACAGATTTGGTGCCAAGGTTTCGAGAGACCTTGAACCTGAAGAATAATAAAAGAAATTCTTGATCAACTTCAGTGAGTCAGGGAAATGAAGCAGGGAATTTCTGCGTTTGTTCTTGTTTGGAATTAACAGAATAGAGAAAGGAATTGTTGCTCCTATGGGTTTTTTACAATTGTAATGGCATCTTCCTTTGCTATTACATGGATATAAATTTATTTTGAAAAGGAGATTGAGGGGAAGGGAAATTTTCTTCCTGTCTTTCTTGGTTCATTTTGCTGGCCTAATATTTAAATTGTTATAAGAAATATTAACAAGATGAAAAACATTAAATTTCATATGTATGGGGGTCCCAGAAATTTGTGAACCAAGCAGGTGACCAAAGCACTTCTCGATATATATACACACATATATACATATATATAAGTATACATAATTTTTTAGCTAAAGAACTGACAAGAAAAGTGTTTGAATTTTTAGATGAGTAAATACATAACCAAGTTTTTCAATACAGCTTTCTCAGCCTTAAATTTCCTATATCTGGTGATAGCACCAGAGTTATCTCTGCCTTCAACCCTTCCATTAATGGGGTGGGGTGGGGGGCGGCAGTGTTAGGGACATTCTTTTTCATAGAGGGATTTAATCTCTTTGGTCTCAAAGACAAAAGGAGTGGTAAACATCTTTTCTTTTTTGCACTGACTTTTTCTAAAAAATGAGTTTAGAATAACGTGCCAGGTATAATTGGGGACCTATCTTGAATCCTATCAGAGAGAAGTGACATTGAATATAGTCTTTTATTCTTTGACACGGGGGAAAATCAGTGTACTTAGATCATACTAGCTATTGCAGCCTTATATTGTTCTTCATTTCCTCATGAAAAGAATGCAGAGCACTAAAGGGATTGCAGGTCCTGAGCATAGTGAGCTTGGGGTCCCAGCTGGTAAGGACTCCAGAAGTGACAGTCACCTCTGAGAGCATCTTGATGCAGACCAGAACTGCGTCAGACTGACCTGACCAAAAAGAACATTTGGGAACGTGACCCTCAAAGCTGTCATTACAGTTGCCTGAGTTTAGGGTTTTTCTTTTGTTCTGTACGCTTACATTTCAGCACTTCTAAAAGCAAGGAACTTTCTCCAGGATCTGGCCAAACAGGAAGTTTGGGCTCCAGCCAGGGGACAGCCAGTGCAGGGCTGCAACTAGGGACACAGCCAAGTGCCAATTCCAGCCTGTCACCTGCAGATCAGAGCCCGCAGACCCTCCGGAAAGGTAAGGTACAGCTTCCTCCACCTTGCTCTTGGAACAGAGAGCTGCAACTGGGCCACAAACTGGGTTCCCTTAATGAGTGTGGCTCTTAGGAACGTGGGGCTCAGTGGGAAATTCCTCTGTGTGTAGAAAGTTTCTACTTTGTGTAGACCTCTATCTTAGACACTGAGGATTTATTGAAGCAAAAGTATAGTCCTCCAGAAATGTCCACATGATACTCTGTTGTTCTTTGGCACACACTACGAGATCATCAATGCTTCCCCCAGCCTACTTAGCAGGATGATGGCACACCCTGAGTTTTGTCCAGTGAGATAAATGCTCCTGTTCCAGATCAGACTACCTCCTAATGTGAGGGGTAGATTGGCCATTTTGAGTTTTGTTATTTTGTTTTGTTTGGGGGCCAAACCTGGCAGTGCTCAGGGCTTACTCCTGCCTCTGCACTCAGGAGTCACTCCGGGTGGAGCTGGGGGGACCCCATCTGAGGTACTGGGCATCAAACCTAGGCAGCTATGTGGAAGGCAGCTGCTGTACTAGCCTAGGTTGGCCATTTGAGTTCTCACAGCACACTTGACTCTAGGAACTGCAGCCTAAAATGACTCAGGTGACTTTCCTAAAGACAGTCACTCAGAGCCATCATTTGGAAACTACAACATTCTTCTCTACCCTCTACCAATTAATGGCATACTGAGCATGTTTTTGACCATGGGCTTACAATTTGACATCACGGCTTATTTCTATCACTACCTAGCATGTTCACTATCGTCAGAGACATCATGGTAATATTCCTGCATTTCCCAGATCATTTAAGAGAAGACATGCTCAAGCATTGATATTGCTCCAGTGGAACAGAGACTGAAGTGACCACTTGACTATCATGCATTTTAGTAGAAGTTTCTGGGGAAACTTAACTGTGAAGCAAATTTATTATCAGCCATGATTACATGATACTTTACATATGTGACTCCCTTTAATTATTACCGTATTAAGAGAATGTATTGTTCTTATTGCATGTAAAAGGCTTAAAGCAATTTCCTCAGGCACAAAGATGATATGAACCCATGGGGATGGGTCTTAGAATGGCATTGTCCAATTAGTACAGAAAGCCAGGTAAACACGTGCAGCTTCAGGAGACTAGTCTTTTTGGCCATAGAAAGTGAGCGAAGAATCCTTGCTGCTTCCTTGAAGAGCTAAAAAAGGTTCCTATAGAATTCGTACTACACACAGGTGGCCCATGCTTAATTCTGACAGTTTAGTGATAACTTAAAATATTTGCCACTAATGGGCTCTGCTAAGTGATTCTTTTGGTGAAAGGGATTTGGGTCCTCTTTATTGGGGTTCACGCCCAGTGATTCCAGGTATTGCTCCTGGCTCTGCACTCAGGAATTACTCCTGGCAGTGCTAGGGGGATCATATGGGATGCCAGGGATTGAACCCGGGTCGACTGCATGCAAGGCAAATGCCCTCCCCTCTATACTTATGCTTCGGCCCCACTGTTAAGTGTTTGAGTGTGTCTTATCACTTCATTGTCATTTAAAGAAATAAACTTGTCATCTTTTAGCAAAATTAAATAGAAAAGAAAATGAAGGCAAGGTAAAGGTTTCTGAGCAAGAATTTGCTAAGAAAATGTAGTGGATCTGTACACACTACATCCAGGGTATACAGCTCTTGAGAGAGAAATAGCTCTTGAGAGAGAAAATCACATGATTTCTATGGCCCAGCAATTGGTCAGTTGTCACTATTTTTTTTTTTTGCCTTTTGGGTCACACCCAATGATGCTCAGGGGTTACTCCTGGCTCTGCACTCAGGAATTACTCCTGGAAGTGCTCAGGGCACTATATGGGATGCTGGGATTCGAACCTGGGTTGGCCGCGTGCAACGCTACCTGCTGTGCAACCCTACCTGCTGTGCTATCGCTCCAGACCCATTTGTCACTATTAAAGGGGCCAAGAACTGTTGGAAAAGTTTTGTCAGAGTTAATCACCTTATCTGGAGGATGACCACCACTATTCACAGTTACCATTATCATTGAACTCTATTTGTCCTTCCTTAGATCCTGTGCTATGACTCGCTTTCCTCAAAGTATAGCCCACTGGACCCCAGAAAATTAGTTTGTAGATGGGAAACTATCTCCTTTTGGTTGCCTGGGGAGTTTGTGTATACATGTTTAGGTCATGTCAGAAATCCAAAGGAGAAATTAGTTAACATGGGAAGATGTAAAAAATTGCAGTTGTAGGTTATTTATTTGGACTGGAGCTATAGCACAGAGGATAGGGCATTTTCCTTACATGCAGCTGACCCAGGTTTGATTCCTCCATCCCTCTCGGAGAGCTGGTAAGCTACCGAGAGTATCCTACCCGCACAGCAGAGCCTGGCAATCTACCCATGGCATATTTGATATGCCAAAAACAGTAACAGCAAGTCACAATGGAGACGTTACTGGTGCCTGCTCGAGCAAATCAATGAACAACAGGATGACAGTGCTACAGTGCAGATTATTTATTTTTACTGTGGCTCTCAATGTGGCAAGAGATGGGGGTGTGATGGGGATAAGGGTTGTGAAGGGTGTGCTAACATACATCACACACTGGCTTTATTTAACAACCTGTGTTTTGTTGCTGTTTTCTTTTGCAGTTTCCAAGAAGCTGGCACCAATTCCACCCAAGGTCCCCTATGGCCAAGCAGGGGCTATGGCTGACCAGTCCAGCAGCCAGCCTTCCCCACTCAGCCTGTCCCCAACCCCGCCCAGCACCCCTTCGCCCTATGGACTGAGCTACCCTCAGGGGTACTCCTTGGCACCAGGCCCACTCTCCCCTGCTGCGACTCCTTCCCTGGCTTCTCCTTCAGGTCTCACAAGCACTTTAACCAAATCGCGACCCACCCCTAAGCCCCGACAGAGACCCACTCTGCCGCCGCCTCAGCCTCCCACGGGAAACCTCTCCGCCTCTAGCCCACAGTCCGCAGAGCACCCCGTGCTAGATGGCATGTCCCCTGTGGAAAGCATGTCTACAGGTAACCAAACCACTGCTCTCGCCCACCTTTCCATGCACCTCATCAAGTGCCATGTGAAAGGAATGTCCGTGGTGTTGCCCGTTACCTTGTTCTGTTGGCCATGGAGTGGCTTGTCTCTTAGAGGGGCCTGGAAGGCCCAAGGGCAAGCAGTCCTGACATCCAGGCTGTCCTGTAGCGCAGCAGTCTTCAACTTTTCTACACATGTGATGGGAATGAGTCCTACATACTGGCCCATAAACCAGTGGTTTTCGACCTTTCTGCCTACAGACTGGCAACAGTTTGTGACCCTCACACACTGTGGTTGACGAATACTACTGTAGAGAGGCTTCTTATTCTCTCAATAGAGAGTTCTGCTTACTTTGGAGGGGAGGCCTGGGGGAGCTGAATGTCCCAAGTCCTTTGGAAAGGCAGAGCAGCTGGCCTCACCATTCAGGTGAGGTATTCGAGGCTTTGTTGACTAGAATCCAGCATCTGAAAATATACAGCCCTTTCCTTGCAAAGACGACCTAAGAACCAAAGACACCTTTCCCCATTAAATAAAACTCTTTAGGAAAACACATCTTTAATATATTTAGGGAGGGTTAGTGTCAGAAAAGATACATGCCCCGCTGGTTTTTAGGAGTCCCCACATTCATTTAGCAAAACCATTTCATGATTGGAAAAAGAGGACACTTGCAGAACATTTCCCATTCTGATACATGATATTAGAAACCTGGGAAGTTGGTAGCGGCTCCTTGAGGTCATCATGGCACTTCATTGTTCAGGAGGGCAGTGTTGGGCTCCCATGCATAGAGCCCACCTACGCGTTCCCCAGGCAGCAGCGGCCATGCTGCACGGCCCAGTGCAGACCCAGGAGAGGCTGAGGTAGCTGGGCTCAGAACACATGCACACACGCCACACATACAAACTATGGACACAAAGAGCAGTGTACTCCTAGGCTGGAAGGGCACCAGGATTTCCCAGGAGGCACTGTAATTGTAGTCCCAGAATCTTCTTTGAGAGTGACAGTTTTCCCCTTGATTAGAAAGAGGACTGAATGCGTCCAGTTGAGGGTTTGTAACAGGTTGTAAGATTTAAATATTTATAAGAAGCAGCCCCCAGTTTTCTATTTTAGGATGAAAAATGTGGAAGGTATATCTGCTGGGTTCTACCCAGGGACTTACAAAACACTCAGGCTCTTTGAGGAATGAACGAGCACTTCCCTGGCAGGGCCCAGGGTGGAAGCAGGCCTGCTGCCCCGGGCGCCCCCTCACTACCAAGGCTGGCTCCCATCAGCCCAAGAGGCTGCTCCTCCCAAGACTCCAGGCCACACGATTCCCAGCTGTCCTGGGATGGGACAGAGAGTGCTAGCAACACTGGGCACAGTTGAAGTGGAGGCTGCCACTTGGGAGAAATCACCGGTAATAGAATAAGAACTGGGAAGCCAAAGTGGGCAGCAGTGAGGCCGGGCCCATCAGGCCCTGGGAAGGGATCTCCTTCCCATTGTGCAGGTTCAGAATTCCCAGGATTCCCATTGGAGTAATACACTCCACCTCACACACGTTTCATTTTATGTCTTTGGCAGCAAGTTGTCGTTCTGTCCAGTGTGTCCAGGAGGTCTCTGAGCCAGCATGAAACTGTACTGGCCTGCTTTGGCCCACCTGACTGTGATACTTGGCATGATTTTGTTACATTCTTACTTCATCGTGTTTCTTCCTTTCTCCAAATCCTATCGTTGTGTTCTTGCAGCTGTGTGACATGAGTGGCGCAGTGTTGGATACGTGTGAGGGGGATTTCAGGGTAAGCAGCCCCAGCCTCACTCCGTGACTCCCCCCTAGCCAGCCGGCAACAGCTTTCAGCTCCACTCTGCATGTGGCACAGACCAACTGCACGCAGCTGCGCTCTCACCTCTCTGGCCTCGGCGGGAAGGTCTGATCCGGGAGCTCAGCTGGCTTCCTGGGTCTCAGGCTGGGTTGGTCTTTGCTTAGAGGCTTTGTTTCATTAGGATCAGGGCAGGTGCTGGCAGACAAGCTGAGCTCTTCTCTTTCACTAGAACCACCTGTTCTCCGCTCTGCCTTTCCGTTCATTTTGACTTAGAATCGAGGGAAACAGGCCCGTTTCAGACCCTGGTCCCCGCCCACCCACCCTGTTGTTTGGCCTGCGGTGCCGGGAGTCACTCCTGGGCCTGAAAGTGGAAGGCAGGCGCGCTGCCACTGCCAATTCAGCAGCTCCCACCCTGAACTGAGTCAGGATTGGTTGCTGAGGACTTGTGCCCAGAACCCTGGGAGCTTTCATCTTGGCATCTTTGTTTAGCAAGTGCCTGATGCCACTGTGGTCTGAGTCACTGTCTCCCTCCGCGCTGTGAGACATGAAGCCTCCTGTGCCTTCCTCTGGGTGAGACAACTGGCACATCAGAACTCAGAACTAGGATTCCTTGTGAGCTTGTTCTGTCCCAGTGTGGACGGGAGACAGATCTGTCCAACTCAGCATATTTCAGGAGTATTTATACCCGGTGTGTAGTTTCTTCCTCATCCTCTGGCCTTTGCCTCAGCCTGAGTAAAAGCCCTTGTTTGGCCCTCCAGAACCCCTGAAAAGCTAAGTCTCTGGGACTGTAGAGACCAGTCCCAGTCATGATACGTAGGTACTGTCATCCACAAAAGCTTTCAGAACTGTCACCAAGAGTCCCTCAAGCCCAGTGTTAGCGCGTGTGGGCTCTCCTAAACGCTACCCCTGGCTGCCTGAGTCTCCTTGCCCCTCACGACTCTTTAACTTGAACAGCTTACCTCAAGCCGATTGTGGGCTGGAATTCTTGAGAAGCTCTCCACATTGTCTTGTTGAAACCATCATCACCCATTCTTAATCCCATCTGACTGCTAAGGTAAGAAACTAGTTCAGATCAGATTCCCTGTATGGCAAAAATGGGATTTTTGAATCTGCATTAGCACAGCTGCACCTTAGGGTGGAGGCTGCAAGGCAAGTGGGTTCCAGTGGGAAGGGAGGGGTTAGGGCCCAGGAACCTCAGACCTGGAAGGGGTGTGGCCAATGGCACTGAGCCACTTCAGAGCTCCCAATCCCATTCATCTCTGCCAAGTTCAGCAATAAGATGAGGAAAGATGAGATAATTTTGAGGATCATCAGGGGCGGGCAGAGAAGGTCCGTTTCCCCAAGCGTCAATGTTTGTCTTTTAGGGTGGCGTCCAGATGTGTGTCACTTGTTATAGTATTCCTTAGGCTGAATGTTTTATAAAACACTCCCCAGTGAAATCCCTGACCTCCGAATGCAGCTGGGCCCAGGTTGACAGCCAGACTACATGGAAGATGAGCAAGTTCCATAGCAGAAACTTGTGGTCTAGCTAGTGGTCTAGTTCCTGGCTCCACTGTGGTCTAGTTAGCCCCCTGCAGAGGGGATGGAAAGCTCAGGCTGACTTGTATCTGCCTAGGAAATGGTGGCAGCTGACCTCCACCACTGTGGCCTTTTGTATAGCTTGCTTTAAATACTTGCCTACTGAACACATATACTTCCTGAACACAGAGCTATTACCCCAAGATGCTTTCTTCAAGAGTTTTTCACAAAGAATGACCTTTGGAGTCCCTAATAAAATTGTACCTTAAAAACAGCTTCCCTGATGCTATAGATGAGGGTTTCTGCAGCTGGGAAGTCCCCCAAACCTGTCTCCACCAACCATATAAACTATACCTGCAATTTCACTCAGAGAATGGAGCACTGTCTCTGGATCATGCCCATCATTCATGGACTAGGTAGAATAGGAGGTGGAATAAGGGGCATGGCTGGGCAGAAGCTACAGTGGTCCTCTCTGAACTGTTTCAGCAGAATCCAGATTCTTTGGTTTACAGGCATGTGAGGTAGAAGCAAAGGGGTTCCTGGCCTTGATCCTAATCCTGCCTTGCAAAAAAAAAAAAAAGACTAAAAACGGTCTTTAAATGATTTCGCTCGTCAGTACCCAATCCTTCACCGCTTCCTAAAGCTGTTGCCTGACATCAAGGTCCTCTTAGCTGGAGGTCCGTTCTCAGCCACATTTCTCTCTCTCTGACAACTTGCAGACCTTGTCCACTTTGATATCCCCTCCATCCACGTAGAGCTTGGGTCAACACTCCGCCTGAGTCCTCTGGAGCACGTGCAGCGACACTCAGTGACGGAGAAGAGAGATTCAGAGGAAGAGTCTGAGAGCACTGCCCTCTGACGTGGCGGCCTGCCCCAAGGTGTATATACAGACTCGGCCAGGAGCACCCCTGGGCTTGCCAAGTGTTCTTCGTCGGCTCCTTGCTGTGACTACCAACACTAGGCTGGAGTTTGTGCAGAAAATTGCCCTCCCCAGCCTGAGTGCCATATGTAGGTGGTGCAGATGGTTTGTTCCTGTTGGGTGGTAACTTTGGCCATTTGTTTGATCTTTGCCTTTTGACTTTGTGCCTATTTTGTCTTACTTTCTGTCTCCATGCCAAACAATACCTTTTTTTCCGCCCAAGGGTATACCTGTCTGCAACTGCTTGAGAGTAGTTTTCTGTTAGCCCTGAGGACTGCTACCTGTGCTCTTGACAGCCAAGACCCAGTGCCACAATGCCAACTTATTTGCTCCAGAGCAACAAAGGCTAGCAGATGACCTTCTCGTTTACATAACACTAGTTCTAGAATTTTGAAGACTGACTTGCTTGACAGGCAGGGCTCAGATGGTAAAAAACCACCCCTAATCCCTGGGCTTTGAATTAAATGGATTAGAACAGTATTTCATTTACTGACAATTTTATTTTCCACAATGTGTGACTGAAAGCTCCCATTTTCTTGTTTTATATTCCTAAACTTAAAAAACAAATTACCATTAAGGTTGCCGAGAGGGCCTAAACTTCTCCACATGCCCCCAAAACGTGAAGCGGCTGATACCCCCCAACCCCAGGCTCCCAGTGCACCCAACGTATTTGGCCCACAGGGTCCCATGACCCACCCTTTCTCTTGGAGGTCACAATGTATAGCAATAATTCTGTTTCCCAAAGCATGGAGAGCAAAGTGGCACTGGCCTTCAGAGACAACAGGCAGTGGTGTGCCTTGGCCCCTCCTCATGAAACCCCATCCATTCTCACGGAAGAGCCAGGGTGGTCCTGGGGGAGCTGAGTTACAGTGCAGCAGGTTTGCGTCATGCATGCAAAGTCAAACTTTACAGTTTTATCCTTTTAAAATAGATATATCTATACACGATATATTTGTATATATGAAATCTCTATATTTGTTTAATTTGAGCCATTAAATCTAAATCAGTGTACAGGTATACAATGAAACAATCAAATGCTTAGTTATTTTTCCCAACACAATGTAAAATAATCTTCCTCTTCAGACAGAATTTGCAAACTTTCAATGTCCATGGCTTTGCTTACTTCCTGGCAAGGATGTTCAGTACCCAATTTGTAAGAGCCCAGGGGTTGAAAGTTTCCTTTAAATACATGTACAAATAGTTGTCTAAAGCAATGTTATTAAAATAGATTTATTATCCCTGAGCACGGTCTTGTTTCAGTAATAAAGCGGCATGGTGATCACTCTTGGGGTGCTTCAGGAGGAACCCGAGATCCTGGCTGGGGAAGGCCAAACCCTCATCTGTCTCCCTGTCACCCTAATTTTTAAGTTCTTTCCATATTTTCCTGGGTAGGACAAATACATAAATGCTGAATTTACCCCTGAAAGGACTGGAGCACAGCAGGTAGGGCATTTGCCTTGCACACAGCCAACCTGCGTTCAATTCCTTTGTCCCTCTTGGAGAGCCCGGCAAGCTACCGAGGGTATCCTGCCCACATGGCAGAGCCTGGCAAGCTACCCATGGTGTATTCGATATGCCAAAAACAGTAACAACAAGTTTCACAATGGAGACGTTACTGGTGGCCGCTCAAGCAAATCGATGAACAATGGGATGACAGTGCTACAGTGCTACCCCTGAAAATTCTTAGTTTCCAACACTGTATGTCAATAGTGTTGGTGATGGGACCAGTCCAACGCTGTATTTTTCAATACCTACAAAGGCATTGGGTGATTCTGATTCTCACTGTGAGCAACAAAGAGCAGATCTACCTGTTGCCTCCATTTCCACCAACAATGGGAAGACATGTGTTTCCCTGAGCCACCAGATAAGCCAGTCAACTCTCCACTGCTTTAGGTCTGTGTAGCTTGATTTCTGTCAAAAAACAAGATTGAAGAATGGTGGCTGCTTCGGGGCAGGCTGTAGGGGTGCTTGCTGTGGTTAGAGCTGGGCTCCGGTGCATTCTGGGCATCTGATACTGATGCTAAACAGCAGCTCCTGCTTATAAGTGGCATGAGGATGAGGCAAATCACTCGGGTTCCAAATAGAATCTGTATTGCTATTTCTTTGGAAACACGAATTCCTGAGTCTTGATACTTATTAGACTCCCTACCTACACCTGATGCTTGCTGTGACTCGGCTAGTCTCTGGTGCAGAGGAAATGATCTGGCTGAAATGGGAGTGCTCTAGTCTCCCGTCCCATTTCTTTCAAAATCAACTCGCACTAAATAACAGGTTTCCTTTCTTTCACGTGGCAGCCTCTTGTTCCCTGACTTCACCAACCACCGATGAAATGAGGTATCTAACAGGCCAGTCCTTACTCTGGACCCCAAGCCAGGGTTCAGTTTCACACCATACTTGGGAGTGCCTTCCTGTTGGATGATGCCCTCTATTCCCACCAGGCAGACAGCAAACAGTGCTCATGGGTGAAGTAGGACCACACAGCTGTGGAGTTCACGGTCATTCCTGACCCTTTATTTCACTCGGCTCTTCTTGCCCTCGGGGCTGGGAGGCCCTGTTGTGTGGACCCGTTTCTGCTGGGGCTTGCTGGTCTTGGCACCGCCTGCCCGCTCCTGGGAGAGGAGCGCTGCCCGCACCAGCCGCAGCTCCCGCTTTTCCCTGCGCTCCTCCATCTCCTCAATGTCACCAGCAAACAAGGCCTTCAGGGGGACTGTTAACTTGGGGACCGTTGGGAAATCTCCAAAGCAGACCTAAGAATGGAAAGACAAAGGACAATGCACACCTCAGGGGTGGGGGGAGGTGAGCTGGAGTGAAGAAATTGTGGTCATACAGCAGCACCAAAGCCCTTTCTCATAAACCAATAACAGGAAAGGTGGGGGGTGGGGTTCACATGATGAGGGCACGTCTGGCGTGAGTGAAATCCTGGGTTTGATCCCTGACACCATGGAGTTTCCCTGAGCACTACCACAATTTAAAAAAAAAAAAAAAAGGCCAGGAGATCGTAAAGCCTTAAGTATGCACCTACTACCTGGAGGTAAGGCTGGCCTGGGTAACCCCCAGCATTGTAGGGGCAGCAGCAAAGCATTCTCAGGCCCTTGCTCTCAACTGCAGGCCCAGCTGCTGAGAACTGCCAATAAAGGGCCTAGGCCTCCTGAAGCCTTTTTGGGAGTATTCATGCCTCCACCCAAGAGGAAAAAGGAGGGCATGAATTCCCCCTAACTGGGAAAAGCGGCAAATTGAACAGGCCTCAGAAAAGTCTGTTCCGGAGAGGGAAAGGACCAGGCAACCAAGCTTCCCAGAAGGCCTGTGGAAGGTTGGTCTAGTGGAGTCTGGTGTGATCACAAAGAGGTGAAGGCTATATATCTGCCTAGGAGGGTCCCAAGCATGCAATGTGTCCATGGGATGTTACCTCTACCCAGTCTATTTCTACAGAGCTCTGGTGCCATACAAACCTTCATGTGATCAAAGGCAATTCCAACTTTCTCATTGAAGTCAGGACTAAACAGAGGAATCTTAGCATAGCGTTGGCTGAAGTGGTTCAGCATGATGAACTCCGCATTCATCCGCATCCCCACACCAATTGCTTGGGAGGTAGTGCTGCAAATAAAGAACAAGCTAAGGCTTCAACATAATTATAGGGCAGAACCATAAAGCACAGCCTATAAATACTTCAGCCTAGAATCAATGGGTTCTCAGGAAAGACTAACAGATTTCCTTATTCAGCACCTTTGGCCAACACAAATCCTACCAAATGTCAGACTCTTCACACACTTTCCCAAAGTTCAATGTTTGTATTGGTCAAACTTCCCATCACTAAGGGCACTAAGAAACACTAAGGGACCTCTTACTTGAGGCAACACTCTTGTTCAATAAAGCCCCATGTGTCGTTACTGTATTCCACCCCCTTTATTCTTAGCTTTCCCAATCCTTTGGAAAATGTTCCTCCTCCTAGAACTTGCTTAGAAAATTGTGCAGAAATACAGGTAGAGGGGCTGCAGCAATAGCACAGCAGGTAGGGCATTTGCCTTGCATGCGGTAGACCCGGGTTCAATTCCCAGCATCCCATGGCCCCATGGAGGGATAGGCAGTCTCTCCCAGTAGGGGAGAAAGAGTGGATGGCAAGAGCTCAGCAGTCCTATTACCTGTGTGTCTTTTCCACAGCCTCTTCTTCCAGGCCATCTTCCAAAGTGGCCTCATGTATCAGGAGGGTGGCATCTTTCCCTATAAACACAGGAATGGGGTAGGACCCTTTATCTGAGCTAAATACTTATCGCCCTGCCTGTTTATCTGCCTGTTAGTGAAACAAGAGGCTGCCACTGTGAGCAGAAATCAGCCGACTACAGATTGCCGCTGTGAGCAGTCAGCTGAGTAAAGGCTGCCACTGTGAGCAGTCAACTGACTAGAGGCCCACTGTAAGCAGGGTCAGCTGACTAGAGGCTGCCACTGTGAGCACTCAGCTGACTAGAAGCTGTCCACCTGTGAGGCCCACTGTGAACACAGTCAGCTGACTAGAGGCCCATTATGAGCACTCAGCTGACTAGAGGCTGCCACTGTGAGCACTCAGCTGACTAGAAGCTGTCCACCTGTGAGGCCCACTGTGAACACAGCTGACTAGAGGCCCACTATGAGCACTCAGCTGACTAGCGGCTGCCCAACTGTGAGCAGAGTCAGCTGACTAGAGGCTGCCACTGTGAGCACTCAGCTGACTAGAGGCTGCCACTATGAGCATTCAGTTGACTAGAGGCTGCCACTGTGTCCACTCATCTGACTAGAAGCTGTCCACCTGTGAGCTGACTTGACCCACCACTTTCCTTTCCAAACTCACTCTCATTCCCTCCAGCTCCATAAAGCCCAGAGCATCCATGTTGATCCCTCTACTCACCCATCTGGACCAGCGCTTCACAGGGCATAGTGTCCCCTGAGTAGACCACTTTCCAGCCAGACTTGTGGACCAGGGCACAGCCAAATGCATGTTTGCAGTGCCGGACTAGGCAGGTCTGAAACTAAAGGAGTGGCGAAGGTTCTAGAGATGCCCTCTTATCTCACACTTCCCCCCCTCAATCCCTCCACCCCAACAGACAGACTGTGGATACCCTCCTTACCTCTTCTAAGTCACATGTTTCCAACAACAAAGCAATCAATTTTTCAACTGTCGGATTGGAGACCTCAGCTCCATTTTGAAGGCATTTGGCAGGAATCATACTGTAAAAAGAGATAATGTTAAAAATAAACTTGAATCAAAATGTAAGTGTCTGGCTGGAGAGTGGTAAAATAAATACAGCAAAGAATACAATTATTCACACTTATGGAGATAAAGAAATCCTTGAGTGTAATTAAAAAGCTACAAACCCAAATCTCCAAACCACTGTTAGAAACCTGACAAGTAAACAAATGCTGCCGCTGTGGCACCTGTCGATGGACCTTCCCACACAGACCACAGAAGGACGCCAGACAAGATGGGATTCCTCTAGGAGGAAGAAGGGGCCGACTCCTGCCATTTGTCTGCCTGGTGTGCAAAACCTACGCAGTCACTATTCAAGCAGTAGGCCCTGAAACTATTTCATAGAGAAATATTGGCAAAAACCTAGAAATTGGAAAAGACAAAGGCTGAGAAAAACACATCAAAGAATATTGAAGTGGGAACAACCAGTCTCTGTTCAAGTCAAAGTATTTCTCCTCTCCTTCCATCTGGGACAAATCAAGGGTAAGGCTGCTGGGGAGTATCAATAACTTCCCAGAAGCAACACTGTGATGCAAAGGTAGAGGACAACAGCTTTCCTATCGGGTCACAGGTGCTCACCTCATATGATGCAGAATCTGTTGGCACTGATTGTGGTATTGCTGGAGCCAGGGCTTCAGCTGGGTTGGGGCAACCACTAGCAGAGGGTGAAATGGCTTTCCCATAGAAGCCTGAAAGGAAATCAGACCGGCAAACCGAAGTCGGAAATCTTCCAAATTATTTAAAGAGAAAATATGGTTTTTTATTGTGTAATTCACTGAAGCTCAAAATCAAGTGCTACACTCACCAAAGCTCGTTCTCTCTGCAGCAAGATATTTACCAAACCCTGGGAAGAAAAAAGAACGGATTACTTCCAAACTCACCTTTGTTCCCATATCAGGTTCTTGAATATTTTAACAGTAGCTCCAAGTGCTCCACTGCTGCCATCTTTAAGAATGTCAACAGAGCAGACATATGGGGACCTGTGACCCCATGACATTGCAAGAAAAGTGAGAGCGATTCATTTCTCTAGAACTAGCTTCCTCTAGGAGCCCAAGTCTAACCATAACCTAATTGATGTTTTCTCTCAGCACACCTGAGATGGCAAGATAAAACAAGACGAATGAAGGCAAACTCCTACTTTTGCCTGCTATCCAAGCAAACAAATGTTTTGAGCTAAGCATGAAAGGCCATGACCCATCACAAGTTTGGAAACAGGAGAAATGGAAAGTAAGATACTGCAGAGTGGCAGTTCCTTCCAGAATGGTGCCCTGTGGTCCCCTGGCACTCACTGTGTGGTGATCTGCATGTAGATGGGACACAAACACTGCACTGAGTGTGCTCAGGATCCTGTCCACTTCATCCCCAAAGTGACGGCACAGCTGCCCAAAGGTCCCTTCGCCACAGTCCAAGAGCAAAGACTTGTCAGAGCTATATAGAGAAAAGCAGAGTCACCATCAAGAAAGACTTCTAAAGGGTCCCATCTGTGTTTCAGAGAAGCACAGAGCTGTTGTAATTTTCCTTCCAGAACTTGCCATGCTTTTTGAGAACTTTATATAAATGTGAAGGCAATTTTAGTGTTTGTCCTCACATAAAAGAATTCATGATCTCTGAAGCCCTTCAAATGTTAAGTTACATAGCACTATACAAATACCTCACATCAAAAAAAGAAAGCTTACAATGAATTAAAGGGCAAAAGTAGGTGCCAGAGTAAGAGTAGTGGGTAGAGCACCTGACTTGCATGTGGTGGGCCTGGGTTCAACTTCTGGAACCCCATGTAGCCCCCTGAACCCACCAGGAGTGATCCCTGAGTGCAGAGCCAGGAGTAAGCCCTGAGCACAGCTGGGTATAGCTCCAAAACAAAAATAAACCCAAAAACATTTCACCAATAATGGCAATGGTTGGTATTTTAGTCGGCTATGGTATATCAGCAAATCAAAGCTGGGCACTGTATACAAGACCTAACTGTCATACATTTAGTTTTTGGGTCATACCTGGAAGTGCATAGGGCTTACTTTTGGCATGTGCTCGGGAACCAATCCTGGTGGTGTCCACAGTGGACCAAATGCAGTGTCACGGATCAAAGCCAGCTGAATGCATGCAGGGAAAGTGCTTCACCCCTGTGCTATATCTCCACCTCCACCATCAGTTTTTGTCTGCTTCTGAGCAGATCTGGTCATGAGTCATGTCCTCATAGCCAACAGTATCAGATGGGCTGTAAGGGCTCCTCCAAGGGAGTGAGTTCATGTGTCCCCCCTGTTTTCAAGGCTTCGGATCCACTCAATCTCTAGAATGGGAGAGTTGCAAGCTTCAGCTCCAAAAGCTCTTAGCTGCTGACAGGTGGCCCTCTCTGCAACTGTTCTCACATCAGAGTCTGGCCTCCTTTAGGTCTCTCCTTTCTCTGGGAAATGCCAGGAGGTTGGGGTTACTTGACTCCTCAGACACCTGATACATTAGTTCTGAGGAGGGGAGCAGGAAGAGCTGGCATAGGGAAGACAAACTAGCGACAACACCTTTAAATGAACTGCAGCAGGCTCAAACCACCACTATCAGGGCCTTGGGGGAAAAGCTCTTAAGCATTTTACTCCTGTGAGACGTGAGCCCATGTGAAGAACCACCACACTGGCACTGGATTCTCCTGGTCTTAAGAAACACACACCATGTGTCATACAATGCACAATTAGCTTTCAGTTAAAGACTGAATACACATGAAATACATATAGGCTAGATGTGTACTAGTTATAAAGCTTGTTATTACCCTCTTGGTTTCTGCACGTGGGCAAAATAACCTAACAATATAGCGTGGAACAGATCCCCATCAAGGAAGGACGTGTTGGTTATCAGAGTACATTTTATAACTGCTGTGGAATCATCCCCCACTGGTGTCTAAGATGACAAAGTAGAATTTAAAAATGAACCTATTTTCCTCAGATACTTGTGTAGTGAAATGCCTTTGATTAATCTCTTGGTAGATGAATAACAGCATGCAAACCCCAGTGACTTGACTTAAAGACCATCAAAGAAGCTGAACATAGAGCAAAGCATGAAACATGGAGGGTGTTTCACACTCGCAGAAACTACAGAGATAAATTTTAACAGTATGATACCAGTTGCCATTTGGATCTGCCTGCTGTAGGAGCTAGAGTTATCAGTTTACTAATAAGTAAAACGGGTACCTAGTACTTGCTAAGATTAATCAGACAGAGATGAGTTCTTCTGTAAGAAGCATAACAAGAGACAAACTTCAGTGACTCCCAGCACTTGAAGCTTGGACTTGAGGCCACATTACTACTTAGCACTCCTCTTCAGATCCTCTAACCAAGGTAAGACACTGATGAAGTTTTTACTGTTTATTTTTTTAATTAGCCTGGCAGGCAAATCAAGATTTTAGTTTTAAAAATCTAGTCTTTTTTTCTTGGAAAGCAATGATACCTTATGTTGACAAGTGTGGAGCTGACATTTCGAATCTTCATCGGGATGGCAGACCCTGTTCCAAGGAAGATGATTTCTGGATACTGCATTTTTTTCTCTATGAAAAAACACAGGTACATGCATTTATTTTGGAGGTCAGACACAAACCAGCATTTAACCGTAAGATGAGCTTATGTTTATCTTGCCCGAAAGTACTAGTAGACCGATCAGGTAACTATCTTTACCATAGGGGCCCTCCATCAGCGAGAAGAGGCAGTTTTTTTGAGAGTAAAGGGAAATCTGGAAGAGGAGAGCAAATGAAAAATAGCCTCTTCTTCAAGAAAGTAACAAACATAACTTCTCTGTACTGTGAATTGGCATTTATCAAAAGGACTGACATCTGTGGTGCATAAAGCACTTTCTAGGTTAAAAAAAAAAAAAAAGGCCCCAATCTATAAGGCGGGAACAGGCTGAGAGCAGCTTCCCACAGACAGACAGGAAGAAGCAAGCCAGGATTCAAATCCACTAGGACTGGATTCTGAACCAGATGTCCCTTCCATGGTCTCACCCAGCCTAACAAGCCCGATAGTCACATTTGCAAGATTTTTAATTGCTTTAAGATAAAACCAAAAAATTATGCACCAACCCAGGGAAGTAAGTTTTCTCAAAATATAGATGGAAGTCCATGAGGAAAGGTAGTGAAGATTTCCACTTGCCTGGCATAGGCTGATCTCCACAAAGAGGCCAAGTTTGGGAAAACTAGCTAGATTAAATCTCCAATCCTACTGTCTGACAGTCTTCTTATTAGTATCCGTAGAAAACAGAATGAGACAACCAACTACTGGGGCAAGGCATATGAAGTACCACTAACTAATCTACCTGATAGGACAATGAAAGCCCAGCAAATGGAATAAACAGTCAGACTCTTCCATGGACATTCCTGGCGAAACCAGATCCAGACCCTATGCTGACCAAGACCTTTCCACACATTTTCCAGAAGTTCCCAAAGTGAGCCTTTTAAATACTAAGAATCATTCACTCATTTAACTGGTCTGGGAGGGGGACGAGCATTGGTGTTTGTTTTTTTTTAAACAGAAAACAAAGCACTAGATTAAATAAGGAAAGCTGGTTAGACTGTGCCATGCAAACCTTCCACTTGGTGCTATGCCAAAAGGAGGCCATGGCCAGAGGAGTTCTCCAGCTTTCCCTTACCTCCTGGGCTGGGGTCATGCTGTACAGTCTTCCTGATTTCCTGCACACTCTCCTGAAAATTGGGGAGCTCAAGGGCCTCAGCTACAAACTCATCAGGATTGCAAGTGATAATGGCATCTCTGTAGAGAGAAAAGCATCCAAAGTCACGAAAGTGGGTGTACTACATCACCAGTATGGATATCCAGCAACACGGCAGAGAGTCATCAGCAGAAAATCCTTTAGAATCATGAGGAAAGACTAAGCAACCAAGACCTAAAGCAGTTCTGCTATCTTATAAAACTCTTCTCAGGTAAGTAAAGACCTCAAGAACTCTGAATAGCTTTAACATATGAGAGCATTTCTTTTTGTTTGTTTTGTTTGGGAGCCTTATCTAATGGTGCTCAGGGGTTATTCCTAGTCCTGCACTCAGGAATTACTCTTGACAGGCTTGGGGAACTATATGGGGTGTCAGAAATCGAAACTGCATCTGCTGCATACAAAGTAAATGTCCTGCCTGCTTTACTATAGTCCGGTCCCTCACATGAGATTATTTCTGCTTAGTGTCTAACAAACCTGGTAGAGTTGACATCTGGGGTCCTCTGCAGCATCCCTGACATCTATATCCGCTAGCATTCTTCCCTCAAGGAGAACAGGAAATTGAGGAAGGCAAAACCTCTCAACTGAAACTCAAGTGCATCCCTGGAAACCCCGTGGAAATAGATGCAGGGCATTGGTGCTCGGGGCAGAGCAGTAGCAGCGCAATGCTGCTGGCCCTGCCACAGTTAAGCAGCCATCTCTGGATCAGCGACGCTTCTACCTGAGGAGCTGAGCACGGGAGGCCTAGGCCTGACTCTCAAGGATGAAATTTGGCTAGGCCAGTCACCGTGTTTCAGTTATGCAGATGCTGACAAAGGGATCACAAGCTTTACAGTCCCAAGATATCATCTCTGCACCCAAGTCATACAACAAACAAAGAGCTCCCTCAGTAGTACAAAAAAAATCTAAAACAATCTGGAACACATTTTATGCAAAGAGACAATGAAGTGAACAGGAAAATGTCAGATAATTCAAGAATCAGACCTTAATAAAGTGTGTGGGACACACTTCCTATCATTAGAATATACCCTAATTTTAGAAAGGATTTTAAGTGTACCAAGTTTTTCAGAAGTTTCAGACGGATTCAATAATCCCATGTTTAACAATTATTCCTAAGGGAAGAGTTTAAAATAGATTTATATATTAGATGTTTATTATTTCACTAAGACAATTAAAAAACTGAAAGCGTCAAATAGAAATCTCAAAGACCAATAAAAATCTTGCTGCTGAAAATCATATACAATGAAGAGCAAAGACTTGTTTCAAACCACAAAGCTACACATACATTTAAAATACACACGTATGGGATGGGAGAGGTAGTACAGCTGGCAGGGCATTTTTCCCTTACACAATACTGACCTGGGTTAGATGCCCAGCACCCTATAGATTCCCAAAACACCACCAGGAGTGATCTCTAAGCACAGAGCCAGGAGTAAATCTGGAGTATCCCTCAAGTGTAGCCCCAAATAAAAAAAAAAATAAAAAACAGCAAAATCAAAAACAACACACATAGCACACCCCTATTAACTCAGAGCTTAAAGACACAAGTTAACACTCTACTATCTCAAGGTTAACGGGATGATGGGACTCCTCCATCCACCTATTCTCTATAAATAATAAGCAAATGTCACTGTTTAGTATCAGGGAACATTTTCAGCAAAGGATAATAATTATACTCAATTTTGCTACCTCAACCCAGCCAATGATCAGTTTGATTTAACTTATTCTTTTACTTTGTTTGTGAAATTTTGTGAAATTTAACTTATTCTTTTACTTTGTTTGTGAAATTCTTAGCTACAATGGCAGAGCTAAGAAGCTGTGACAGAGACCACATGGCCCACAAACCTGGCTCTTTCCAAAACCAGTTCGCTAACCCACTTGAAGTCATTCCATCAGCTACAGAACTGTACACACCTTTGCCACTCCCTCCGAGGGCGAAGCTGATACTTGAGGAGGCATTCACCTCGAACTGTGGGCACACTGAAGGTAGTACCAGCTTCCTGGGAGAGAGAAAACGCACACCAAGTTTGGGAAAAACACACACCAGGGGCCAGGCCACTAAGCCCACTCTATGAGCCTACCTTACAGCAGAAACTTGTGAGTGGTGGGAAGATGTCAGGGTGGATGAGGTTGAGCTGTGTTTGAATCTTGTGGCTGCGGAGGTTGTGAACCGATGCACAATTCTCATTCAGAATCAGGTGCTGGGTGTCAGGCCCAAACCTAAGATGAAACAGACTGCACACTCAGCTGTCCAACTGTAGCACTGGAGACTCAGGCAATAGCGTTCCAAGAAAATAAGTGATTTGTCCCCTGAGCACAGTGAGGTATGGTGTACTAGCCACCTTCACCACCACTCCCCAAAAGAAGTGATTTGTCTAAAAAGGCTAATTCTATTATCTCTAAATTCAAATACCTCTGGATATGTAGTAAAGATAATAAACATTAAAAAGCCTACAACCAGGAATTTAGAAACAAAATGGCTTTCAGGGCAGAAGGAATAAGGTATACTTTTCAATACCACAGAAGAGGAAGTAATAATGTATGTTAAGACTGAAGTCCTCGCTCTCCGCCCACATAAGATCCAGAGCTGCCGCGCACGAAACGGACCCTCTGCTCCTAAACACTATGATCCGAGAGGTCTTCTAACCCATTTTGGCACCCAGAGCAGCTTCTTACAGAAATGCATCTAGACTGTGAACTGAGCTAAAATATCAGAAATCCAAAACTGCGCGGCCATGACAGCAGCCTTGCGAGCTCATAGTCTTCATTCTCAGCAATGAAAAGAAATTATTAAATGATGGCTTTTCAGCAGGCCTGAATTTGGGGGAAAATTCCAAACAATAATAGTGAGTTTTCTATTGAAATATTGAATGTATTCAAAGTATAGAGAGAATAAAGTGAAGATCATTAGCTACTTAGGTGGGAGGGGGGTATATTGGGGTTCTTGGTGGTGGAATATGTGCACTGGTGAAGAATGGGGGTTTAATCATTATATGACTGAGACTTAAACCTGAAAGCTTTGTAATTTTTTCACGGTGATTCAATAAAATAAAAATTAAAAAAAAATTTACTTAATAATAATAATAATAAAAAAAACTGAAGTCCTAAAGGAACACAAGAAAACCGAGAGTTAAAGAGCAAGAAACTACCAGGGTTAATGATGAAAGCCAAGAAGGGAGAGGTCTGAAAATAATGGGAGTGGAGGCTGAGATGCCAAGAGAATTTGCATGGGTGCTATACAAGTTAAGTTAACTCAGGTAACTCCTGTACCCAATAATGGCCAAGAAGAAAAAGTGATCTCTCCTTCACTTACTAATTTTGGGTAGATCAAAGGCCTCAGAGGGTTGTTGAAAAGATCACTGTATCACTGTCATCCTGCCGCTCATCAATTCGCTTGAGCGGGCACCAGTAACGTCTCCACTGTGAGACCTGTTGTTACTGTTTTTGGCATATTGAATATGCCACAGGTAGCTTGCTAGACTCTGCTGTGCGGGTGGGACACTCTCGGTAGTTTGCTGGGCTCTCCGAGAGAGACGGAGGAATTGAACCCAGGTTGGCCACGTGCAAGGCAAATGCCATACCCACTCCAGCTGAAAGAATCAGATAATAGAATTTTCCTTCAAGCCAGTACACTAAGCTTAACCAGAGCCAGGATACAGTGCAGAGTTTAAAATGACAGAGACGGGCTGGAGGGAAAGTTCAGTGGGCTCAGCACATGATTTGCATGTGGGAGGACTGGGCTGTCCCCGGCACCACATCATCCCGTGAGTGAACCCTGAGCACAGAGCCAGGAGTAGCCTCTAAACAACAGTGGATGTGACCTCCCTCAGAAAAAGAAATCAACAAAAGCCAAAAACAAAATGGCAGAGACATAAAAAGTACTGAGACAAGAAAAGATTAAAGAAAATATATAGGCCAACATACTACCAATGTTCAGTAAATGCAGTTCAGTAAATTAAGCTGTAATTTTATATTCACAAGTTTATTCTCTAGGATTTATGCATGAAGCCATCAACAGAAAGGAAAGTCAGGCTAGAGAGATGGTACAGGAGGTAAAGTGCTTGCCTTGCACGTGGCTGACCCAGGTTCAATTCCTTCACCATGCATGCTGCCTCAGACCCGGCCAGGGTCACCCTTGAACGCAGGCACCCATCCCCAAAAAACAAATAGAACCTCAGTGTAAAGAGGACGAAAATGATAAAAAAAAAAAAAAAAAAAAAAAACTCAGCCCCAGGCCATAGACATGCTTAACTGCCAGCCAGGGGTGGTGTCTCTTCCCGAGTCTTCCAGATGGAAGTTCCCATCTGCCTTTCTTATGGAAAGGCAGCAGAGATCCCAGAGAAAATCCAGGCAAATAAGACTGTTGCGCTTAAATAGAAAAAAGTTGTCATACCCAGTAGAGTTGCCCGTTCTTCCCATACATGCTACTGGACACCCTTACCTCTCCATCCACTGCTGGTATCTGCCATCCGCAAGCACACTCTCTGGGGCCATGTGAGCCACCAGGGCCACAGTGGTCTCAGCTTTCCCTTGGTACCTGGGTAGATGAAAGAGTGGAGCTTTGCTGTGCAAAATGGTACGAATTCAACACAGACAAAGACTATACAGCTAGGACAGTGGCACTTCTCTCTCAGTGGGAGAGAGAAGTGCCACTTGGGACTGCAGTCTGCCAAGAGGAAAGACTAAGCATTCCTGCCAGGCCAGTCTCTCCTGGGCTATTTCAAGTGGTGCCACAGCAAGACAGAACCTGAGTACTGAGATGGGAATCCCATTCTGCAAGATCTCTTGCCTGAGTCTCTCAGGCTGCTGGAGATGGAGGCTCTTTTATCCCTTCTTTTCACAGGTGTCTGATCTGTTCCCCTCCTGCTCCCACTCTCCCTCATCTGTGTTTGTTTGTTTTGGGGGTCACACCCAGGAGTGCTCAGGGCTTACAACTAGTTCTACATTCAGGGATTATTTCTGGTGGGCTCAGGGAACCTGGAGTGCTAGGGATCAAACCCAGGTTGGCCATGTGCAAGACAAGCTTGCTTGCTTTCTTTTTTTTGCTTTTTGGGTCACACCCAGCTATGCACAGGGCTCCTGGCTCATGCACTCCTGGCAATGCTTGGGGGACCATATGGGATGCTGGGAATCGAACCCAGGTCAGCCGCATGCAAGGCAAACGTCCTACTCACTGTGCTCCAGCCCCAAGGCAAGCATTCTAACCACTGTAGTTATCTCTCCCCAGCCCCTCTTCTATATCTTTTACATGTATTTCTTCTTATAAATCTGACTCCGCCTTTATTTCTGCCTTCCAGAAGATCTAATGCACAAGTTATAAATCAATTTCAATTCTACCACTTAGAGAAGCAATTACTAAAATAGTTCATTTCATTCTAGTGTCCTTCAAAAAAATAGTAACTGTTTCTCTGCCTCTGTCCCTGCCATCCTTACACTTACAAGACACACAGACACACACACACAGACACACACACACACACACACACACACAGATCATGGCTCTTTAAACCTGAAAGCAACATATCAATGTACATGGCTCTTGGCTTACATCCAATTAACAGTGACTTGAAGTAGTTTTACTTCAGGTTTCTTGGCCAAACTCTGCCAATGGCCAGAATAAAACATAAGGCTTGTCCATCCAAATTCACCCAGGGAGAATTAAATGAAACCCAAGAACTTCTAACAATAACTTAAAAGTTATAGCTAGTTGCTTGTAAGAATTTATTTGACACTCAAATAGCTCAACAAGAGTCAGAGAGATAGAACAGTGGGTAGGGCAATTGCCTTGAATACAAACAACCAGAATCCAATTACTGGAACCCCATATAATCTCTCAAACACCTCCAAGAGTAATTCCTGAGAGCAGAGTCAGGAGTAAACCCTGAAAATTGATGGGTGTGGCCCAACAGAAGGGAAAAAAAAGCTCAACAAAAAAATCCAACGATTCCATCCACAAATGGGAAGAGATGAAGACACAATCCCAAAAGATATACAAATAGCCAATAGGCACATAAAAAAGTGCTCAATGGGGCTGGAGAGATAGCACAGCGGGTAGGGCGTTTGCCTTGCACGCGGCCGACCCGGGTTCAAATCCCAGCATCCCATATAGTCCCTTGAGCACGGCCAGGGGTAATTCCTGAGTGCAGAGCCAGGAGTAACCCCTGTGCATCGCCAGGTGTGACCCAAAAAGAAAAAAAAAAAGTGCTCAACGTCACATATGATTAGGAAGTGCAAATCAAAATAACACTATGAGTATGGCATGGCAAAGTCTAGAAACAGCCATCGCAGGGTTTCTGCCCACCACAGGACTTGTGAGAAGGAACCCCCTCACTTACTGCTGGCAGGAATGTTGTTCTATCTCTTATGGAAAGCAAAATAGAGATCTTTCAAACAATAGAATAAAAGTCACATCAAACCAGTGATACCACTTCCTGGCATTTATTTTCCAAACACAAAAATATTAAATTAAAAGGACATATGCACAACTATGTTTATCAAATGGAAATAACCTAAATGTCCAACTATGGATGAACAGATAAAGTTGTGGCATATAGACACACAGAATACTACATACTTCTAAGAAAGGACAAAATCATGCAATCTACCATGAAGAACATCATGCTGAGTGAAGGCAGTCAGATGGCAAGAGACAAATATAGAATGGTCTCTCACATGTAGGAGTTATAAATGCAGAGAAAGGAGCAACAAAAGGCAAAAGGCCATAAAACTGCAGTAAATCCACAGAACTGAGTTTGGGGTGTGGGAGTGCGGGGAGGGAAAGTATTTGGGACCTTGGAGGGAAGTAGGTGCTCCGGTGCTGGGGTGTAATGAGTATGCATGAGAACATCATTAACAGTACTATGAATCACAGTACCTTAAGAAAGACCTTTTAAAAGGAATTGTTTTTCTGTTTTTGTTCTTTTTGGAGTCACCCCAGCAATACGCAGGGTTTACTTCTGGCTCTGAGTTCAGGGACTATTCCTGGTGGTGCTCAGGGGACCATATGGAGTACTAGGAATCAAACCTGGGCTAGCCACTTGCAAGGCAAACAACCAGTATGCTGTATTCCTCCGGCCCAAAACAGAAATTTATTGTATCTAATGTAACAGTTAAAAAATGCAAAATATTAAAATTAGAAATAGAAAAATAATGAAAACATATAGGAAGTTGCGAAGAATAAACCATTAAGAATGGGAAAAATTAAAACACAGATGTTTGAGTGAAAGATCCCACTCAAGATTAAACTTGAATTATGAAACAGGTCAACTTATTTGGAGGACAAAAGAGGTTTTCTAGCAAAAGATGACTGAGGTCATCAGAACATTAAATCACAAATGTTTCTAGCTGAAATTCTGCCTCTCAACACTGACCCTTGACCAATACCATCTCAAAGGCTTCAAATCTGAGGCTGGAGTGATAGCACAGTAGGTTGGGCGCTTGCCTTGCACACAGATAACCAGACTTCGATCCCTAGTGCCACATTGGTCCCAAGTCTGCCAGGGGTGATCCCTGAGTACAGAGGCACGAGTAAGGCCTGAACATTGCCATATGTGGCCCCCAAACAGTCAGACAAACAGAAAACCACCCTATGTTAGTGTCAATATAAGTGAGGAAAATTCATTTTAGCAAAAATAATCCGAATAATGATACAGGGTACTAGTTAGAATGCAAGAAATTTCTAGAATTTATCCCAACTTAGAACTCTAATTGGCAACTGACTGTGCAAACTGCAGTGGTCTCAGTCTTCTAATTTCACCTTCAAGGTTACAGTCACCAGAGAATCTCATAACTACAAGAGTGACCCTTAGGCCAGAGACAGGCCTCAGGATTTCAGAATCAGACTGTGGGCAGCACTCTACCTGGGGTCGTCAGCAGTCGGGATATGACCGCATCAGTGCTGGACTGGGGTTCATCAGCCTATGTAGTCTCTCCCTTTTCCCCCACACAGAGTCCGCATTACCTCTTAAATGCGGCATTCTCACAGATGGGCTGAATGTATCCTTCATCTGGACATTCTACCACAACAAAAGCAACACCCGGATCCGGAGGAGTACAGATCTCTTCAGGCAGAATCTGTAAGGCCAATTGGGTCGTGATGTACTTCCTAGATCAGGGACACCGCTCAAAAGCATGTCCAGGGGCCTTTCAGTGGACTGCTAACATTATGACCATTACTGGCAAGCACAAACCAATTACGGGTTCTACCTACGGCCTTCCTCTTAGGCCAGCAACTGGCTCACAGAGACTATTTCAAACGTCTATGGCCATCAAGTCAGGCTCTGCCAGAGGCTAAACCTGTGGCCACAGGTACTTAAATCACTCAAGAAAATAGCTCAGTAATGATCATGACGGCATTCCTTTCAACATCTATCCAGTCTCCAAAGTCCATCTTTATGCTTCTGCTGTTGGACATCAGCCTGAATTCAAGTACATGGAAAAATACCCATCCTTACAAGGACCACCAGATCCAAAACCAGCCAGCATTGACATGCAGAACAAGTCTACATAAAAGACCGCATTTAAGCAACTAGACCAGTGGTGAAATCCAAGCTGTTTGACTTCCCTCAAAAGTGGCTTCTATAGAACCTAAGCCAAAAAAGCAATTCTGTTCAATATTCTAGACCCTAAATGCAACTGCTGAAATATGAAAATAGAAAAACTCACCTCTCTTCCTTCATAAGTGACACTCTTCCCATCTTTGACAGCAGAAATGATGGGGGCAATGGCTGCTGTCCCACTACAAAGAAGAGGCAAGTCCTCTGTGAGATGAGGAAGTCTCTGCACTAGGGTTACCTATGAATCCCTAATATTTGTATCCCCACTCACACTGGGAGGCCCAGCTCCTTTGCTCTGAGTACCAAAAAGCTTCCTTTCTTCACATGAAGCTGCAACAAAAAGAACTTAAATGTAACTTCAGTGACTAAAGAAGCAATTCAGTTTCAATAAATTTCCTTAGAATTTAAACATTCTGATTTTTTTCTTACAATTGATAAGATGCAGGTAAAATTTACTACATTCGGTAAAATATACTATATTCTGAAAAAGAAACAGTTTTAAAATGCAGTCATGTTTTCCCATACTAAGTCACCCTATGTTTAATAAAATGCCGTCTATTTCTGTATCAAATAAAAAGTATTTTTCAAGTATCCATGAAGAGAAACACTGCTATCAATCATCCTGCCCTTTTCAAGTATTAGCAACAGCACCTCAGAAATGATTATACAAATCACTGTATAACATAGTATTGCAATGACATGGATAAGAAAATAAAAGGATAAAATTTTTCCTCGTTTTTCCACATATTTGGCAATATCAAAATAGTACAGTGGGTATAGGGAACTTTCCTTGCATGGGGCAGACCTGGGTTTGATTCTGGCATCCCATAAGGTCTCCTGAGCCTCACCAGGAGGGATCACTGAGTACAGAGACAGAAATAATCCCCAAGCACTGCCTGAAATGGCCCCAAAATAAACAAGGAGCAGCAAGAGAACTGTTGGATAAATTAAAGAGGAATAATATAGTAACCATCGAACCCTGAGATCAAGAAGGCAGTTCAAATGAATCAGCAGTCAAAAAAAAAAAAAAATCACAGCCAAGGAAGCCCAGAGCCATACTGCAGCAGGCAGGGCATTTGCCTTGCACATGGCCAACCCTGGTTCAATCCCTGGCATCCCCTGTGGTCCCCTGAGCACCACCAGGAGTAATTCCTGAGTGCAAAGCCAGGAGTCACCCCTCCCTGTGCATCGCCCGGTTGATCCAAAAAGCAAAAAAAAAAAAAAAAAAAAAATCTAAGAAGGAAATTACACATAAAGGAACTTCTTTAAGATTCACAGTAGATTCATCAAGTGAGACCTCGCAGGCCTTAAGAAAATGGTAGGATCTATTTAAAAATAAATTCAATTAAATAATTTTAATTGAATTTATTTTTAAATTCAATTTAAAATAAATTCAATTAAAATTATTTTATTTTTTAATTGATAGAGAGATCACAGTATGATTAATTATTGGTAGAGAGATCACAGTATGATCTCTCTCATATGTGGGATATAAACCTCACCAAGAATAATCATCCAACCAAACATTCAGGTTTGAAGGAATGATACAGAGCTTACTGACAAACAACAGATCAGTAACTAAAGTCAAATCTGGAAACAACCCAAGTGCTCAAGAACAGATGAATGGATAAAGAAACTATAATACATAAATAAAATACTACTTGTCTTAAAAAAAAAGAAACCATGCAATTTGCTCTAACTGGATGGATGTGGAGACTACCATGCTGAGTGAAGCTAGTCAGATTAGGGGGGTAGACACAGTATGATCTCTCTCATATGTGGGATATAAAGAAACATAATGCTGGTATAATGCCCAAAGGCAACAAAAACTGAGAACTGTTTTTTTTTGTTGTTGTTATTGTTTTTAAATCATCATGAATTAGTGATCAAGTTATTTATGATTTAGTTTCAGGCATGAGATATTCCACCACCAATCCCTTCACCAGTTTCCACCCACCCCCCTCCACCAACTTCCCAGTTTCCTTCCCACACCCTAGCCTGCCTCTAGAAACAGCAGACACTTCCCCTCCCACCACTGTCTTAGTGTCCCTTTCCCTGACTTATCCACCCCCCCAACACACAAACACACGCACACCCATTCCAGTGGTAAGCTTCCTACTGAAGAATAGTTCTCCTACTCTTCATTTCTATTCCCTTTGTGGTTCTGTTATTCCCTACAAAGTTTCTTTATATCCTAAATATGAGATAGATCACTGTGTTTGTCCCTCTGATACTCTCCAGATCCATCCACTGAGAACTGGTGTTATAGGAAGCTTAACACAGGGAACGGTTTGGGGAGGGGGAATTATAAGATGAGGGTCATCAAATGAATGGTTGGGGAAAGTGGATACTCTGGGGGAGGGTGCGATGAGGGACTGTATTATAAAGGAAACCTTATCATTAAACTAAATCGGTAAACTAAATGTGGTTCACTAAATCGGTAAACCACAGTGTCTAAAATAAAAACGCTTACTGTTTACTGTAAAATGTTTATTTAAAAAAATAAAAACCCATAAAAAGTACAATGTATGGTCTTAGCACAGATTAGAAAAAAATATTTATTGCAGATATTATAAAATAATTATAATGCAAATTCCTATTAAAAACAGGCCATTACTAATGGTATACTTGCTAAGTGGGTGACACTAATGCAGCCACAAGATATTCTCCCTTTCCCATAAAACTCTCCCAGAATTTTAGTAATGGGGGGATCTTTCAGGCATACCTCCGGACTATACAAGGAACCATAGTCAAGCAGTGTAGAACCCCAACAAAGTGGACAAATACTGTAATCCCCGAATACTCTACTGGTAACAACCCCCTATATAATCTCTCTGAAAAGGAGTCCAGAGTGGAAATTATTGGGATGTTTAATGAGCTCAAAGAAACATTGGAACAGACATCCAATAGAACACAAAAAGACATGAGAGCAGAAATGAGAAAACTACAAACAGAAATGACAGATCTGAAAACAGGTGAATTAAAAACGTCACAGGAAGGCCTCATTGGCAGAGTGACAGCTGCTGAAGACAGAATCAGAGAACTCCAGACAAGGTACAGAAAACTTTAAGCCAATAGCAGAAGATGGGGAGAAAGTCACAAAATAAATGAACAGATGACAAAAGAGCATGTATGAATAGAAGAGGAACAATTTAAAAATCATCAAGGACCCTGAGGGCCAAGACAACCCTGATAAAGACAACCCTGATAAAGAAGCAACAGTCAAAGACACCACTGCTGAGAAGTTCCCAGAGCTTAGCAGTGAATACAGAATACAAGCAAAATGAGATCCCAATAAAAACGGTAGTCAGCAGGAAACATACCACCTGAGGGGGCTGGAGATAGAGCAAGGAGGGGACAATGACTCTAGTGAAGGAAGAGCAAAGGAAGGAAAGGTAAGGCTGAAAGGTAGTAAGGTGTATGTACAAAACCCTATCAGCAAGACTACAGTAAGCCACAATGCAAAAATTTACAGATTTTTAAAAGTGCCCCTTCAGAAGCAATAGTATAGGAGGTAAGGTTTATGCCTTACATGAAGCTGACCCATTTGATCCCTGGCACCCCATATGGTCCCCCGAGCAACACCAGGAATAATTTTTAGGTGCAGAGCTAGGAGCAACCCTAAGCATTGTTGGGTGTGACCCCAGCCCCTCAAAAGATGCTAGTAAAAAAGTGTCCCTTGTAGACGCAGACTACAATGGGAAGCAATGGAGAAGGGAGGGTGAACTGATAGTGGGAAGTAGCACTAATGAAGGGATTGGTGCTGAAAAAATGTATGCCTGAAACCCATTCATGAGTAACTTTGTAATTTCATGTATACTAATAAAAAAGTTAAAAAATATTTTTTTAAAAAGTTAAATAAAAATTGACCATTAATCAGCTCTGAAAAGTACATTAAAAAATTCTCAAGTATTTGACCAGCTTCTGATTTGCAGATTCAGACCTGTATGAACACTGCTCAATTTTAAAATTAACCCATTATCACTTAACAGCTACAGTGACTATTCACTAAATTGGAGTTGAAGGAGTCTGAAGACCTAAATCATCTGAAGGAGAATAAAACAGCTTTTAGCTATTTCTGAATCCCAATAGAACTGAACAAATAAATATAAGACTATGTAAGTATATACAACAAATACAGACTGACAGAACACAAGGTAATTTAGGAAGTATGGGTGGGATGGGCTGAAGCAATAGCACAGTGGTAGGGCGTTCGCCTTTCTTGCGGCCGACCTGTGTTCGATTCCTCCGCCCCTCTCGGAGAGCCTGGCAAGCTACCGAGAGTCTTGCACGGCAGAGCCTGGCAAGCTACCCATGGAGTACTGAATATGCCAAAAACAGTAACAATAAGTCTCACAATGAAAGACATTACTGGTGCCCACTCAAACAGATGAGCAATGGGATGACAGTGATTGATTGATTGACTGATAGGTGGGATACTGAGAACAGAGTACCTGGGTTTGTGACTGGCACAACTAATGGGCAGCTAGTTCACATTGCTGTAAAACTTTAAAGGATACCAGGTAAAGTCAACAAAAAAGATTCTTACCTTACAAACAAAAGCTACAACCAAGGAGGGGTCCCTGCCACCTGTCTCCTGGCTAACACCTAAGGAAAACCAAATGATATCAAAGGTAAATATGAAGGTATAGGCACCACAGATCTTATATGATCCTATAATCATCTGTGACATTAAATAAAACTGGTCATAACAGTCATGTATAAAAGCAGAAAACGCTGCACTTGTTCTCAAATAAATGCTTCCCTTTTCCTACTGTTGAGATATGTTTGAGCAAATGAAACAAGTATGAAATCAATAGAATGCTAACTAAAAAACTCTCTAGAAGACAGGTAAAAATGTTTAGGGTCTAATACCTTTTATGAGGGGCTAAGAAAGAAAAGACAAGTTATACTTTATAAACAAGCATGAAAATATGTGAAACACAAGAGATAAATGTCCTACAGAGAAAAAAATGTGTGTCAATATTCACCATTTTAACTAGGACAGCTTACACGGATAAGCCTCTCTTAGGTCATCAGACAGAAATGATGTCTGGGGAGAAAGAGGAACTTATCAGCTCTGCCCAAGTATTAGAAAACAAAATCTTTAAGCAGTCTAATTCCTTTAAGACATTTAATCTTGGAAGTGATTAGATTTCCAGGTTGTCAGCTGGAAGAAAGGTATTACAGATTGCCTAACTGCTGTTTTACAGCTACTTAGTAAGTGCTACTTACTAATTTCTGCTACAATATAAAATTAACCTACATTATGAATGTGAAAAAAGTGAAAAAGCCACTGTATGAATCAGTGTACTAGACTGACCTCTGCTGGAACAGAGACCTGCAGAATGCCATTCAAAGCTCCTCTCTGCACCTTTATGAAATAGTTAGCCACTCCTCAGAGGCTAAATGCAAACATCACAAGGAATATCATACTTACACAGAGCTTGAGTGAGACTCATTATAATTTACAGCATTAAGAACCTACAGATTAAGGATACAAAATTCTCTTGATCGTGCACTGTTTTGCTTAAATACTACTACCTTCTGGAAGGTGCTGCTCATTTTCAGATGACATGGAGTCAGAAGACTGCTCTGTATTGAATCTTTCTGGACTTTGTGATGGCTGGTGCTGTCCATGCTTCTGTTCACCTGGTTGGTACAAAAAACAATCAAGTCACCTGCTAATGGAGGAGAGCTCACAGTCAAACTACAAACTCCAGATTTAACATATGGATCAAGTCCCCTAAATCAGAAGCCTCCTGCATGGCACCATGAAGAACCAGTAACCCTAACCTGCAACTCTGGGCTAGATTCACATCTTTACTGTTCTGGTCAGCTAAGAACCCTGAGTACAGAAGGAAACAAGTGTTTGCCAACGAAGAAGCAACAGGCAGTTTTATTCATTATCAACACTCAGTAAAAAAAAAAAAATCAATCTGAAGAACATAATCTTGCAGTCATTTAAGTCTAAAGATGTAGAAAAAGAAAACCACTAGTCAGAATTGCCTCAAAGCTAATACAACAGTACCTATTCCCTACTCCTCCCTGATGCTCACCCCTTTTGTGCCCACTGGGTGAGGTTGGGAAAACAGAGGCCCACAAGGTCAGTGAGGTGGGTTCTGACCACACAAATATATGCAAACAATTCCATTCTAGAGATGTGGTGTGGATGGAGGCAAGTAAGAGAAGAGAAGGCAGAGAAGGAAACAAAAGAGCAGCAGAAGAATATAACCAGTTGGGGAGGTCTGGTGAGGTGGGGTGGGGATTTTCAGCATTTGAAGGTGGTAAGAAAAAACAACTGCCTAGAAGTTTAGCCAGGCAAAAGGGGTGCCAATCAGAATGGCTGTCTCATATCCATACCCTCACTGCCCTCCTAACTCTTGAATTTTTTTTCTCTATCAGGTCTAAAACTGTTATAAAGTTCCATTATTAGTTGCTTTTTGTTTTTAAGTTTATCTCTGCAAACCCATCCAGAATCTCTTCAAAAGGAAGGTGCTGATAACCTTTCAGTATCAAAACAGCAAATCGCAATGTCCAAAAGGAGAGGGACAGAGACAGAGCGACGGAGCAAGTTGGGAAAAGTACACTGGGGGCTAGAGTGATAGCATAGGGGTAGGGCATTTGCCTTGCACGCGGCCGACCCGGGTTAAATTCCCAGCATCCAGTATGGTCCCCCAGCACCGCCAGGAGTAATTTCTGAGTGTAGAGCCAGGAGTAACCCCTGTGCAATGCTGGGTGTGACCCGAAAAGCAAAAAAAAAAAAAGAGAAAAGGGTGTTGGAATACTGTATGACTGAAATCCAACCATGAACAGCTTTGTAATGCTCACAGTGATTCAACTAAATAGTTAAAAAAAAAAAATTTAAATAAAAGGTGCTTATATCTGTAACAAGTTAATCCCAAGCAATAAATGTGTAAATCTGAGAATAATCTGTCATCTGAGTGTTTAACACCTGTTATTCCAAAATATGACAGCTATCATTTTATATAAGTGAAATGCCTGGTCAGCAGATTAGAAGCTCCTTAAGGAAAGGAAACATGCTTTACCCTGAACTGAATTTTCTCAGCATTGGAGAATACAAAGCAAGTATTCAAGCCATTCCTATTTTCACCCAGCCTTTCTTTATCTAGAACCTACATATCTTTCTTAGAACATTTCATACTTGTTGGGGATGGACTGACCTATCAGGGCGAGCCCACGCTGACTGTAATACAGACAGGAACATTTTCCCCCTTCAAGCTGCTTTCAGAAAATAATTTCAGTATATGGATAGGGGCAGTTTTCCTTTTCTCTCTGAAGCCCAGCTGGTCTTTGACATGCAGATCTCAGGTGTTACCCAGGCCTGACCACTGATATAGTAAGTTGCAGGCTCTGGCCCAGCCTAGTCTTTGGGATGTAGATTTCAGGTGCCAGCCCAGTTTGTATTTGAAGTGTAGATTTTAGGTGGCCGCCCAGCCTTGTCTTTGAGATGTAAATCCAAGTGCCAATAGCCCAAGAAAGGTTTTGGCTTTGTATTTCCCACCCCCCACCCAGGCTACAAGCCTGCAGGTACAAGGAAACAACATTCTACTGCCTCAAAGTTCTTCCTATAACTTCTTTTGATGCCTTTGGTGACTTCACTGTATTGCTCCCTTTAGCGGTACCATGATCAATAAAAGGAGATCGCAAGGCTCTCTAGCTTTTGTCTAAGAGTCAGAGAGAACCTAGACCCTCCATGAAATACATTTCTTCTGCCTTGTCTCAGCACCTCTGACCGCATGAATATTCACGCACACATACTCACTATATATGGGGATTTGGAAAACCGTCATGGTGTCATCCTTATACTCTGGCGCAGAGTGGGGCCGCACAGCTGTGTGAAAGAGAAACAGGTCAATGGCCACAAGGCCCGTATCCTGGAGGCATGAAAATTAACTTTCCAGCAACAGAACAGTTCTGAGTTTGTCTTCAAATCTGCACCCAAACTAGAATTTCTGAGTAAATAAATTTTTTTTTCTTATATTTGGGTGTTTTTTTTGGGGGGGAGGGAGGGTGTCACATCCAGTGGTATTCAGAGCTTACTCCTGGCTCTGCACTCAGAAATCATTCTTGGTGGGCTTGTGGGATCATTTGGGGTGCTGGGATCAATCTTGGGTCAGTCAAATGCAAGGCTACGCACTGTACTATCTCTCTGGCCTCGTCTGAATAAATTAAAAATAAAAAATTAAGAACAAAAATGTACCTTCGTCTAATATTAGTATTACTAAAATTAAAGGAAGACATACTCATGAATACCACCATCCATAAATAAAAAAGTAAATAATACCCAGATTTAAGACAAGTTAACACAGTACTATGAGGCCAGATATTTATTCTGACATAAAAATTTTAAAAAATAGTGTTCCTAGGAGAAAAGCATTAATAGTCCAGATATGCAGACTGCCCTCAGGAAAGGGCCCTCAAAGCATCCTGTCAGACCTGCTCCTACAGAAAGGCATTATGTCTGCCAGTATAGCCATAGCTGAGACCCAGACACAACACCTACATTCTTCAGTTGACAAGCCCTCTTCCTAGTGCAATTCAACTTTGAGAACTATCCCTGAGCCCAAGTAGTAATCCTAGGACCTAACCCCTAGGCCTCTGAGTGCAAATGAATACTGCTACCTAGCATTCTTACAGTGTGGCCTCTTTAAAAAAAAAAAAATTCACTCCTCTCTGCCTATCCTATATTTAGTGGAAACAATGTAGGGGTATAAAAAATTCAGTAGGCAATACTTAAAAATTTTAGTTTATGAAACAATTGTTAAGCTTAAACTTAAATCTGCTTTTATAGGTTCTATTTGAGAGACCAGGTATACATGACAAAGAAATGCAGATAATGAGATAATGAGTCATACTCAAGTGCATACCAAGATCTATTCCTTTTAAGGGACCAGAAAATATTTTGATAGCTTCTAGGTATTTTCCCTAAAAAAAGAGAAGAAAAACATGAGCAATTATGGTTACACAAATGTCAAAATCAATACATTCAAGTATATAAGAGATACAAACAGGTATCAATAAGAATTGTTATTTGTAATACCAGAGATCAAACCTAGATCTTTCATGTATGCAAGGCATGTTCTCTACCATTCTCAATCTTTATTAAGTGTTTTGAACTTCCTATTTATACTGTGTCTACTTGTTAGATGCTAAGGATTTAACAGTGAGCAGAGAGGTTCCTTCCCCTGAGGAAACAGATTCCACTGGCCACAAGAGCAAGTTAAGGATGCATTCACAAAGAAACACAAAAAATGGGGGTGTTGCTACTCAATTGGGGAGTCAAGGAGGCTCCTTAGTAAAAATTTTTATGAAATTAGTGGGGGGAGATGGGGGCTTCTCAAGCAGTTCTCAGGAGTTCTGGGACCCTACTGGAGATTCTTCTTTCTTTTCTATTTTTTTTTTTTTTTTTGGGTTTTGGGTCACATCTGGCAGTACTCAGGACTCACTAGCTCCTGGCTCTGCACTCTGGTAGCACTGTAGCACTGTCGTCCTGTTGTTCAGTTTGCTCAAGCAGGCACCAGTAACGTCTCCATTGTGAGACTTATTATTGTTTTTGGCATATCGAATAGACCACGGGGAGCTTGCCAGGCTCTGCCTTGCAGGCGGGATACTCTTGGTAGCTTGCTGGGCTCTCTGAGGGACAGAGGAATCGAACCCAGGTTGGCCGTGTGCAGGACAAAAGCCCTACCACTGTGCTATAGCTCCAGTCCAATTGCACTCTGGTATCACCTTTTTTAAAAAATGAATCAGTGAGATAGTTACAAAGTTGCTTGTGATTGGGTTTTAGTCATACAACGTTTCAACACCCATCCCTTCATCACCACCAATGTCCCCAGTTTCCCTCCTGCCATCCCCCCAACCCCCTCTTCAGCATGGCAGGTCTCTCTCTCTCTCTCTATCTCTCTCCTGTCTTTCCTTTCCCCTCTCCCTCCCGCCCTCCCTCCCTCCCCCCTCCCCACCACCCCTTTGGGCATTATGGTTTGCAATAAGTAACGACAGGTTATGATGTTTGTCCCTTTACCTGCTTTCAGCACTCAGTTCTTGTCCAGAGTGATCATTTCCAACTATCATGGTCACTTCCCTGCCCTAACTGTGCCCCCCCCCACCACCACCACTTATGGCAGGCTTCCAACAGTGGACCAGTCCTCTTGGCCCTTGTTTCTACTGTCCTTGGGTATTAGTCTCATGAGTCAGAAGGAGAGGGACACACACAATAAGGAATCACTCTTGGTTGCATCAGAGGGGGTTTACATGGTGCTGGAGATCAAACCCAGGCCTGCCCTACCCACTCTATTATCTCTCTATCCCCAATATTGGAGATTCTTAGCCAACAGGGTAGCAGTCCACTGGGAGAGCCCAGTCACTGGCAGTACCAAGAATACCCAAGGCAACACCAACAGTGCTGAAGTCTTTAAGGTGACACGGAGTGGTGCTCAGAGGCCCCGAGTGCAGCACCAATGACGCTCAGATTTGTACTGTCTCCTGTGACGATATAAGCCTTTTAAACTCAGCCCAGAAGGTCACAGAATGAAGGAGACAGGAAACTGGTAGGTATATTGACAAAAGCCCTGATATGGTAAAGGGCTACACTGTGGACCAAGAGTTAAAACTGAGTGTGCCCATATAGTTTCAGGTTGAAGATGGACACATTTGCATGTGCGAACTTGGTAACTGGTTACTTTCTATCTTATGTAATAGGACATGAACAGTTTTAATCACAACGTGTATATAAAGTTTTAGCAGTGTAACAAGCTGATTTGGAAGATGTAAAAATATTTGAAAGATGTAAACAAAAAAAAATCTAGCATTTACTTTGTGCCTGTTTGTGACAAATATCTAATACAGTTATTTTATTGTTTTCTATACATTACTTCACGTACTCTTTAACTCTTAGGAAAGAGGTAAATTGTTCAAGCTCATATAGGCAAAGTATTTACATCTCAACATCAGTTATCTCAAGAGAACAAAGACTAACTTAGGAAATCAGAAATTTTTGTTACAAACATTTAAAGAGGTTAATTTGAAAAGCTGAGAAAAGGGCAACTCACCAGTTGTGGAGGTCCAGAAAGAACGCACTTTGGAAGCCCAGTTTCTTTTAAAGTAAGGATCATTCCTAAGAAGAATGAATAAAATTAGACCTCCATTATTTTGACCTGTAGTTACACCCAGACCGAGCACTTCCTCCTGAATCAGTTCATTTACATGCTTATCCTTATTTCATCTTCTAATTATCATGGAACAAGTGCAGAGCAAGAATGATGCTAACTAGAGGTACAAGGAGAACCAAGAATTCCTAAACTACCTCTGAATAGGCAGGACTGATCTGCAAGTAATGAACTGAGAGGGACCTAGCGTGCAAAATTATGCAAGCAAAAGGGTGCCCTTTAACTTTTGCACCTCGTTGCCTTCCCCTCTCTCAGCTCTGAGAATGATGTGGCTCGACACACTGCTCCTTCCTACCCATACAAAGCTTAACTACAAGACTGAACTACAAACTACAGCAAATCAGTGGTTTTCAAGGTACAAATATTTACTGTAGTCCCACTACTACCTCTTCAGTTTATTATCACATGTCTGCAGTACAAGTCAAGAAACTGAGTCACTATAAAAGTTGGGAATATCGGGGGGCTGGAGCGATAGCACAGCGGGGAGGGCATTTGCCTTGCATGCGGCCGACCCGGGTTTGATTCCCTGCATCCCATATGGTCCCCTGAGCACTACCAGGGGTAGAGCACTATCAGGGGTAATTCCTGAGTGCAGAGCCAGGAGTAACCCCTGTGCATCGCCGGGTGTGACCCAAAAAGCCAAAAAAAAAAAAAAGTTGGGAATATCGATGCTAAAATCTACTGAGCCACAGCTTTTTAGGCTTCAACTGACCATGCTGGCATAGAACAACTGCAGTTCCAGTACAACAGGAAGGGAAAGGGGGATATGACACAGAACCAAATTCAAATCCCTGAGATTTCTCTGCAACCTGACTCAAAAAAAAAAAAAAAAAAAACACCTCACCCCAGGAGGTTGACTCCATGGCTAGGAGGCTGGCCTCACATTCTGGGGATAGGGCAACTCAGAGAAGGGATCACCAACTATAATGTAGTCGAAGGCCATGTGGGAGAAGGGAGTTGCGGGCTGAATGAGGGCTAGAGACTGAGCACAGTGGCCACTCAACACCTTTATTGCAAACCACAATAGCTAATTAGAGGGAGAGAACAGAAGGGAATGCCCTGCCACAGTGACAGGGTGGGGTGGGGGGAGATGGGATTGGGGAGGATGGGAGGGATGCTGGGTTTACTGGTGGTGGAATATGCGCACTGGTGAAGGGATGGGTTCCCGAACTTTGTATGGGGGAAGCATAAGCACAGATGTGTATAAATCCGTAACTGTACCCTCATGGTGATTCATTAATTAAAAATAAATAAATTTATTAAAAAAAAAAAAAAACACCTCACCACACAGTCCACCAACATTAGACCAGTGCATCCGGGTGAGAAATATGTTGTCCAAACGAGCCACCTTCAATCTAAAAAAAAAAAAAAATTGCAATGTAGGACAAACTTCATTGAGCGGGGGAGCCCTCTACTCTGTGATGGACACGGTCCTGCGTCACACCTCAGGTGACCCTCTCCATTACGCGGGGAGCCCTCTACTCTGCTAAGGACAGTCCCGCGTCACACCTCAGGTGACCCTCTCCACTGACGGGGAAGCCCTCCACTCTGTGATGGACAGTCCCGTGTCACACCTCAGTGACCCTCTCCATTGACAGGGAAGCCCTCTACTCTGTGATGAACAGTCCCGCGTCACACCTAAGGACCCTCTCCATTGACGGGGAGCCCTTCACTTTGCAATGGACAGTCCCGCGTCACACCTCAGGAGACCCTCTCCATTGACAGGGAAGCCCTCCACTCTGCGATGGACAGTCCCGCGTCACACCTCAGGTGACTCTCTCCACTGACGGGGATCCCCGCCCTCCACTCTGCATGACAGTCCCGCGTCACACCTCAGGACCCTCACCACCCCGGGCGGGCCTGGCCAGCCGACTCACTTGTGCTCCTGCATGAGTCGCTGCACGCCCTCGCCGCAGTTGAAGAGATACCTACAGACAGACATTGACAACCTGGGACTGGCTCGACCTGTCAGACACGACAGTGCGGCCGAGCGCTGGAGGGGGGAGAGGGAGGGGGCGGGGGCCAAGAGCGCACGCCGTGCGGGGCCGGGCGATGCTCGCGGCGGGAGGACCGCGGCCCTGAGAGACCCCCGCACCCGCGAGGCCCGGGCGCGCCTCGGCGCCCACGACCGGCCCCGGGACACTGACCGGTTGTGCTCCGAGAAGACGTAGAGCGCCGCGCCCGCGTCGCGCCCGCCGGCCGCCACTACCTGCAGAAACGCCGTGTTGGGGCCGCCGGGCTCCCGCGCCGGGTCGCGCTTCTCGCGCGCGCGCAGGTGCCGCGGCGGCTCCTTGGGCGGCCGCGGGCGGCGCGCGGGCCCCTGCGACATGCTGCGCCCACGCGCGGCCCTCAGAAGGCAGCGCGGCGCCCACATCCGCCAGGCCCCAGCCGCGTGGAGGACAGAGCCGGCAGCCGGCCTCTCGCCCGCGGCGCCTTCCGCCCCTGCCAATGGGAAGGTCAGAAGCCAGCAGGCCCGCCCACGGGGGTCTGAATGGCCAATAGAAAGGAGCCGTGAGCCTGCGGGGCATAGAGTGGTGGCGTGCTAGAGCGGCTCGTGTCTTTTTCCACCTTCCCGGCCGGTCTAGGCTTTCAGGGAACCGCCCTACGCTCTAGGCGGGACTTCCGGAAACTCGGGCCGAAAACATCTGGTCGCCCTTCCGGGCTGAGACGAGTTCTCTCACCTTGGTTTCATGCTGGCCTCTGGTAGTGGTGGTGGAGTGTGTAGTGGTAAGTGAGGTGCCGTCGCTTTTATTCCTATTGTGATTCTGAGTCGAGACTTGGCTTGACCGCAGCTGCCCGGGCCACCTCACAGGCTCCCGGGACCACCTCACGGCTCGGATACCGCCCTCGCGGCAACCCCGGGAGACAGCTGTCTCATGTACGTGCATTCCACGGGCTGTACACTGCTCTCTCGATGCCTGAGTTTCCAGGGAGCTGTCGATTCAGGTTGAAATAGGGATTCCTCTTCCTAGGAGCAAAGTTAGTACCTTCTTCAGCAAAGAAATATCGCCTTCCCTCACAGAGCAGAATTTCAGACGAGATAAAATAGTGAAGCAAATTGATTCTATTTGAAAAAATTTACCTAGGGTGATGCAGGAGCAGGAACTGTGTTTTTTTTTTTTTTTTTTGGAGCAATAGCACTGTAGCGCTGCCCTCCGTTGTTCATCAGTTTGCCTGCTGTTCATCAGTTTGCTCGAGAAGGCACCAGTAACGTCTCCATTGTGAGACATGTTACTGTTTTTGGCATATTGAATATGCCACGGGTAGCTTGCCAGGCTCTGCCGTGCGGGCGGATTCTCTCGGCAGCTTGCCAGGCTTTCTGAGAGGTACAGAAGAATCAAACCTGGGTCAACCGTTAAGAGTGAAAATATTAAGTAATAAAGATGCTTAGACTCATAGTTAGAAAATAGGATAGTACTGAAAAGTAGAAGAGTGAAAGAAACTCCGTAACAGGGAAGGAATTTAGGACTAAGTATGGCTTATTTGGTGGGATTTTTACAGGAAAACTTGTTTTTTGTGATAGCATGTCAAGTGACAAGAATGTTACAGAAGATGTGTTGTAAGCAGATATGTCGGGAGGCCTAGTAACTTTTGGGAAACAGTAATAGTAAAATCTTAAGCACAGATTTCCTAGCCCTGAAATAGCGGAAAGGCATAAAACTACAACCCTTTGACAAGCACATCTTGAGCTCTTTAAAGAGGAGAACTGAGGCACCTTCCAGATGTGGAAGTCCAGTTACCCACCCAGAGAAGGATGGACCTCTCAGAAAAGGAGACACTACAGAATAATCCATGAAGTTATGAGGAGACCAACAACACTGCAAGGCTTTCTTGTAACAATGCACAGATTAACTTTTATATATGCAAAAGTCCAGCAAAACCCATTTGGAAGAATTGTATAAAAGTTTTTTTCAAAGTTTCTGGGACTTAATTTTCAAACCTATGATTTCCCTTGAACATGTATCTTCTTGTTTGTTTCTATGTTCTTTTGCTCGCCTGTGTCCACTCTGGAGAACCCTGGGTTCTCTCTTGAGCATGTGCTTCTCCCTCTTCTCTCACATCTTTCTCCACAGAACTCCGTGGAACTCCACCAGTGGCTTATATGAGACAGAAAGGAGAGAGACCATCACCACAGGGACACCAGCTGTGAATTTCCACAGAAACACATAGTGGCATTGGGGAGGTGAAAGTGAGGGGGACAGACTAATGTTTGGTGGCCAAGAACCGTACCCCTTGGCCAGGCGGCAGTGATGGACGGACGAAGAACTGGGGGAATGGAGAAACAGGAACTGGGCCCCAGGCTGGTCAGTTTCTCTCTCCTCCCTAGTGTAGTCCAATCTCTCCCCTTGTTGCTCTAAGTGCCAGTCATCATGGTTCCATCATCCTAGTCTCCTCACAGACCTCAAAGTCCTCCACCTCGTGATATTTTCTTCCTCATTTCATCATAGTCTCATTGTCCTCTACTTCTAGTCATCATCATCCTCTAGTCCTTCTGGTCCTCAAAGTCCCACTAGTCTTCAAAGACCTCAAAGTCCCAAAAGTCTCAAAGTCTCAGTTCTCATCCTCCCCTCTTTCTCCTTAAAGCATCACTATGTAGGAATCATGAAGGGTGGGGGTGAACATTGTCATAACAACAAACAGAGGTAAAGCTACTCCTTTAGGAGATTAACTCAAGGACAAAATTTCATCTGAGGGTTCAGCTCTCCAGATTACTAGAACATCTGCTTAAGGTGGGATTCCATCCAGGGTGTACTGCTTCCTCCTTTCCTCAGTAATATAGTAAATTTACTTATAATATTTCTAGTCATTTTGTATGAACACAGAGATATATTAAGCTTAAAGTTTGGCTCTTCCTGGGGACATCTCTCTATATATCCCAGACTATAGTCCTCAGGCCAGGTTAGTCTTTCCTAACCCCATCAGGATCCTTATTCAGTTACTTCTTTTTAGGTCATGACAGAGTTTGTTCCATGACCAAGCTCTTAACTTAGTTTATTTATGGTACTTAGTTTATCTCCTTTTGATGCCAGGGTAGCTTACAGCTTGCCCTGCGCTCATCCAGTTCCTTCATTGGGACCCTGCTTTTGGAGTGCTGGGGACTAGGGTAACTGAGGCTTAAGTAAATATGACAGATGCCCAGGAGTAAATATTATTCGGAGTCAATTAACAAGAGCATAGGATGAACTGTCTTCAGTGTCTATACAAAAGGACATTGTAACAAGAGCATAGGATGAACTGTCTTCAGTGTTCTATACAAACTATACAAAAGGACATTGCTAAATAAGCCATGCAAATGACACAAAGGAAAGAGAAAAACAATATAAGATTGTTAGTGCTTGATGGAATTGGGTGTGCCTCAGGGGCACTGTTGTAGGAGTAACAGTAAAATTCAAGGTCCCTGCAGGAGTAGCAAGGACAACCCAATGTTATCCCACACTCTGCCACCCTGAGGCCATCTGGGAAGGCTTGGACTGGTAGTCTGCAGCTGAACCCCTGCACAGCATGGGCCAGAGCCCCACCAGCTCCACCAGGTAATTATCAAGCCACACTTGAGGTCCTTTGGTCTTCTCGGCACTGGAATTAATCCCTGTAGCACTGTCATCCCGTTGTTCATTGATTTGCTCAAGCAGGCACCAGTAACATCTCCATTGTGAGACTTGGTGTTACTGTTTTTGGCATATCGAATACACCACGGGGAGCTTGCCAGGCTCTGCTGTGAGGGTGAGATACTCTCAGTAGTTTGCCGAGCTCTCCGAGAGGGAAGGAGGAATCGAACCCTAGTCAGCTGCGTGCAAGGCAAACACCCTACCCACTGTGCTATCGCTCAGTAATCCCTACCTTGCAAGATTTCTCTCTGGGAGCCATGGACACAGGCTGAAGTGAGGAAGTGCTCTTTTTAGGAAAGGAAACTGTCCTAGACATGACCCAGGGTTTTCAGGTTCTTGTCCTAGCTCTCAAAAAGAAATTTTAGGAATGAACAAGCAGTGAAGTAAAATAGACTATTTAGAGGGTTTTCAAAGAAGTGGGAGTTTCCAAAGATGGGGAGCAAAGAGAGTAAAGCATTAAAGAGATATTGCGGTCTTCTCCAAAGACAGAGCCTCAATACACATCTCAAGAGGGGACTTGCAGGCAGCACATATACTTAGCCATGTGGCACAAGCAGCACATGGGCTCAGTCAGCATATGCACATCCTTCCTTTGTTTAAAGTGGCTTTCATAGGGTTTCTCCAATCTGCCTCCACATGGGGATTTCTAGCTAGGTAAGAGTGTTGCTAGAGTGGTTTCCAAGGAAGGGTTGCCCTGGTCTGGGGTTCTCTGGCAGAGGTAGGGGTCATTCGGGTGTCAAAAATCTGCAGTTTCTGTCTCTGCCGAAGTTTGTGTTTCTGTGGGTTCCAGCCTCTACAAGATCTGTCGCTAGCGCCAAAATCTTATCAGACCGAGGCCCTAATTCTTGCAGCTTTAGTATTGGATTTATCACTTTCAGAAATTCCATTGCCATGGACCCTCTCCTATCCACCTGCCTTCCTCAAAAACACTCTTCTTGACTCTACCTCCCTCACTCCCCATTTTACCAAGCCACTGGCAACAAGTGCACAGATCCTACAGTGTGATCTGGCTGGTTCAGGTTTTTGAATTATCTGTTTGACCATTTACCTTAGTATTGCCCATTATCTCTTAGTCTCGATGAGGCTAAACTCTTGGGCAGGATTATTGCCTTGGGAAATTGCTAACTTCCTCAGGAAGCAATCAGGATTTTACAGGGTTGCTAAAAGTGTAGAATGGAGGCAACTAAAATGGGACTGTACACAGCAGCTGGCAAGGGGAAACAAGGTTTCCTCTTTCCTTGGGAGAGAAAGACAAAAATTTTCTGGAGAGAATATGCTTCTCTGGGAAAAAACCTAGAATGGCTTTTGAGAGAAGGTTATATATAATTTCTCCAAATTGCATATATAAGTATTAATCTGGATGCTGTCACTTTCAAATTCTTACTAAGAACTTTAGATTATCCGGTAGTTTCTCCTCATGTGGAGATCTATCTTTCCCTGTTTAGATCAATTTCTTGATCTTAAAGAGTGAGCGCAAGATTTGCATGTCAAAGGGTTGCAGTCCTCAAGTCTTTGAAATTCTTGAGGCTTAGGCAATTTTTTTTTCTTCTTGGGTCACACCTAGTAATGCCAGGGTTACTCCTGGCTCTGCACTCAGGAGTTAATCTAAACTGTGCACTCTAGGGACCGTATGGGATGCTGGGATTTGAAGCCAGGTCAGCCTCGTGCAAGGCAAACTCCCTACCTGCTGTGCTACCGTCCAGTCCCAGGCAGTTTTTTCTTAGTTTTATTGTTTCCAGAAAAACTTTACCAGGGCCCCTCTATCTATCTGCCCATAGTGATGTGTTTCAAGTGATTTCAACTCTGGTTTTGGGAGAGCAAAAGGTAGAGATTAAGAGAACAGACCCTGAAATAGGAATTTAGATTATTCAGTGGTCTTGATCTCTCTTGCCACCAAGAGTTGCTGTGACTTTGTCCTTCCACTCAATTGACAATTCAGTGCCCTGTCTGGCATGAGGAACTCCTTGTTCCTGTTTGTCTTACATATCTGACTTTTTGTAAGCGATGGTTTATTCAACACTCCTAATAACATTGCTGGCATGTAATTGTCATCCTCCTCCATTTCGGAGGAGGAAACATAAAATTAGAGGAGCCATAACTCGCTTATAGTGTACATTAAGACTTCTTAAAATGTTGAACATGACACATGCCATAACCCAGCTGCCAGACCCCACGCCAAGCTGTTTCATTTGGAGCTCGAAGGGGGTGGGGAGGCAGCAAGTGAGACCCCTCCCCGCCCCAAGGGACCCAGCAGAACTCAACCACAGCTGTGCTCAGGCCACTCTCCACATGCTTGGGTCAAACCTCACCCGTGAAGTGAACCTATTCCTGGACCACGTGTGCATTCGTGGACACGAGAAAACTCATACCTATATCACCCATACTCCAAGAGTACCATACCACATTCGATGGGGTTTAAAGTAAGAGGCAACCAATCTTAGAGGGAAATATTTTTTCTTACAGATATATATACACATATATATATGCATATATATGTGTGTGTATATATAAGAGCACACAAGGCTCAACCTTTAACAATATGTTAGTGATTTCTTATAGAAATGCTTAATGACCCCTGTGGAAATATAACAATCTTCACACTCTTTTCTCTAAGGAATCATCTTTGTAGCGTTTTCAGTGGTTTTTCATAACAAACAATACAAAATATTTCTGTTCTGCTTTGGGGCAGGGGTTGGGGTTCAGGATGGACGCATATGAAATATGATGGCAGTAAGGTGATCGGATTGGTGTTTGATGTTTGAATATTACATGATAATCAAATATTGTGAACTGCTTTATAAAATAAAATTTAAAAATTAAAAAAAAAGACTTCTTAACATTTTTTTACTTGCAACTCCTTTTTTTGCCTGAAAAAATTAGGGCCAGAGAGGTAGTATAGCAGGTAAGTCACTTGCTTTGTTCATAGCCAGCCCAGATTTGATCATTGGTACCCATATGGTACTACCTTAGAGTGATAGTGATACCTGAGTAAGCACTGAGCCAGGAGCAAGCCCTGAGTGCAGCACAGCCAGGTGTGATCCAAAAGCCAAAAAAAAAAAAAAAAGAGGAGCAGGAGGAGGAAGAATTTATACATGACCCAGTGTATATAGGTATACAAAATAGATAGATACATCAAACATTTACTGATAATCATTAAGAAATTTATTTTAAAATGACCCCCACACATTGTTTCAGAAACCCATATAGGATCTCACAGTTTAGGTCTACATGATTGCCTAACATAAAAACCTGTAATTTTACCTAATATACTAATCACTGGAAAGGAAAGATGTAAATGTCTTTCAGCCTGGGCTTCCCACTAGGAAGGACTCAAAATTAAAACCTGGATCATAGTTCTAACAGGTTATATCTAGTCAATACAGTATTGAATGAAGATGTTAGTGTGAAAGTGGATTTTCCTGTGCTGAAGGGTTCTTGAGAATTACATGAAAGATTTGCATGCAAAAATTAAAAAGTTAGAGTTCATTGTAATATAGGTGAGCAGATAGATAGGAAAGAGCCCCTATGGCAATGGAATTCCTAGGATGTAATAAAGTCATCTAGCCCTAAGACCATCAGAGCCCACATTGTGAGCACAGGAGCTAAGGCCTGGTAAGACCCTACCTGGTGCCAGTACCACAGAAGAAAGCCAGCAAGAACAAAAGGCCAGGGAAGGAATTTCAATGAAGACCTTCAGTCACTCCTGACCGACCCCCCCCCCCCCAATCTAGTACCAGACTCTTACCTAGCTAGAGGGCTCCACTTAAGACAACTTGGGCAAAGCTCTAGAAAAGTCAAGTGCATCCAAAGGAAGCATGCACATATGCTGCCTAAGCCAATGTGCTGTTTGTGTTCAACTGAGCACATGTGGTACCTGGGCACATGTTGCCATCTCCTCAGATGTGTACTGGGCTCTCTCCACCTTTGGAAAAGCCCACATTCTCTCTTGAGCACATTATTCTCTCACTTTCTCCCCCTCCTTCCCCTTCCTAAAAGCCTCCAATCACTGTTTTTACTTCACTGCTTGTCTCCTCCTGAGATTTCTGTAAGAAAGACAAACTATGCCTGGAAATTCTGGGTAAGGCCTAGGACTGGCTGATTTTCCTTTTCTGCAAAGAGCAATTTCTCACTCCAGCCTGAGTCTGTGGCTTCCCAAGAAGTCGGGTGGTGGAGATCAATTCCAGTGCTAAGAAGACCAAGCAAACATTAGGTGTGGATTGACATCCAGCTGGCAGTGCTAGTGGGGCTCTGGTCTGTGCCATGCAGGGCCTGATTGCAGACTTTATCAGTCTTAGCTTTCCCAGCCAGTCCCATGGTGGCAGAGGTGGATAAGGAGAAAGTCACCGACTCCTCTCACCCAAGCCAATCATGGGGGCTCACCGACTTCAACTGTACAGATAAAATAGATGAGTCTCTCCCCAGATGTCCGCATCTCTCCATTTACCTGTTTTACCTGTTGATGCTAGTGGGCCTATGTGAAGCAAGAGTAGAGAGAATGGGTACTTCCTCCTGATCCACTTTTGTTGGCTAAGTGTTTTAGGGTTCTTTAGTGAATTGCAACCCTAAGTGTTTAGGGTTCATTAGTGAATTGCCCCTTTTCCTCCCCCAGAGAAGCTTACAGTGCTCTTATGAGCACCCCTAATCCCCAGAGTTTGCCTTACCTTTCCTTTGTGCTTTACCTCTCCTTCTATTAGCTACTGATCCCCCAAGTCAGGCTTGGTTACATATAGAGCCAAGCCTGGTGACTGAATTTTTTTAATCTCTAGTGAATTACTTGCTTTTCTCTCCCCTATAACTTTTTCATATTTTACTATAGAGCAGTGGTCTTTACTTAAACACAGAAAGACCATTAATGCTATGCTCCTATTATTTGGGAGTTAATTGACTCTATGATATATATTTATTCCTGGGCATTCCTCATAATTTCTTGACTCAGGCTTCAGTTGCTGTAGTTCCTAACACCTCCCTAAAATGGGGTCCCACTGAAGGACCTTTGAATAGACCCAGGGCAAGCGGCAAAGCTACCTCAGCATCAATATGGAACAGTCTAGAAATCACAGAGCATGGGTCTTGATGTGAGCTGTGATGACTTAAGAGACAGAACCCCCATGGGGAAGGAAAAGCTAAACTGACCTGAAGACTTAGTCTGAGATTTATGGTAAAAGACTTGCTTCCCCTCAGATCCCAGAGAGCTAAGTTTTGGAATCTATATCTCTTACTGTGTTTATACAAATAACTTCATGTATTAACAAAAAGTAAACAATCTTTTTAATGTGTACAACTATAGGGAAAAAGAAAAGCAATATAGATGCCCCTGGGGGGTGATGGGGGGGCAAGCAGTTGCCTCTGTTGAAAGGCTTTGCCTGTGTAAATGATTAATCACACCTACATGCAGTCCTATACCTCGACCCCCTCAGGTTGTCTCTAAAGGCTACTCAGCCCTGGAATTGAACAGGCCATTTTGACCATCTACCTGTGAGTCCTTGTCTTTGTTCCTCTGTTAGGGAGGCTTGGGGAGTTGGTTTTTTGCCAACTGAACGAGTCGCATCTTGAACTGATACACTTCTACCACCACAGGAGTGGCTGGGAAGGCTAGGACTGAAAAGATCTGCGATGAGTCCCTGCATGGCAAATAGTTCCATCAACCCCACTAGGTAGCCATCAAGCCCTACCTGATGTCCACTTGTTCTGCCAGGTCAGGGAGTTATTCCCCAACACCTGATTTCTCGGGGAGCCATGGACTCAGGATAGAGTGAGGAGAGGGGAAAAAAGGACAGTCTTTACCCAGGCCTGTTGGGTCCTTGCCTTCTCACAGAAAAGAATTCCATGAGACTAGCAGATTTTGTTTGGAGGTATTTGAGGTAGGGGGGAAGGATGGGAGCGGAGAGTAACGTGCTCAAAAGAGACACAGACTTCTCCAAAGGCGGAGACAAATACTGAATATATCCCAGCTTTGGATATGAAAGTCACATCTCAAGAGGGGAGATGCAGGCAACACATGTGCTCAGACACCACATGCAGTTGGCCATGACACTGGACCCAAGCAGCACATGGGACTGGGTAGTACATGCACAGGTTTCCTCTGTTCAAGTTAGCTTTACAGAATCTCCCCAAAACTGCCCCACATGGCACTTTCTATCTAGATATGAGTCCATTGCTGAGGTGGTTGCCAAGGGTTGGGATTAACTGATGGTCTTCTTTGAAATTCCTTTTAACTATTGTTCCCGCTGGAGCTTCTCTTGGGGATGGGGGGTATGCTGGTCTGTGCTGGTCTGTGCTGGTGCCAACTAAAGGTCTTATCAGGTCTTAGATCCTTGTCCACAAGATGGGTCCTGACAGCCTTAGGGCTATTTGGTTTTATTACTACCCAGGAATTCCATTGCCATGGGGCCCTACCTGCCTCCCTATGAGTGAATGACCTCCCTGTCTTGTCCTATACAGTTTACTTGTCTCCTGTGAGTGCCAGGCCAGTCCCTGTGTTGCTTTTTATCCCGTGTGTTGGATAATATTGGTTTGTCCTTGCTCCTCTGCAGGGAGTTTAAGGTTAATTGAGTTACTCCTACAACAGTGCCCCTGAGGCACACCCAATTCCATCAGGCACTAATAATCCTATCTTTTTTCTCTTTCCTCTACTTCCTCTGCATGTCCTTTTGTATAGACACAGAAGACAGTTTATGCTATGCTTTTGTAACATGGGAGTTAATTATATTTGATTCTTTATTACATGACTCTTACTTAAATTTACTGTTGGGCACCCACCATATTTATTTGACTTAAGCCTCAGTTGCCCTTCCTTCCTAACACTCCCAAAAGGAGGGTCCCAGCAAGGGACAGTGATGAATCCAGGGCAAGCTGGAAGCTACCGTGGCATCAAAAAGGGACAAGCTAAGCGACATAAGCATAATTAAGTTCAGAGCATGGTCATAGAACAAACTCTGTCATCATCATCATCATCATCATCATCATCATCATCATCATCATCCCGTTGATCCTCGAATTTCTCAAGTGGTCTCAGTAACGTCTCCATTTGTCCCTAGCCCTGAGATTTTAGAAGCCTCTCTCTGCTCGTCCTTCCCAAAGATGCCAAATTGGAGGCTCTTTCAGGGTCAGGGGAACAAATTCTGTGATGACCCAAAAAGAAGTAACTGAATAAGGACCCTGCTGGTGCTAGGAAAGACTAACCTGGCCTGAGGACTGTAGTCTGGGATATATAGCGAGATGTCCCCAGGAAGAGCCGACCTTTAAGCTTAATATATCTCTTACTGTGTTTATACAAAATAACTAGAAATATTAGTAAGATGTAAATTTACCATATTGTTTAAATGGATTGCTAACTGAGCAGATCTCCTGGTAATGTAGAGTGCTGAATCCTCAGATGAGATTTTGTCCTTGAGTTAATCTCCTAGAAGAGCTTCCCCTGAGAGAGTGATTCCACATGTTTGTTGTTATGACAATGTTCAACCCCACCTATATGTACCCTCACCTTTCATGATTTCTTTTTTTTGCTTTTGGGTCACACCTGGCGATGCACAGGGGTTACTCCTGTCTTTGCACTCAGGAATTACTCCTGGCGGTGCTCAGGGGACCATATGGGATGCTGGGAATCGAACCCGGGTCGGCCGCGTGCAAGGCAAACGCCCTACCCGCTGTGCTATTGCTCCAGCCCCACCTTTCATGATTTCTATATTACTATGCTGTAAGAAGGGAGAGGAAAGAAAAATAGTGAAACTGGAAGGGGAGAGAGATCTAACTATGATGGCAAGGAAAAATAACTGTGCTGGTGAAGAAACAACTATGCTGTAGGGGAATGAAGCTGTAAGGATGAGGATGGGAATGAAATAAATGGTTCCTAATTACCAACCAGCCTGGGGCTCTGTTTTTCTGTTCCCCCAACCCCCTGTCCTTTGTGCTTCGTCCATCCGCCTCTGTGGGCCAGTCAGGGGAATGGTTCTTGGCCACTGAACACTTGAGTCCCGCGTACCCACGCTCTTTGAAACTCACACTTGTGCATACTTTTCTTAGTGTGTGGCCATGGCCACATGCTTGTGGGGAAATTCCTGTGCTCTGTGTCTGTCACTGGGCCTCCTAACTGTACCAGAAGTTCCTGTCATCCTCTCCTGGCTTTCCGAGTCTCTGGCCATGAACATGTCCATGTGGGTGAGACTCCTATGCTCAGCACCATATCACTACCTGGCATCTGAGCCTACCTGAATCTGAGCTTTCCTGGCTTTCAAGCCCTGCCTATATTCTGGCCTTGTCTGGGCCTATGTGGTCTGCCGGTACTTGGCTATGTAGCTGGGCATGCAGCCCTATCTGGTCCAGGAAGAGAGGAGAGAGGGAGAGAGAGAAAAAGCAATTGTGGGGTTGGGGGCCTCCTTTTATCAGCTGTCTAGAGTCTTAACTTTTGTTTTTGTAAATAAGGCTGTTGCAGGCATATAGGTTTTAGGGGAGCTGGGTTGGTAATGAAACTTGAGAAGTCATTCCCAGCCCTGAAGTAGAGCAAAGACAGGAAGACCACATTTCATTGAGATGTAAATATTGAACTCTTTGGAGATAGAGAAACTCAGGCTCCACCCAGAGAAGGTACTATTCAAAGAAGCTACAGAAGAATCTAAAGAATCCAAAATAAGAAGCTACAGAAGTTTCTACAGGTCTTAATAGGAATATGTGTGTGTTCAAAAAATTTGGGCACATGCTGCGTGCATCGGTGACCATAAGCCTCTTCTCCATCCTGGCCTGCTGCCTCCGGTAGATGCATGGATGAGAAAACACGGCCGCCAAGCTGGTTGGTGATCAGTCACTCAGTCACCGTTTATTCCTATACCCTTCCCACCATTTTTTCCATTCTCTCCATGTGCCTAGTCCACTGTTCCACTCTCCCAGCACCTCCCCAACACCCCCCCCCCCGCAACCGCCCACACACACACACACACACACACACACACACACACACAGCCTTAGTTATAGAGAAAAATCACCAGGGTTGGGATAGCAACCCTTGTTTAAACATAGGTGAGGTAACAAAATCAACCTTCCTATGAAAACCCTTCCTTCCAGTAAGCTAGGACAAAATCCCATCCTACTGGGAGATCTACCTAACAGCGGAATACCATCAAGGAGCATATTTCTCCTTTTCTTAGACCATATCAATTTATTTTATTTATTTTATTTTATTTATTTTTTTAATGGATGCCCGTGAGATACAGTCACAGACCTACAAACTTTCATGGTTAAATTTTAGTCATGCAATGATCAAGAACCCATCCCTCCACCAGTGCCCGTTCTCCACCACCAAAGATCCCAGTATTCCTCCTCCCAAGCCCCCCATCCCACCCCGCTTCTGTGGCAGGGCATTCCCTTTTGCTCTCTCTCTCCTTCTGTGTTGTGGTTTGGAATAGAGATATTAAGTGGCCATCATGTTCGGTCTATAGTCTATTTTCAGTTTGCATCTCCCATCCCAAGGGGGCCATCGAAGCGCCCGTTACTTGATATTCCCTTCTCTAGCTCAGGTACCTTTTCCCCCAGCATGTGAGGCTGGCTTCCCAGCCATGGAGCAATCCTCCTAGTGCTTATCTCTACTATTCTTGGATGTTAGTCCTCCATTCTTTACTTTCTATTCCACAAATGAATGCAGTCTTTCTATGTCTGTCCCTCTCTTTCTGACTCATTTGACTTAACATGATACTTTCCATGTTGATCCACTTATATGCAAATTTCATGACTTCATCTTTTCTAACAGCTGCATGGTATTTCATTGTGTAGATATATCAAAATTTTTTTAACCAGTCATCTGTTCTCAGGCACTCTGCTTTTTCCAGATTCTGGCTATTGTAAACAGTGCTGCAATGAATGTACAAGTGCAGATGTCATTTCTACTATACTTTTTTTGCCTCTCCGGGATATAGTCCCAGAAGTGGTTTTGCTGGATCAAATGGGAGCTCAATTTCTAATTTTTTGAGAAGCATCCATACTGCTTTCCAAAAGGGCTGAACCAGTCAGCATTCCCATCAGCAGTGACAGAGAGGCCTTTTCTCCCCACATCTGCACCAACACCAGTTGCTTTTGTTCTTTTGGATGTGGGTCAGTCTCTGTGGTGTGAGGTGATATCTCATTGTTGTTTTGATCAGCATCTCCCTGATGATTAATGATGAAGAGCATTTTTTATATGCCTTTTGACCATTCAGATTTCTTCTTTGAGAAAGTTTCTGTTCATTTCATCGCCCCATTTTCTGATGCGGTTGGATGTTTTCTTCGTGTAGACTTCAAACAGTGTCTTACATATCCTGGATATCAATCCCTTTATCAGATGGGCATTGGGTGAATATCCTTTCCCATTCTGCAGATTGTCTTTGTATTCTAGTCACTGTATCTTTTGAGGTGCAGAAGCTTCTTAGTATAAGATAGTCCCATTTATTTATTTATTTATTTATTTATTTATTTATTTATTTATTTTTTAAGTTTTATTGAATCACCATGTGGAGGGTTACATAGTTCTCAGGATTATGTCAGTTATACAATACTCAAACACCCTTCCCTTCACCAGTGCCCATATTCCATCACCAACCACCCCAGTATACCTCCCGCCCCCTCCACCCCCCCCCAGTCCCTGCCCTTGTAAGTGATAAGTTTCACTTCGTTTACGCTTTATCTTGATTATATTCCATGTTTCAACACATAACTCACTATTGTTGCTGGGGTTTCCCCCAAAAAAGAAAAAGGCAGTCCTACTGCCAAGAAAGCATTTGATAGTTCTCCATTGCTGAGAATGTAGAGATATTAAGTCCCGCTGTTTGTTACATAACTTTTCTTTTTTTCCCCCCCTCGTCCTGCGCCACCGAGTTCACGCCTGTTTAGTAATCGCCACGCTGCCTGACAAAGGGAAAAAAAACGAAAAAGATGGTCATTTCCCATCATCAGCCGGCGTGGGGCTCTGGCTTAGTTGATAGTCTAATAGAATGTCTGCAAGCAGTTTCTGGAACCAGAAGTAGTGCGCTGGTATCGGCTCTGGCTCAAGATTCCACCAGCGTCCCGCTGTTCCATGTACATAATTTTTCCCTTATATCCCATTCTCACGCCACCAGGTCTGTGTTTGCTTAATGGACATCATACTATGGTTAACGCCACACCGCGTTTCTTCCCGAGAAAGAAGGATATTTCTTCTCAGCTGGCGTGGGGATATGGCTTAGTTCAGTCTAGAGAGATGGCTACCACTTTGATTGACTTCAATATTTCAGCAAAAGACTTACTATTCTTGTTAGGATTTCCCCCCAAAGTCTGACCCGTTAAAAAGGAACCATCTCATATTGCTGATGATTAGATGACATTAGGTCGCACAGCCACGGCAGCGGCTGCGCGGTTTTGGGTTTCTGTATAAAGTCCAGGGAAAGTACAGCCAGAAATAACATCACTACAAACTTTTACCCTTTTATGGTGCTCATAAGATGGAGAAACCTAGAGAGAGCTGGCTCGGTGTCTCCATTTTGTGCTCAAAAAGCGGTGGAACCTGTGCTGTGCTCAGGAGGAAGGGGTTGAGAGAGAGAGGTTAAAAAAATTGAGGAATACCCGGCTTCCACTGTCGCAGCCCGGCGTAAGGTCTTAGTTCCCATTCTGGAATTATTTCATTGGGCTGCTTGGAGTCCAAGGGAGCCCTTTTGGGCTCTTCTATCATGCTCGAGCGGCAGCCGCGCCAAAAGGGACACACACGTGGGTCAACTGGGTTTAAGTATCCGCAGTGGGCGGAGGTCACCGCCCCCACCCCCCGTCCCCCTGAGGTCCCCCGCGCGTCCCGTTTCAGCTGGCTCGGCGTCTCCATTTTATACTCAGAAAGCGGTGGAACCTGTGCTGTGCTCAGGAGGAAGGGGTTGAGAGAGAGAGGTTAAAAAAATTGAGGAATACCCGGCTTCCACTGTCGCAGCCGGGCGTAAGGTCTCAGTTCCCATTCTGGAATTATTTCAGTGGGCTGCTGGAGTCCAAGGGCGCCATTTTGGGCTCTTCTATCATGTTCGAGCGGCAGCCGCGCCAAAAGGGACGCACACGTGGGTCCTAGTCCCATTTATTTATCTCTGTTTCCACTTGGTTGGTCAGTGGAGTGTCATCTTTGAAGATCCTTTAGCTTCAATGTTGTGGAGGGTTTTGCCAACCTTGCTTTCAATGTACTTTATGGATTCTGGTCTGATGTTGAGGTCTTTAATCCATTTTGATCTGACTTTTGTGCATGGTGTTAGGTAGAAGTCCAAGGCCAGCTTTTTTTTTTTTTGCATGTGGCTGTCCAGTTTTGCCAGCATCATTGTTAAAGAGGCTTTCCTTGCTCCACTTCACATTTCTTGCTCCTTTATCAAAGATTTGATAATAATATATTTGAGGGTGTGTGTAAAGTTATTTAACCCTGATCCATTGGTCTGCAGCTCTGCCTTTTTTCCAGTACCATGCTGTTTTAATTATTACCACTTTGTAGTAGAGTTTAAGGTTGGGGAAGGTGATGCCTCCCATTTTCTTTTTTCCAAGAACTGCTTTGGCTATTTGTGGGGGGTTATTGTTCCATATGAATTTCAGGAGTGTTTGATCCATTTCTTTGAAGAATGTCATGGGTATCCTTATAGGGATTGCATTGAATGTGTAGAATGCTTTGGGGAATATTGCCATCATGACTATGTTAATTCTCCCAATCCATGAGCAGGGCATATGTTTCCCTTTTCAGGTGTCCTCTTTTATTTTGTGAAGTAGCGTTTTGTAGTTTTCTTTGTACAGGTCCTTTACATCCTTAGTCAAGCTGATTCCGAGGTACTTATTTTTTGAGGCATGACTGTGAATGGGATTGCTTTTTTCATGTTACTTTCCTCTGTCTCATTATTTGCATATAGGAAAGCCATGGGTATTGATTTTGTAGCCTGCGACTTTACTGTACAGGCCAATTGTTTCTAAGAGTTTCTTAGTAGAGCTTTTAGGCTTCTCTTGATATAGTATCATATCATCTGCAAATAGTAAGAGTTTGATTTCTTCCTTTCCTATCTGAATGCCCTTTATATCTTTTTCTTGCCCAATGGCTATTGCTAGTACGTCCAGTACTATGTTGAAGAGAAGTGGTGAGAGTGGGTATCCTTGTCTTGTTCCTGATCTTAGAGGGAAGGCTCTTAGTTTATTCCCATTGAGGATAATGATTACCAAAGGTTTGTGGTAGATGGCTTTGACTATATTGAGGAAAGTTACTTCAAAACCCATTTTGGTGAGAGTTTTCATCATAAATGGGTCCTGGATCTTGTCAAATGCTTTCTCTGCATCTATTAATATGATCATATGGTTTTTATCTTTTCTAGCTGTGGTGTATTCGATAGCCCAGAACAGTAACAATAATGCTCTTCGTGTTCCTGGAGCGAGCAGACCCCATTGGGCTACTCTAGCATGCCACGGGGACGAATGAAGACGTTACTGGCACCCACTTGAGCAAATTGATGAGCAATGGGATGACAGGTGATACCAGTGATTGATTTATTATTTATTTTTACTTTTTTTTGAGTCATGTATGGAGATGCTCATTGGTTATTCCTGGCTCTGCACTCAGGAAATACACGTGGTGGTCCTCAGCAGACTGTGTATTTACTAAAAGGACTGCGGAGCTCTATCTCTCTCGCTGCCCCTGTTTGGTGGTCTCCGCCACTTCCCCCACCCTGGAGAGGCCGATGGCGATGGGCAGGTGAAGGAAGGAACGAGGGCCAGGCTGGTTGGTGTCAGTTGCAGTTTATTCCAATCTCATCTCCCTGTTCCTTCATACATCTTCTTCCTGCTTCTGCCTCCTGCATCTACTTAATTCTCCTTCTGGATCCTAGTTCATTCTCCTCGCTACCCCAGCCCACTCTTACAGCCTACTTAAATCCCAAAGCATGAGGGGTTGAGGCAATAATACACGCAGGTGTGGACATACAATTAACAGAGGTAAAGTCCTTTCCTTAGGGGACACTTCTTCTATGGCAGATTCTCATCCAATAAGACAACTCTCCTAAGACTAAAATTCCAATTACAACTTTGTTTCTTCTTTCCTTAGTCCAACAAATATATAAACATTCATAATATTAAACATTTCGTATGGACACAGTAAGAGATACATTAAGCTTATAGGGGCATCTTACTATAGATCTCTTGGGGCATCTTACTATAGATCTCAGGCTACAGTACCCAAGCCAGTCTTTCCTAACCCTAGCAGGGTCCTAATCTCATCGTTACTTTTTGGATCATGAAAGAATTTGATCATGATCATGCTCTTAACTTATAGCTAAGTATTATGACACTTTGGCCTGGCCCATTTCAATGCCAGGGTAGCTCACAGCTTACTCTGGGTCCATTTAGTCCCTTGTTGGGATCCACTTTGGGGGTGCTAGGAACTAAAGGCAACTGGAGCATAAGTCGAGAAAGCAGATGTCCCGGAGTGAATATTATTTGGAATCAATTAACTCCCAAGTTGCAAAAGCATAATATTAACTGTCTTCCTGTGTCTATACAAAAAGAAAAAGGATGTTGCTTTAAAGTAAACTATGTAAAAGATATAAGGAGAGGAGAAAGCCAGTGAAAACTCATGAGTACAAGTCAAGTTTCCTTAGAAGGATCTGACCTTACAAGTTAACAGAGTCTGATTAGGGGGAAAAGGTGATAGATCAGTTGGGAAATAGAGCACAAAGAAGTTACAGATAAGCACAGAGGAATATGAGTGACTCAGGAGCACTGTGATAGTTGTAACCCATAAACCTAAGCTCCCTGTAACAAAGGAGAAAGGATAAACCAATATTATCCTACAGGGGACCATATGGGATACTGGGGATCCAACCTGGGTCAGCTTCGTGCAGTGCAAGGCAAACACCTTACTTGCTGTACTATAGCTCCAGCCCCAACTAATTGGTTTTAGATGGGAGCACTTGTCTTTAAGATTCTCAACAAACATGGCCTGCCTCCACGGCTGCAAGTCAGAATGGGGAGACTTGGTTAGAGGCGATTTGCACCTCACCACTAGGTGGCTAAGTGCCATTGTAGTCCTGGGATTGCTGAGCATTCAGGACTTCCCGTTCAGATACTTAAAAGAATTTTTTTTTTTTGTTTTTTGTTTTTTGGGTCACACCCGGCGATGCACAGGGGTTACTCCTGGCTCATGCACTCAGGAATTACTCCTGGTGGTGCTCGGGGGACCATATGGGATGCTGGGAATCGAACCCAGGTCGGCCGCGTGCAAGGCAAACTCCCTACCTGCTGTGCCTAAAAGAATATTTTTAAATTAAATCATCATGAGATACACAGTAATACATTTATTCATGATTGGGTTTTCGTCACACAATATTCCAACACAAATCCTTTCACCAGACTACATTTCCCACCATCAATGTCCCCAGTTTTCCTCCTTCCACCTCCCAGCCCCAGCCTGCCTCTAAGGCAGGCACATACCCTCACTCTATTTTTAAACACAGTACACAACCCGTCCTCTCATGCTAGCTCTGCCAATTGCTAAATACTGTGATGCAAATAAGAAACAAGCTCCACATTTTTAAAAAAATGGAATCACAGTGAGATACACAGTTACAAAGTTGTCCATGATTGGGTTTCAGTCATACAATGTTCCAACACACATCCCTTCACCAGTATACATTTCCTACCACCACTGTTCCCAGTTTCCCTCCCGCTGCCTTCCCAGCTCTCCTACTCCCATCTCCACTACCTTCCCAGCCTGCTTTTATGGCAGGCACTTTTCTTATCTCTCTCTGCATTTTAGTTTGCAAAACAGATACTGAACATTTATCACATTTGGCCCATTACCTATGTTCAGCACTCAATTCTTATCCAGAGTGATCATTTCCAACTATTGTTGTCATAGTGGTCCCTTTGAAGTCAGTGGGACCCCATGGTGGCTTATGTGATGCAGAGAAGAGAGACGATCAGTTTCTCCCTAACCGCCTCTGCCACCCCAGGACCAGCTGGGAAGTCCAGGAATGATCAAATCTGCCATGAGACCATGCTCAGCCTGGCCAGAGTCCCACCAGTCCCACCAGGTGGCCCAAAGCCACACTATGTCCACTTGGTCTGCCAAGTACAGGAATCGGTCCCACCACTTGATTTTTCAGGAAGTTGTGGACTCAGGCTGGAGAGAGGAATTGCTCCTTCAGAAAAGGAGAGTCAGTCCTAGGCCTGACCCAGGGCTTCGGGGATTCTTGTCTCACCGCTCAGAAAAGTATTTCAGGAGTAGACGAGTAGTGAAGTAAAAGAGATTTTGTTTGAAGGTTTTTAGGAAGGGGAAGGAGGGAGAGAAAGAGAGAGAGTAACACACTCAAGAAAGAGCACAGGCTTCTCCAAAGGCCGAGAGAGCCCACACACTCCCCAGCATTAGATATGGAAGCATGAAAGTCCACATCTCAAGAGGGGAGATGTGGGCGATACATATGCTTGAGTGCCACATGTGCTTGGCCACGTGGATACAAACAGCACACGGGCTTGGGCAGCATATGCATGCCCTTCCTTTCTTCAAGGTGACTTTTATAGGATTTCTCCAGTCCACACAGGACTTTCTGGCTAGGTAAGAAAGTGGCTAGTGTTGTTTCCAAGGTGGATATAGTTGGGAGTGGTCTGGTTCTAGTCTTCTCTAGTCTGGGTTAGCTGAGGGTTAATCAGATTAAAGGAAGGAATTGAGGGTTCTCCAGTAATTTCCTTCAGACCCTTTCTGTAGGGAGGGATTCAGTCTTCTCAGAGTCTGCTGCTGGAGAAGATCTTACCACGCTTTGCTTTCTGTATCCAAAGGTGGGTCAGACTTATGACTGGTGACTTTATTACTTCCCAGAAATGTCATTGCCATGATGGGGGTGGTGTGGTGTGGGAGGGCTTCCCATATCACCTTTACTTTTCCATATCACCTCTATCCTTACTGCCTCCACCACCCACTTGTGGCACACTCCCAACCATGGGCCAATCCTCCTGGCCCTTGTTTCTACAGTCAGTAGGTATTCTGTTTATACTCTATTGTTTTTACATCCCACAAATGAGTGCAGTCATTCTATGTCTGCCCCTTTCCTTCTGACCCATTTCACTCAGCACAATACACACTGCATCCATCCATTTTAAGCAAATTTTATGACTTAATGTTTCCTGGTAGCTGTGTAGTTGTACACAGTTGTGTGCATGCACCTTGGTTTCTTTATCCAGTCATCTGTTCTCAGGCACTTGATTGTTTTCAGGTTCTGGTTACTGTGAATGGTGCTGCAATGAACATCGAAGTGCAGATTCTCTCATTTGGGCTCATGCTGGCTTGACACAGCGTGCAGCTCTACCCTCTGTGTTACCTCCCAGTGACTCTACCCCAGGAACTTAAGACCTCCTTCTCCAAGATTCTCCCTTACCTCTGCTCCCCATTCCATAGCAGACACTTCCCAAGACTGTTGGTAGGGCAGGAGTTACTTTTCTCTCAGGAGCCTGAATCCATTCCCATAGTATTCTTTGTTTACTGCTCTTCAAGCAACTAACCCCTCACAGAACATCCTAATATCTGAATCTAAGAAAGGGGGAACACCTGGGAAGAAAAATCCATTACTATTTTAAGGACATTATCCCACTTCATTCGTGACAATCAATGATGTCACCATTTTTTGGCCACATATTTTACTTTTTTCTTCACGCTTTCTGAATCTTCATAATATTATGGAAAAGAGGGTTATAAATAACACTGTAGAACTGTCATCTTGTTGTTCACCAATTTGCTCGAGTGGGCACCAGTAACGTCTCCATTGTGAGACTTGTTGTGACTGTTTTTGGCATATCAAATACACCATGGGTAGCTTACCAGGCTCTGTTGTGCGGGCAAGATACTCTTGGTAGCTTGCTGGGCTCTCCAAGAGGGGCAGAGGAATCGAACATGGGTCAGCTGCGTACAAGGCAAATGCCCTATCTGCTGTGCTATCACTCCAGCCCAACAAACTCTGTCATGACCTAAAAAGAAGTAACTCAATAAGGACCCTGCTGAGGTTAGGAAAGACTAACCTGACCTGAGGACTATGGTCTGGAATAGTTAGCGAGATGTCCCCAGGAAGAGCCAACCTTTAAGTTTAATACATTTCTTACTGTGTTCATACAAAATGACTAGAAATATTGTAAGAAGTAAGTTTACTATATTACTAGCTGAGGAAAGGAGGAAGCAGTACATCCTGGATGGAATCCCACCTTGAGTGGATGTCCTAGTAATCTGGAGAGCTGAACCCTCAGATGAGATTTTGTCCTTGAGTTAATCTCCTAAAGGAGTGGATTTACCTCTGTTTGTTGTTATGACAATGTTCACCCCCACCTTTGTGTACCCCCACCCTTCATGATTCCTATATATAGTGACGCTGTAAGGAGAAAGAGGGGAGGATGTGAACTGAGACTTTGAGACTTTTGGGACTTTGAGGACCAGAAGGACTTAGATGATGTCAATGACTAGAAGTTGAGGACTATGAGACTACAATGAGACGATCAAGAAAATGTCACGAGGTGGAGGACTTTGAGGTCTATGAGGAGACTAGGATGATGGAACTATGATGACTGGCACTAGAGCAACAAGGGGAGAGATCAGAGTATGCTAGGGAGGAGAAAGAAATAAACTGACCAGTCTGGGGCCCAGTTCCTGTTTCTACATTCCCTCGGTCCTTTGTCTACCTGTCGCCGTGGGCTGGCCTGGGAAGGCAGCTCTTGGCCACTGAACGATTGAGTCCTGTGTTCCCTGCGTTTTTCTTTGAAACAATGATTTTTTTGTTTCTATTCTTTTAAATTCCCTCTCTCCATAACTTAAAGGAACTAGTAGCAGCAGCTCTGCTTGAGAGTTCAGCTAGAGAAATACCTACAGAGCAGCCATGGGCCTGGGTTCAATCACTGATAAGTCATGAATTTTATTCTCACCCAAACATCTGGTTTGGGATCCTGACTTATGAGCTAATATTAAATATACAACTTTATAGCATCACATATATAATACTGTTGATGAGAAACGTCAAGAAAAGTAATGACTCTGTATGATCAGCTGGTTGGACATCTGGATGGGAATCCAAGGGGCCTGAATTGTGTTCCCAATTCATTTCTTCTTTCTTGATCAGCAATATCTGGTCTGGGGTCCTTAAATATTTTCACTATACTCTTTGCATTGCTTTTATTTAAATACTCAATTCACAATAACAGAGATGTGTATTTTAGTTCACTGAAAAAATTTAAATAAAATAAATATAGATCTTATCCCCTCATGCATGTAACAGTTTTCACCACTTTCTTCACACATTGCCTTCCACTTGGTGGCAGCGCATACTCATTTTCGTCCATCTGCTGAGGTGGGGAGGAATGCTGGCTTCTCCATCTGGTTTTTTAGCTAAACTATTGGGGAGAGGGAAGAGGTTTTATCAGTCTGGGACTTTGTCTTCAGATGACTTCATCTGAAAGTCATCTGAAGACAATGAAATCCATTGTAGTTCTCCACAAAATTGCTTAGTCAATTGCTTCCCTGTGACAGAATAATTTGAAGTTAACCTAGCTTCTGTGTTGTTTGCTGACTAGTTGCTTCTCTCCAGAACAACTGGGCTTTCTCTGTCAACCCCAATATTGTGAAGGCTCAATTTAGAAAGGGTACTAATATTCTTATAAGAATTAGTACTAATATTCTTACAAGAATCTCTTCAGCAAGCTTCTTACAACAACTCCTTCAGGAGTTGTTGATAATGCATGATAATGCAAGGATAGCATCCTTCATAGCTTATGAAACAACTCAGAATGTTGTGGTAAGAGGCACCCAGAGGCCTCAGTGTCTAGGCTCAGAGAACAAGAATGGTATTAGGGAGGCTGGAGAGATTGCGCAGCAGGCAGGGCTGAGTTCAATCCCCGGCATCCCATATGGTCCCCCAGGCACCTCTAGGAGGAATTTATGACTGCAGAGCCAGGAGTAACCCCTGAGAATTGTCAGGTGTGACTCAAAAAGAAAAAAAAAAGATATTTAGATATTTGCCATTCTTTAACTTCACAGTGGGATTTAGGGAGGTCAGAAGGAAATGATACAATATTGTGATATAGATACTGTGCTCAACAGAGATGATATTGTCTAATTCTCATTAATCTATATTATTGAATAACAGTTTTATTGCTTCAGTGTCATATTTTATTTTTTTGTGTCTAGAAATTTCTGCTACTGGAAAAGAGCCATAGATTATGTACAAAAACCATTTCCTCCACTGTGCCTGCAATGCAGGTCACTGTGGGAAGCCTTTTCTTTCTTGGCATTGTAGGCAGGTACAATAAAACCCCTCACTTATGGGTCAGAAGCCACTATTTATTGTTTATTGAATGACAAAATACAGAGCTATGAAAATCATTTAAATTTTGTAAATTTTATATTTTAAATATTATTCATATATTATTGTATACTACTTTACAGAAACTGGTCCTTTGAAAAATATCAGAGTAAATGCCGAGCACTACCCACATATTTGCTAAAAATGTAAATTTTATAACCCTAGATCAACTGAATCAGGAACCCAGGGGATGGAACCTCTTTGTTTATCCCTTCAGCCCCTCCCATTTCCCTGTCCCCTCTGCTCCTCTTCTCCCCTCCTCTCTCCTCCTTTCCCTTCTTCTCCTCTCCTCCTCTCCCCACTCCTCCCCTAAATTTCTCTCCCCTCTCTTCCTTCCCTTCCCCTCCCTTCCCCTCTTCTTTTCCCCTCCCCTCCTCTCCCTTCCTCTCCTTTCTTCTGTTTCTTCCCCTCTTCCCTCCCCTCCTCTTTTCTCTCCTCTTCTTTTCTCCCCTCCTCTCTTCTTTGCTTCCTAAAAAAACCTCGTGCATATAATAATTTGGTCACTGTATCACTGTATCACTGTCATTCCGTTGTTCATAGATTTGCTCGAGCGGGCCAGTAACATTTCCATTTATCCAAGCCCTGAGGTTTTAGCACCTCTCCTTACTCATCTTTCCCAATGATTGGAGGCTCTTTCAGGGTCAGGGGAATGAGACCTGTTATTGTTACTGTATTTGGCATATCGAATACACCACAGGGAGCTTGCCAGGCTCTTCTGTGAAGGCAGAATACTCTCGATAGCTTGCCAGGTTCCCAATAATTTGGTCAACCTATGAAACTCCCCGTGAGTAGTCTTTTCAACCATATTTAACAAGCATCACAAATCATCATTTTTCCTTTAATACTGGGAGAAACCTGCTCACTTTTCAAGACCTAGTCAATGCTGGGTCTTGAAAAGACTACTTCTATAAAACCTTCCTTGCCTTTTGAAATAATTTTTATGGAGTCATAGAGAGTAGAGGAATTGAGATGTCTGCATTGCCTGTGTCAGACCATGGTTCAAACTCCTGGCATTGTGTATATGGCAGACTCTGAGCCGCACCCGAGATCACTTCTGAGCACAGACCTAGAAATGAGCAATGGGCACCAGAGCTCCACCCCCAATCACTTTGACGTCTGGATTTCCAGCCCTCATATTTTAGTACTTATAATGGACACAAATCATTACATTGTATAATGCTTCCTCTAGCACAATTTTTTCAGACTTAAATATATATTAAATACAAGATTTATTGTAAGAATCAGACCTTACATGTTGTTGGAGGAATTGGGGGAGTCCATAAAGAGTTAAAGGGTCAGAGAAACATTAATTAGCCTTCCTTCCTAAAATCCTTGCATAGAGGAAAACTTTAAAGGACAATCTGGGAAGCAGTTATATCTAAATCTTTGTATCTATCAAGATTTTTCATCAGAATCTATAGCAAGAAATGCATTTAAAATTTAAATAAATACTTTTTATGATTGACTTATAGTGCTATTAAAATTTTAGGATTAAAGGAATTTCATTCAATTTTGGAATCACATGACATAAATGCCATATATACCAAGAGATAACAGATATCTCTTGTGTGTGATTTAATAAAACATAGTAAGATAACCACAACTAGCCAAAGGTAGTAAAGCTGGAGAGGTGGTCCACAGATATGAGAGTCTGGGTTGTGTGTTGGGGGTGGAGATGGGAGGTGTCCATGGGATTCTGGTGGTGGGCATGGTCTTCAAATAATCTAGGGAGTAACGATATTTTAAATCAAAGTACCTCAATAAAAATGGGATGAAGAAAAGAATAGACCCCTTAAACTTTACATAAAACATGAAATACCATCCTTGAATGTAAGTGGGATCAAAAGACATAGTAGAAGAATGTATACATATGAACAACTGAGAATGAAACTTATACTATGTGCAACTGTAGTAAAATAAAAATATACTTGATCTTTGCCTTGAGTTCTGAGAACAAAACATTTTAGCCCACTGAAAATTTCTCAGTAATAAAAATATTCTTGGTTCCTAATACTGAGCTCTTTTAAACCACACAAAGCTCATGCTGGAGAGTTTGACTTTTTTTTTATCTTGAATTTTTATTTTTATTTTTTAAATTTTTAATTAGTGAATAACCGTGAGGATACAGTTACAGATTTATACATTTTTGTGCTCATGTTTCCCCCATACAAAGTTCGAGAACCCATTCCTTCACCAGTGCCCATTCAAACCCCCAGTAAACCCAGCATCCCTCCCACCCTCCCCAGTCCCGTCTCCCCCCACCCCAAACTGCCACTATGGCAGGGTATTCCCTTTTGTTCTCTCTCTCTCTGATTAGGTGTTGTGGTTTGCAATAAAGGTGTTGAGTGGCCATTGTGTTCAGTCTCTAGTCTACATTCGGCACGCGTCACCCTTTCCCCCATGACCTCCGACCACATTTTACTTGGTGTTCCCTTCTCTGAGTTGCCCAGAATGAGAGACCAGCCTCCAAGCCATGGAGTCAACCTCCGGGTACTTATTTCTACTATTCTTGGGTGTTAGACTCCTAGTCTATTATTCTGTATTCTACAGATAAGTGCAATCTTTCTATGTCTGCCTCTCTCTTTCTGACTCATTTCACTTAGCATGATACTTTCCATGCTGATCCACTTATATGCAAACTTCATGACCTCATTTTTTCTAACAGCTGCATAGTATTCCATTGTATAGATGTACCAAAGTTTCTTCAACCAGTCATCTGTTCTAGGACACTCAGGATTTTTCCAGATTCTGGCTATTGTAAACAGTGCTGCGATGAACATATAAGTGCAGATGTCATTTCGACTTTTTTGCTCCTCTGGGATATATTCCCAGCAGTGGTATTGCTGGATCAAATGGGAGCTCAACCTATAATTTTTTGAGAATCGTCCATATTGTTTTCCAGAAGGGCTGAACCAGTCGGCATTCCCACCAGCAGTGTAGAAGGGTCCCTTTCTCCCCACATTGTCTCCAACAGTGGTTGATTTTGTTCTTTTGGATGTGTGCTAGTCTTTATGGTGTGAGGTGGTATCTCATGGTAGTTTTGATCTGCATCTCTCGCATGATTAGTGATGTAGAGCACTTTTTCATGTGCCTTTTGGCCATTCGTATCTCTTCCTTGGGAAAGTTTCTGTTCATTTCTTTGCCCCATTTTTTGATGGGGTTGGATGTTTTCTTCCTGTAGAGTTCAACCAGTGCTTTATATACCATTGATATCAACCCCTTATCTGATGGGTACTGTGTAAATATCCTTTCCCATTCTGTAGATAGTCTTTGTATTTTGGTCACTGTATCTTTTGTGGTGCAGAAGCTTTTTAGTTTAATGTAGTCCCATTTGTTGATCTCTGTTTCCACTTGGTTGGCCAGTTGCATGTCATCTTTGAAGATACCTTTATCTTCAATATCGTGGAGGGTTTTGCCGACCTTGTCTTCAATGTACCTTATGGTTTGTGGTCTGATGTTGAGGTCTTTAATCCATTTTGATCTGACTTTTGTGCATGGTGTCAGGTCGAGGTCTAAGCCCATTCTTTTACATGTGGTTGTCCAGTTGTGCCAGCACCATTTGTTAAAGAGGCTTTCCTTGGTCCACTTCACATCTCTTGCTCCCTTATCAAAGATTAGATGATCATGCATTTGAGGTTGTGTGTAGGGATATTCCACCCTGTTCCATTGGTCTTCAGCTCTGCTTTTGTTCCAGTACTATGCTGTTTTAATTGTTACCGCTTTGTAGTAGAGTTTAAGGTTGGGAAGGGTGATGCCTCCCATCATCTTTTTCCCAAGAATTGTTTTATCTATCCATGGGCTTTTATTGTTCCATATAAATTTCAGGATTGCTTGGTCCATTTCTTTGAAGAATGCCATGGGTATCCTTATAGGGATCGTGTTAAATCTGTGTAATGCTTTGGGGAGTACTGCCATTTTGACAACGTTTATTCTCCCTGTCCATGAGCAGGGGGTATGTTTCCATTTCCTGATGTCCTCTTTTATTTCATGGAGTAGAGTTTTGTAGTTTTCTTTGTAGAGGTCCTTTACTTCTTTAGTTAAGCTGATTCCAAAGTATTTGATTTTCTGGGGCACAATTGTGAACAGGATTGCTTTTTTCTTGTCCCTTTCCTCTATCTCATTGTTTGCATATAGGAAGGACATGGATTTTTGGGTATGGATTTTATAGCCTGCGACTTTACTGTACAGGTCAATTGTTTCTAAGAGTTTCTTACTAGAGCTTTTAGGCTTCTCTAGGTATAATATCATATCGTCTGCGAATAGTGATAGCTTGATTTCTTCCTTTCCGATCTAAATTGCCTTAATATCTTTTTCTTGCCTGATGGCTATTGCTAATACTTCTAGTATTATATTAAAGAGAAGTGGTGAGAGTGGGCCTCCTTGTCTTGTCCCCGATCTTAGAGGAAAGGCCCTTAGTTTTTCTCCATTGATGATGATGCTTGCCATAGGTTCGTGGTAGATGGCTTTGACTATCTTGAGAAAAGTTCCTCCAAAACCCATTTTGGTGAGAGTTTTTATCATACTGGGTGTTGGATCTTGTCAAATGCTTTCTCTGCATCTATTGATATGATCATATGGTTTTTATCTTTACTTTTGTTGATATGATGGATTATGTTGATTGATTTCCGAATGTTAAACCATGCTTGCATCCCCAGGATGAATCCCACTTGGTCATGGTGTTTGAACTTTTTGATGAGTTGTTGGATTCTATTTGCTAGTATTTTGTTGAGGATCTTCGCATCGGTGTTCATCAAGGATATTGGTCTATAGTTTTCTTTGTTAGTGGTGTCTTTGTTTGCTTTTGGTATTAGGGAGATATGTGCCTCGTAGAAACTGTTCAGAAGGGTTCCTGTCTTTTCAATTTCCTGGAAAAGCTTGAGGAGAACTGTCAACAAGTCTTCCTTAAATGTTTGGAAGAATTCGCCAGTGAATCCGTCTGGACCTGGCCTTCGGTTTTTGGGGAGACTTTTGATTACAGTTTCGATTTCCTTGATATTTATGGGCCTATTCAGGTATTTCAAGTCTTCTTGGTTCAGTCTTGGGAGATTGTAGGAGTCAAGGAATTCGTCCATTTCTTGTAGGTTCTCTTGTTTCGTGGCATACAGACTTTCAAAGTAGTCTCTGATGATCTTTTGAATCTCCTTGGTTTCTGTTGTGATGTCCCCCTTTTCATTTCTGATTCGGTTTATTAGGGTTTTCTCTCTTTCTTTCTTTGTGAGTCTTGCTAGCAGTTTATCAATCTTATTTATTTTCTCGAAGAACCAGCTCTTTGTTTCATTGATCTTTCAGATTGTTTTTGGGGTTTCCATATTGTTAATTTCTGCTCTAAGTTTTATTATTTCTTTCCTTCGATCTGGTTTGGGTTCCTTTTGCTGGTCCTCTTCTAAGATCTTGAGCTGCGAAGTCAAGCTACCTATATAGGCCCTTTCTTCCTTTCTGAGGAAAGCTTGCAGAGCTATAAATTTTCCCCTTAACACAGCTTTAGCTGTGTCCCATAGGTTCTGGTAGCTTGTGACTTTATTCTCATTTGTTTCGAGGTATCTCTTGAGTTCTTCCTTGATTTCCTTCGTGATCCACTCATTGTTCAATAGTAAGTTGTTTAATTTCCAAGTGTTTGATTTGGTTCTCCGCGTCTGTGCGTGATTAACTTCCATCTTCAGCGCATCATGGTCTGAAAAGATAGTTGATACAATTTCTATCTTCCCGATTCTATTAAGGTATAGTTTGTGACCTAGAACGTGGCCTATTTTGGAAAACGTTCCCAGTGCACTGGAAAAGAATGTGTATTCTTTCTTTTTGGGGTGTATAGCCCTGTATAGGTTTATTAGCCCTGTGTCCTCCATTTCTTCCTTCAGAGCCATTGTTTCATTGCTGAGTGTTGTTCTTGTCGATCTATCCAGAGGTGATAAGGCAGTGTTGAAGTCTCCAACTACTATCGTGGTGCTAGTTATGGCCTCCTTAAATTCTGTTAGGAGTTCTTTTAAGTATTTAGCTGGTTGTTCATTAGGTGCGTATACATTTAAGAGTGTGATTTCTTCCTGTTGTACATATCCCTTGATGAATAAAAAATGACCTTTGCTGTCCCTTCTGATGTTTTTCAGCTTGAAATCTATGTTGTCGGATACTAGTATGGCCACCCCCGCTTTTTTTTTTGAGGAAGCTGTTTGCTTGCAGGATTGTTTTCCATCCTTCGATTTTGAGTTTGTGTTTGTTCTGACTATTCAGATGTGTTTCTTGTAGGCAGCAGAAAGTTGGGTTTAGTTTCCGAATCCATTTTGCCACTCTGTGCCTCTTGATTGGTGCATTTAGACCGTTAACATTAAGAGAAATTATTATCACGGGATTTTGTGCCATTTTTCTGTTGGGTTTGTTGTTCTTGTAGGTTTTTTCCTTGTCTTATAGTAGCCCTTTGAATCCTTCTTTTAAATTTGGTCTTGAGTCTATGAAGTTCCTGAGCTGTTGCTTCTCCATGAAATAGTGTATGGTTCCTTCAAGTTTAACTGAGACTTTAGCCGGGTAGAGTATTCTTGGTGAGATGTTCATTTCATGGAGTTTTTTTACTATATTCCACCATTGTCTTCAGGCTTGGAAGGTTTCTTCTGATAGGTCTGCTGTGAATCTGAGGGGTGCTCCTTTGTATATGATTTCCTTCTTTGATCTTGCTGCTTGCAATATTGTGTCTCTATCCATGGCATCCATCATTCTGAGTATGATATGCCTTGGGGATTTTCTATTTGGGTCCCTTTTAGCTGGCACCCTTCGGACTCCTTGGATCTGGATGTCTGCATTCTCTAGCTCTGGGAATTTTTTAGCAGTGATGTCTTTAATTGTTTTTTTTTCATTGGGATTGGTTCCGTGTGGTTCCAGTACTCCCATGATTCTTATGTTGTTTCTCCTGAGGTCATCCCCTAGGACTCTAATTTGCTCTAGAGCCATTTTGAGGTCTTTTGCCATTATTTGTTGTTCCCTATATGCTTTGTGCAGTTCCTCTTCAAGCTCACTGATTCTGTCTTCGGCTGTAGTCATTCTACTATTGAGGGCTCCTACCGAGTTTTTTATTTCATGTACTAATTCTTTTAGTTGTGTGACTTCTGTTCGTAGCTTTGAAATTTCTGTTCTCATTTCTTCCTGGATTATCTTGGTGTACCGTTCCAATGCTGCGTCCATATCCTCCCTTAATTTATTGGAAGTTTGTTCCATAGTTGCCTTGAGTTCGTGAACCATCCTCACAATTTCCTCTCTGAATTCTATATCTGAGAGGAGGTTGTATTTCTGGGAAGTCGCTGCTGAGGTAAGTGAGATATTTTCTTGGATCTCTCCTGGTGGTGGGGATTTTCGCTGTTTCTTCACGTTGTTATGGGCTTTACTATCCGGTGCTCTCCTTAGCTTGGGAGGGGCCTCAACTGAAGATGTGGGGCTATGCTCTTTTTACAAAGGACTTTTATGTGCAAGTTGATGTGTTCACTGACAGTTTTCGTGAAATTAGGATAGGCTAGGTTGCTTGACTATTAACAAATATTGACTAAGATGACCAGGGAATTCTTCAGAGGAGTGGATTCTATCAATTGTGGCCAAAGGACAATGCATGGCATGGTAAAAAAAGAACTGCGGCCGCGTAATAGGCCTATGCTCCAGAAAGAGGCCACGCCTACTTTCGAGGCCACGCCCCCTAAGGTGAGGACACACCCCTAACCTGCAGAGTGGGGAGTGGTCAGGACCCGATGTTGTGGCGGCCAAAATGTGCCAGGTGGGGGTGGGGGAGTTAGGGCGAGCCCCAAACTGCAGGCATGGGGCGGGGAAAGAGCCACTTTAAAAAAAAAATTTAAATTTTATTGAATCACCATGAGATAGTTACAAGCTTTCATGTTTGGGTTACAATCTCACAATGATCAAACACCCATTCCTCCACCACTGCACATTCCCCACCACTAATATCCCAGGTATACCCCCCCTTTCCCACCCTCCGCCTGCCTCTAAGGCAGACAATATTCCCCATACTATCTCTCTACTTTTGGACATTATAGCTTGCAACACAGACACTGAGAACTCATCATGTTCGGTTCTTATCTACTTTCAGCATGCATCTCCCGTTCCAACTGTTTCCTCTAGCCATCATTTTATTAGTGATCCCTTCTCTATTCCATCTGCTTTCTCCCCTCCGCTTATGAAGCAGTCTTCCAGTTATGGGGAAATCCCCCTGGCCCTTGTACCTACCATCCTTGGGTGTCAGCCTCATGTGATGCTACCCTACACTCCACAAATGAGTGCAGTCCCTCTGTGTCTGTTCCTCTCTTTCTGATTCATTTCACTTAGCATGATACTCTCCATGTTAATCCATTTATAAGCAAATTTCATGACTTCATCTCTCCTAACAGCTGCATAGTATTCCATTGTGTAGATGTACCAGAGTTTCTTTATATTCATTGCAGTACTGTTCACACTAGCCAGAATCTAAAAACAACCTGAGAGTTTGACTCTTGGGACCTTAGATCACCCCAGAGGGTGGGCTAGTTACCACAGAAGCCAGGTATTGACTGTAGAACTCAGAGCCCTGCCTGCTGGCCTTCAGGCAGGGAGAGGAACTAGAAACTGAACTAACCATCCATGGGCCATGATTTGATAGTGTGTCCCCATGAAATGGCAGCTTATTTGAAAAAAACAAAACACCTCACAACCACAAGGTTTGTGGAGCTTCTGGTTTGATGAATACATCCAGGTTTTGGGAGGGTGGTGCATCCTGACAAGCAGGAGACGGCACTTAAGATCTTTCCTGTTCATTTATGGCCTTGATTATAAACATTTATAGTAAAATATAATGTTTTTTCTAATTCATTAATTTTTTAAAAATTTATTTTATAAGATAGTTCTCAATATTTGATTACATTTAACATTCCAATACCAATCCCACTACCATTCCGTCTTCCCACCACCATATTTTGAATGTTTCCATCCCAAACCTCAATCCCTGTCCCAAAGCAGAACTGAAATAGTATATTTTGTATTCTTTGTTATGAAAAACCTCTAAAAATGCTACAAAAAGTATCCTTAGAGAAAAGAGTGTGAAGATTGTTGTATTTCACCCAAGTACCATTAAGCCCTTCTATAAGAGATCATTAACACTCTTATAGTGTTAAAGGTTGAGACTTGTGTGTTTTATATATATCTGTAGTACTGTAGTACTGTACTGTCATCCCGTTGTTCATTGATTTGCTCTTGAGTGGGCAGCAGGGTATCTGGGACAACAATTTGTAGTTGGCGTATGATGTGGAATAATCTTGTGAGATGGAGCTTGTAATAAGAGGAATTTACACTACTTCTGGATAGGTATATCACAACTGAATAGAATTGTTGACAGGTTGTTAGAAAGTTGAAAAATTAATCATTACTTTGTGCAAAAATAAGCAATAATCTACTTTAATAATTTCTACTATTTCTATTTAGGTTATATTTTATTCTAGCTATAGTTTGTCCTATTCTATTATATTTTTAAATGTTATTTGTTTTCATTCCCAGCACACACACAAACTACCAACCTACTTTTGATCCACTAAATTGATATTCTCTCTTAGAATTAAAAAATTTTAAAAAGATGTAATATAGTAGAATATTCTTTAGGTTTAAATCCCTTGAGATTTGTTTTAAATATCCCTCATCCTTAACACAATATCCAGTACATGGCACTATTATTAGTTCCTGGTTCTAATATTGAATATCTATTCAATATTCAAATATTGAATATATAAATGAACAGAGTTGTCTGATTCTGATATTGTCCTCATTAGTTAAAGATTCAATGTTATAAATATATCCAGAGTTAGTCGGACTTGGTTTGTGTGAGTTTTTCCCTTAAACTCAGTTTTCCCTATTGGGATGATAATTCATTAATTCCTCATGGATAATTTCAGGTGGGGTAACTGGCATCAGTCATTTGGGGTAGTTTTTTTACTGAGTACAAAATAATGTAGGGCCAAAGTTATTGTTCCTGAGCATTATTTTCCTAAAAGTGGAGTAAATAGATGAGTTATTCTCATTTTTGAGAACTTTTTATCAGTATACTGCCTACCAAGGGCAAGCTCTGGCAATGTTTCTTCTCTCTAGACCAATTGTTTCACATTTTAGAACTTTATAATAGCTGTTACTTTGTATTCCTTAATATTTCTTCCTCTTAAACAACATTGAAGATTGCATAAATTTCCATTACAGGTTGAAATTTTCCTATGGCACATTGCTAATTGTAGAATTACCTTGCAAGTGGATAATTGCCTCAATTTTGAGCTAGTTCCTAATAGCTTTAGAGTGAGACAGTGGCATTTTTCAATCTTGTCCTAGAATGCTGGAGCTCAACACTGAAGTTCATTGACTTTTCATATTGAACATACACAATAAATAGTTGCTGAGCAAATTTTTTTTTATTTATGGTTTGATCTGGCCTCATCTGCAACATTCTGATCCCAAAGGCTGTAAGGAAGCTCAGTGAGATCATCTTTATTCAAGATTGGTGACATGAAGACTTATCTTTATTCAAGATAGGTCTGAATTTCAGTCCTTCCTAACTTCAAATAATACTCAGTCAACACAGATTTCCTGAAACACAACAAATGCACAAAACACATTCCTATTCATTTTCCATGTTGAGACTATAAAAATGTGCTTTTCCTCCATGTCGCAAAAATTCTCTCACCCATCTGGTTTAAATTTGTGTGAGCTTCTGCCTATCAAGAAAAGGGTTAATGACTACTGGGTGCAAAACCTCTGTTTATGTGACTGGACTTTGTAAGAGTTCAATTTCTCTCAGAGCACAATTAAAAAAAAAATCAAGGTGCTGAGGGGACTTCCTGTTAATTCCAAGAGGGATCTATTTTCCCAGGATGATTCTGACCTTGAGATTTGAAAGTTTCAGCTCTCAGTAGAAATAGCAGCAGGGACATTTACAAAAATTTTGGCCCTCATAATAGTGACTAGCACTTTAATAACATAATAAAAATTGCATTTCTGTAATTGAGTATATGTAGGTTCAGAAATGTAACATCTCTTGTTTATTTTTATTTATTTATTTATTTATTTACTTTTACATTTCTTGTTTAAATGTGAAACACATAGGATGTAGAAGTTTGGGCCCTTTGGCAAATGCTTCTTTAGGGATTACTGTTACTATTACTACTACTATTTTTCTCATTAAGCTAGCCTTCTATTTCAGGTAGTCAATTCCCAAAACTGACATCTCTCCTTTCTTGTTCTCCTCAAAGTTTCCAAGAATGTGACATCTTCCTGTGAGCAGAGAGGAACAGTGGGAATTGTTCTTATTTTCATTGGGACAATCATTAGAAAGGAATCAATGAAGCCGAATAAACCATATTTCAAAGGACGACTCTCTAGATGTTTCCTGGAAAGATGACCAAGCTTGAAGTAAGTAGATTTGTACAAATCTAGCTACTATAATGTCAAGAAAATAGTAAAAGCATAAAATAGCAACTCTTTTATGCTTTATGTGAAGCCTATTTTGATAATACAACAACTCCTCCTTTGGTTCTAAGAGGCATTATTGCACCCTAAGAAGGATAATAAAATGAGGATACTGTATTCAAATGCAATTTTGGAAAATGTAGTGACAGTGATTTATGACTGTGAACATGTTTTCAGTTCTCTTTAAAGGATTGCTTTGCATTGTATATTTGCTATTACTTTTTGTCATTTGAAATTGCGTTGAAGTTTCCCATATTTTATCTAGTTACATTTTAAAAGCAACCCTGTTAGGTTAAGCAAGACAGGAAGCTCTGACAGGAAGCAAGACAGGAAGGTCTGTCCTAGGAAGGTCTGACCTTACAAATTAGCAGAGTCAGATTAGGGGGAGAAGCTGATTAACTGTTTTTGGGGAAGAGAGCATAGAGAAGTGATTACAAGCTAAACAAAGGGTTGGGAGTGACTCGGGAACACCTAGATGGGTGTGACTGGGGTAAGCCTAAACTCCGGAAAAACCAGGATGAGCTCCTTGAGGCAAGGGGGGAAAGGATAAAGTAATGTCATCCTACAAGTAAATATTTAGTCTCATTTTTAAATAGTTATGTTCAGGGTTCGATAGTAATAGGAACAATATGGCAGTCATTCTATGTCTTCTGATATCAATAACAGTGCAAACTTCTACTCGTCATGCTCCTGCTATCAGTGAAACTGAGAAAGCCAACAGAGTGGCATGGATAAACTATAGTTTAACATGATAATGGTCAGCTAAGTTGGGTTCCAAGACTGGCAGCATGGGCTTCACCTGTGAGCTTGTCTGAGAAATAGAAGCTCAGGCCTCTACCCACTGAATCAGAAGAGTCACCCCAAGTGATTTTTCATAGGTGTGGAAGGGGTTTATCTTAAAATTCTTGCTGGTGTTCCACTTTGCCTATTTTTAGTGGGCTATGTGGTTTATATATATAAGTAGAGGAGTAGAGACATAAAGTTAAATTGGAGACAAGTGACAACTGTGGCAGAAAGAATCTGGGAAGGAGAGTTTGTAAATAAAGAAGCACTTGCCACTAGCTGCTCATAGACATCTGGCTTGCAGTCCTTTTTTCTTTCTTTTTTTCCCTCTTTTTTTGCTTTTTGGGTCATACCTGGTGAGGCACAGGGGTTACTCCTGGCTCATGCACTCAGGAACTACTCCTGGTGGTGCTCAGGGACCACATGGGATGCTGGGAGTTGAACCTGGGCTGGCTTGCAGTCTTAAGGAAGCAGAGAGCACTACTAAAGTTTTGAAATGAGAGGCACTTGTTTTGAAATGAGTTTTGAAATGAGAGGCACAGTATTTGTTCCTGATGAGCACATATTATATGGGGCATATTATATTGGAATACCTGATGTGCTCCTAAAGGTGGAAAAAATCAAGCTGCTTGTTATAAGAAACAGCCACCTAATGTGCTTTTGAAATGGGACGAGGTGCAAGATGGCTTATTCCATGCTTGTTGAGACTCCTCCCATTTCATATTCTGCAGTTTAGCCCTGGGTATGAGGCACAGGCAGACCCCACTGCACCCCAAATCCTACACACAGAGTTCAGTGTCAGAACCTCTGTCTTTTATTATACTAGTGTGACTATATTCAGAATAGCATAACTTGTGTAGCCATAGCCCAGATTTCTTGTCTTCTGAGTCTGAAAGTTCATTTCTCTTTAAACTGCTCTTCCTGGCCCATGTCTTTGCTTTCTGAAGAAACTTCCATATGTCAAACTGCTCCATATTCTGTGGTTTTAGAACTCAGGAAAATGTCCATGAAGGAGGGACTTGAACCACTGTGTTGTGGGGAAGCACATCGAAGGATCTAAAATGACTCTCATGGGAGCTGGTTGTCAAATTTTTGGTGTGTTCAGGAAATGTCTGCCACATTTTACATCAACATTTGCAGACTGCAGGCGAATGAGGTGTTGAATTCTAGCAATCAGTGAATGAAATGAATGAATTGCAGTGCCAACAGCAACCTAGCTGGGGTAATAGAAGCAACTTGCTATTTAACATTAGAAAAAACTCTTTGGTATGATAAAATTGATCTTGGTTCCTTGCTGTGTAGAATATAAATTCCACATTGATGCATGTGAAGTCACAGTTTATGGAATTCTTTATATATAGGTTGAGGGTAGAAAAAGCTGTTTGCCTCTAGGCTCTCTGCTGTCACTCATAATTCCAAGGGTTGTCATCAATCCAAATATGGTGAAATGTGTTTCTGATCACTCCCTTCTTCAATATTACAGGGTTGTTACTTGAGGTTTCAAAATTCATTTATGTTGCTATCACTATAATTTCCATCTGCTCAGAATTCTACTCAAATTCAAGTTATTCCCTGAGGTTTCTACACCAACTAGGAATAGTGTCTCCTAGCTTCTGATACATCTTGCCCAGTGAGTAAGGTCAAAGAGTAAATTCCCTCTCTTGTATATATTGACTGTTCAGTTACACACTAGATATGTGACCTGAGGCCAATTTACATGGAGATGTGTATAAAACCTTTCCCACAACAACAAGCAATCTTTGGGTGCTGATGAGCTTCTGGGAATTCAACTCAGTACTTTCTGTCTGGAGATAGATAAGTATTCAATCGTTCAACACTGCCCTCCATTTCTAATTCTTATTACAAGTCTAAGTTTTTTTTTAATTTATTTTATTGAATCACCATGTGGAAAGTTACAAAGTTCTCAGAGTTATGTCTCGGTTATACAATACTCAGACACTCGTCCCTTCACCCATGCCCATATTCCACCACCAAAGACCCCAGTCTACCTCCCAACACCCGCCTCCCCACCCCCACCCCCGCCTGCGTAATTGATAAATTTCACTTCATTTTCACTTTACCTTGATTACTTTCCATAATTCAACACAAAACTCACTATTGTTGGAGTTTACCTTCAAGAAAGACAGCCCTACTGCCAATGAAGCATTTGATAATTAGTTTTCCATTGCTGAGACTGGAGAGATATGAAGTTCCACTGTCAAGTATATAGAATTTGTTTCCCCCTCTTTCCCGCGCCACCAAGTTCATGCCTGCTTAATAAACAGTCCTCATATTACGGCTGACACCACACCACCCGATGAGAAAAAAAGATATTTCCTGTCCTCGGCCAGCATGGGGCTATAGCTTAGTTCACAGTCTAGAGACATGGCTGCAAGCAGTTTCTGGAACCAAAAGTAGTTCCTCCGGATTCTGGTTCAACTGCAGCAACATGGCCGCACAAGAGTGTGGCCACCCGGGTCGAATCTTGGCAGAGCATGCTCTGGTATTGGCCCAAGACTCCCCAAGTGTCCCGCTGTTCCAAGTACATAATATTTTTAAATTTTAATTCCGCCCCCCCCCCCATTCCCACACCTCTAAGTTCGTGCCTGCTTCATAGACCTCATAATATGGTGGACGCCACACCGCATTTCTCCCAGAAAAGGGAAAAGAACCGAGAAAGGAGGATATTTCCTCTCGTCGGCCGGCGTGGGGCTATGGCTTAGTTTACAGTCTAGAGAAATGGTTGCTACTTTGATTACCTTCAATATTTCAACAAAAAACTCAGTATCATTGTTTGGAGTTAACCCCCACAGTCAGACCTGCTAAAAAGGAACCCTTTCACATTGCTGACAGAAATCAGGCAATGAATGTCCATTAGCCTTCATGTTAACCAGTACCCTCATCCTCACCGCCTCAGAGGTTTTCCAAAATTTCTCAGAAAGTGGCTGGAACAATAGCACAGCGGGTAGGACCTTGCACGTGGCGGACCCGGGTTCGATTCCCAGCATCCCATATGGTCCCATGAGCACCACCAGGAGTGATTCCTGAGTGCAGGAGTGACCCCTGTGCATCGCTGGGTATGACCCAAAAAGCAAAAACAAAACAAAACAAAACAAAACAAAAACCTCTCAGAAGTTACAAGGATTTGGGGCACTGTGAAGACATGTGGATTAAAATCCAAATACATGTGAGAAATATACTTTGGTCATTCAATTATTGAATATACGTATAATATGTCTTATAGTATCATACATATATTCTGTTAATTCTCCCTTTACTTTTACAAAAATAGAACAGGAGCTCAGGAATATCATACAATTTGACTCTAGGTCATGAAGTAGCATGACTGCAAGGGTTGTATGATCCTATTGCTCTATTCCCCATGCTATAGGTTCTCAAAGCATTGCTTCCTTGATTCGCTACCATATCACCTTGAACTTGTTAAAAATATAAGTTCTTAGCCTTCATCCCAGACCTTCTAAAACAGAATCTCTGGAACCAGTCCAAATATAAACTCAAACCCAAATCCAAACATGTCCTGTGTTTTCACAAAACCACTGAGGTAGACTCTGGTTTCACCAGAGTCCATGAGCAAATCCAAGAGCTATTCTTGTCTACAAAATTTAATGTATTTGGGACATGTTCTCTCAGTCACCACATTTTAAGGTCTTTAAGGACAGGATTTCCTTATTTGTCTCTGAGCACTGGACTTATTGACGCTGTGTAAGTTTTTTTTTTTCATTAACAACAGCATTCTCTTACTGTATGACAAATAATTACTAACCCTCCATTGAATCTATATCATTTAATCCTCAGAAAAGCCAGTGAGAACTGTATCGTTATTCCCTGACTTTTACAGATGATGACACTGAGATTCATAAAGGTGACTACTCAAAGGTGTAAAGTTTGGAGAAGTTGCTCAAAATACAATATATTACATGGGAAAGCTGATTTATGCGCCCTGGGGCTCTGGACTCCTGCTCAGCACATACCTATTGAATTGATTCATGTTGGCGCTTAATGTACCACATGGAAGAAAAATCTAAAAGGTGAAAAGCAATGAATCAACTTCTGGAAAAGCTCCGTGAAAGAAACGCAAGATGGCTTGCATTTCTTTCACAAAGGAAGTCAGAATGGAGTAGGCAAAAAATTAATTATTAAAGTCTCATTACTGATGAATCTGGTTATATTGACTTCCAATATGGTCAGAATTTCAGTCAATACTGCTGGTGCAAAATTAAGTGTCATGAATTTCAGCATCAGAAATAACCATCAGGGGAATCAGAAAGAAGACGAGGAGGGTGAAGGGAGAGGAAGCTCAGTAGACTAGGGCTCTGGTGGAGATGTGTACAAAAAAACCACATGATCCGAATGGCAACTGTACTCCTTGGAACGTGTCATTAACCATCAGTCTGTTACCACTCAGGGCCCTCATTCTTTCACATGTAAAATGGGAGTAGTGATAATAGCTATTCCATATGTATGTATATATGTATATATACATAAATAAGTATACATACATATGGTTCCAATTGGTTATGATAGTGTTTGGGGGGGTTAGTGGTAGTGGTTGATCATCCTCGGTGGTGTTCAGGGGTTCTGAATTCAGGGGTCACTCCATGTGTGATGCTGGGGATTGAACTGGGGTTGGCCACATGCAAGGCACGTACCTTAACCCTTGGATTTTGTCTCTGGCCTGTTTCTGAGAGCGCTGTTTAAACAATAGTGGTGATTGGTAAGTTCAGTACCCTTTGTTGATACTACTGGTGAATTTCAGTGGAGAAAGAATGCTGTCAAGGTGGCCATGACAACTTTGATTTCCTTTTCTACACATCCCTTCTTCCCCAGAACATGGCATGCAATTTCTCAGCATATATTGTGGCATGTAGGCCTGTTCCTTCCAGACTGGACATAAGTACGAAGTACCTTCGGTAGAAGTCTCTAAATAGGAAGTCTGTTTATTTATTTTTTACTGCTTTTTAAAATTCAAGGTATTTGAAGACCAGCTGTTTCTTCAAATTTGATGCTGTTTACCACCCCAACCCTCAGAATAATGATGTTGCTCAATTTATAAAATCTCATTTAAATATCTGGTTTTCCCCAATTACAGCCTTCTTCCCTTTCTCCCCATCCATCGCTCTTCAGACACCAATAGGTTTCTAAAATGTCTTCACCTTTCACATGACACCAGCACTCAAATCTACCATTACAAGTAAATGAGAAAGAAATCTCTTTCCATGAGGTTTTGCTTGTGTCCCAAACACCCAAAACCAGGATAACATTTCTAGGCAGGGCACATATGTCTGTAATTGCTTCCTGAGAGAGAGGAAGACCATGAAAGCCTGTTGCAAATGAGGTGCTAATGATGAACTCCACAGGATTTGTTACTGCAAAAAAGTCCAGCTGGATACACTATATTAAATTGCTTTTTATGTGGATGTGGCTCTAAACTAAATCTCCCCTCTTTATAAGGGAATATTCACACTAGGAAAAGAAAACAAATAAAACAAACTCTACCTCCTTTGCTCTGCTCAATTACCTGATCATAAAGCTAGTAAAGAAACCTGATCATGGGGCTGGAACAATAGTACAGTGGGTAGCGGGTAGAGCATTTGCCTTGCACACAGCCAACCCGGGTTCGATTCCCAGCATCCCATATGGTTCCCTGAGCACCGCCAGAAGTAATTCATGAGCGCAGAGGCAGGAGTAACCCCTGAACATCGCCGGGTGTGACAAAGAAGGAAGGAAGGAAGGAAGGAAGGAAGGAAGGAAGGAAGGAAGGAAGGAAGGAAGGAAGGAAGGAAGGAAGGAAGGAAGGAAGGAAGGAAGGAAGGAAGGAAGGAAGGAAGGAAGGAAGGAAGGAAGGAAGGAAGGAAGGAAGGAAGGAAGGAAAGAAAGAAAGAAAGAAAGAAAGAAAGAAAGAAAGAAAGAAAGAAAGAAAGAAAGAAAGAAAGAAAGAAAGAAAGAAAGAAAGAAAGAAAGAAAGAGAAAAGAAAGTACCTTGATCACTCAAGGTACTGATGAAGTTTCAGAACTTGGGACTTTATCTAGAAAGGTTTCTATATATGAAGGATCTTGCATTTGTGGATGCACCCTGAGATCACTGTCAGTGGGCTTAGGAGACCACCTGCGAGTTCTGGGTATTGAGCCCAGGCGAGTCACTGGATGGCAAGCACCTTACCTACCCTACTGTCTCTCTAGTCCCAGACTGATTATTTTAAACTAAGATTTAGTAATACTTTTGTCCTATTTCATTTTATTTGCACTTTTTGAGGTAACATAGGCTTACATAATTTTATAAGTTCAGGAGTGCTTTTAAATACATCTTTAAAAAGTAGTTTATACACTATGCTTACCAAAAAATTGCCCAAATTGCCCTGTCTCATTTTATTTTAGTATTTTTATGTTTCATTTGATTTTTTAAAATTTTTGGTCATTTCCATCCAGCTGTGCTCATTGCTTATTCCTGCTCTGTGCTCAGTGATAACTTCTGCTGGACTTGGGAGACCATTTGGGGTGACAGGAATTGAACCCGGGTAGGCACATGCAAGGCTAGCAAGCATCTTACCCTTTGTACTATCTCTCTAGCCCCTGTCTGTTTCATTTTTTTTTTTGGCTTTTTGGGTCACACTCAGCTATGCTCAGAGGTTACTCCTGGCTCTGCACTCAGTAATTACTCCTGGCGGTGCTCAGGGGCCATATGGGATGCTGGGAATGAAACCCGGGTTGGCTGCGTGCAAGGCAAATGCCCTACCCGCTGTACTATTGTTCCAGCCCCTTCTGTCTATCTCATTTTAATCCTACAAAAATTCACAGGGAGTTTTACATCCTGTGATTATATTAAAAAGAATGATTGTGTTAAAAAAAAAACTCTAATTAGACTTTAGGCCCAGCCACCTCATTTTTTAAAAAAGGATTTAAAGACTCAAAGAGGCAAATGTCCCGTCCATGGTCACAAAATTCTCAGTGGTTGAATGAGAATTGGAACTCTGGTTCTCCAACATTGAGGGGGACTGTTTGTCAGTTCCAATTTTGGCTAAAATAGAATTCAGCTCCTTCATTTCCCCCTACCTTTGCAAATGACTGCAGTCTCAACTTCTTAAGCAGTAGAGCAATTTGGCAGAGTTTCTCTGGGGCCCCAGAATTCTCCATAGATGTAGACATTTGCCCAGTCTTTTTCTAGTTTGGTCCTATGCCAGCAAACAAATCATCTTATTTATTATAGACATGTCCTCAGGGATCCTTTTATGCTTAGTACCTAGAATCCAAGTTGAACCATCTGAGTCAAAATAAAATCCCCCAATAAAAATTTTCTTTCTTTCATTTCCTCCTCCTCCTCCTCCTCCTCCTCCTCCTCCTCCTCCTCCTCCTCCTCCTCCTCCTTTCCTCCTCCTCCTCCTTCTCCTCCTTCATTTTGGGGCCACACCTGGCAATGTTCAGAGGTTACTCCTGGCTCTGCACTGAGGAATTACTCCAGACAGTGCTCGGGGGACCATATGGATGCCAGAGATTGATCCCGGGTTGGCTGTGTGTATGGCAAATTACCTCCCCACTATATCTGGCTCCCAAATCCCCCAAGTTTTTATCCATGACATTAAATTTAATAATTCTTCTTGAATATAAGACACTTAGAAAAGAGTTCACATGATTAAAGATTTCCTGTGAAAATAAGATCCTCTTGCATATTGGTGACACTGACAGGTTAGTGACAGCTTTGATGATAGTAGTTTCCCCAGATAATCATGTTACATGGGACTGGAGCCATAGTACAGTGGGCAAGGTGCTATAATTGCATGCGGCCAACTGGTATTCTATTCCAGGCATCCTATATGGTTCCCTGTGTCCACCAGGAGTGATCAGAGAGAGCAGAGCTGGCAGTAAGCCCTGAGCACTACTGGTTGTGACCCCAACTCAAAAAAAAAAATGAAACAGTAATTATAATCCAAATCCAAATTTAGAATCTATTTTAGCCAATTGATTTCCAAATTATTAAGAATCTCCTAAAAAAAAAACCAAAAAGGTATTTTTAGAATGTTTGCTGGATGGGGAAATGGGAGATGTTATTGTTTCCTAAATGTACACAAGGAAGACTTGATATTCAGTGTTTTTTCCTCTTATTATTAGGCAGGGTTATTCTGTGGTGATTTGTGGTGAACACAATTGAATTTATTTCATTAAGTTTGCACCTCTGTCTTTTAATTAACTTCTTGTTCCTGTCTTTGGTGAAGTATTAATTATTTTTAATCATCACTGGGATGCTCTTTAAGTAGCTGGAAATATCCAACCTTATTTTCATTGCACAGATAGGCTTTATATTAATTAACTTAATTAGATTGTCACTGTGTGCATAAAATATGACTAGCTTTGGAGAGTAGATATTGCTTTTCTTATCCAAGGTTAATTTTAAAAAGAGTGTGATAGAGGTCACTTTAAACAGAGTTGGAGACACCCTATAACTGACCACTAATATGGAGAATGATCCCACAACTGGGTAGAACTAGAAGTCAGTAAAGTTCTGAAACCTTACCTGGGGAGATCAATAGCATCAAATAAAGTGCTTTACTGTCTCTTGTTATTGTTTTGAGTCCAGGATTGAAGATATGTTAGCAATATTCTATGATTCTTTGTAATCTCTTAACATCAGGATATAGCTTGGGTGTATAGTGATAAAAATTGAAAACTGTTCTAGAAAAAGTATAGCTAGCACATACCTAATTATTCATTATGCGAAGTATCAGGGTAAGAAATTCACACTGATAATTCACTTAGTCTTTAACTAAATCTTCAAGGCCGATAGTGTTATACTCTTTTTGAAGTCAAGCAAACAAACCCAGAGATATGAAATAAGTATTTTGTGGTAACTCACAATTTGAAACTGTTTATCTCATTAATCCTTAATAATTGACTTTGGGTGGAATGTTACTATACTATGCTGCCCAGCCAAAATAATAATAAGTAGTGTTTCTTGTTGAAAGAAGATTTTATAATATATGCACTTCTCATCAAGAAGCAGGACCCTGATTACATAGTAATCAGAAATTGATACTAAACCAAAATGTTTGATCCTAATTAAAATACTTAGGAACTTTTGTAGTTTTATAGAATTGCATATAGACATAACAAGTATGTTAATTTGAAAGGCAGGTTTGAAAGGTATTTTGAGTAATTCACATATGTATATTTTAACAATGTTTTAAAATAGTATCATAAGAATATATTTTGTTTCTGTTATGTTAAATTTATGCCACATTATTTTTTTGTCTATGAGTTTTCAAGAGTTAATCATGAAATAATAAAGGAGTCTAGGTATATAAGGTTTTAGACTTAATCAGGCAATTGTTATTTGAGAAGTGAGACCAACTCCTATGGAATAGTTTAGGTAAAAGATTGCCAGAATATTGCATATTTGACACCCCTAGCATTCAGAGACACTCAAGGAAGCTGGAAGTGAATTAATATCCCTAGAGATAAATTTCTCAATGTAGAAATAATGGAGATCACAATAAAAATAGCTAGGATTTAATAATCTGTACTTTATACTACAAAGCATTCCTAGAGACTTCATAGCTATAAGATTAAACAGATATTTTAGTTTCAAATCTTGAGCCTCCCATAGTTCTTTGGAAAAAAATGTTTGGTATAGCAGAGTTTCTTTAACCAATCATCTGTTCTCGGGCCCTCAGGTTGTTTCCAGATTCTGGCTATTATGAAACTGCTGCAGTGAACATAGATATGCAGATGACATTTATGCTGTGTGTTTTTGGGCCCCTGTGGTATATTCCCAGAAGTGGTATTGCTGGGTCCTATGGAAGCTCAATTTCCAGCTCTTTGAAGAATGTCCATATTGTTTTCCAAAAAGGCTGGATTAGTTGACATTTCCACCAACACTCAACTGTGGGATGTGAAAAAAAAAACCATAATAGGAGACTAATTTCTAAAGATAGTAGATACAAAGGCCAGAAGGATGTGCAAGACCACAAAAGCAACTCTGCAACTTCTCATACTTTATACCACTGATGTACCAAAAGTAGCACACCACGTTTGCTTGGGTATAAGGTAGGAGGCAACTAATCTTGATCAAAATATTTATAACAGGCATACAAAATAAATTATTTAGCATCTGCCTTTGGGTAGTGGTGGGAAAATTCAAAATAATGGTGGTGGAAAGGTGTAATGGTGATGGGCTTGGTGTTGGAATATTGAATGTAATCAATTATTGTGAACAACTTTATGAAAATAAAATTTAGCCGAAAAATAGTGGTAGGAAGGTAGGAAGTGGAATGGTAGTTGAATTTGTGTTGGAATATTGAATGTATGTAACAAATAATCATGAACAGCATTGTAAACCAGTATTTATACAAAATGTAAGGGGAAAATAATATAATTTAAAAAAGATCCCCTTGGGGCTGGAGTGATAGCACAGCGGGTAGGGCGTTTGCCTTGCACGCGGCCGACCCAGGTTTGGTTCCCAGCATCCCATATGGTCCACTAAGCACCGCCAGGAGTAATTCCTGAGCGCAGAGCCAGGAGTAACCCCTGAGCATCGCCGGGTGTGACCCAAAAAGAAAAAAATCCCATTTCTCCAATTCAAAAAAAAATAATAAACACTCCAAAAACCAAAACAACAACAATAGCAAAAACCAAATAAAAGTTTTCTGGAAGGGTTAGTTTTTTTCCTGTTATAATGCAAAGGCCATGAGAAGAGAATCTCTGCAATAGTTCATTGAGAGCTGACAAAAATCTAGGAGTCCTCTGCTGGTTTACTGTACATTAGAGGTATCTGAGTGTGGTTATTCCTATTTTACCCCTGAGGTTACAGCCTTAAACTCCTCAAAGCAATAGATAAATTCATTCATCTACGTCAAGAGGAACTGGAAAACTAACTACAATCTAGGTAGCTGCTTTCTTCTTGTCTATGATCACATTCACAGATCTTTTCTTGGAAGTTTATTAGTCTGTTTACATAATCCACCTGTTGACATACTGCAAAGATCCTATTCCTACCAGATCACTTTCCTGGGGTTCTCATAGGCACATGTGAAACCTTGACTGATGAGTTAAAGCTTCTCTTTGCTAAGTGCTTATTGTTGCATCAATATTCTACCAGTCAGAGGCATGGAGATAAAACACGCGAAAAAAATGTAAAGAGCATGGAGGACCAAGGCTCGTTCTGGCTCGAGGTAAAGAGTGACTGCCAGAGGCCTCCTTTTATTCTATTTTTTTTTATCAGTTACGTCCTAATAACTTCATCACACAGAAAGAATCACTAGCAAGGGTACAAACAGTTATAGGATGAGCATTTGTCAAAGGAACATCAGGGTATACAATGTTTTGTTAAAGCTATGCTGTCAAAGCTATGTTGTCATGATTAAAAGGTCAGAGGAAGATATGGAGCTGGACACGTAGGCTCTACAGATTACATCCCTCACATTCTTGTAGTCAGTTACACATAGGGCAAAGAGAAAGCTCATACTGATACTTGAAGGTCAATCCAGATCAAGGATGTGCAAGAGAGGGGGGAACTGCGGCCTGTATTGCCAAGATAGTGTAACACTAGGCAGGTGTATGAGAGCATGCTGTATTCCTCCAGGTCATCAGACTCAGAGGTTTTTAGCTTGCCCACTTAGTGAGAAGTGGGGCCTCGGTTCTTCTTCCTGCTTGCAGGGCAGCGTTTAGAGGTTCATCCTGGCTTAGCACCAACAGCTTATCACTCAGCAAATTATCCAATCTTATAGCAGAAATATCCAATACTTATAGAGACTGTAAAATTTACGCTCACTGAGAGTTGAAGCCAATGTTTGAACCCTATGCTAGATGCTGACCAGCTCTTTGCCAGACTCTCTAGGATATGAGCAGCAGGGGCTATCTAGAACCCTCCCTGATGCTAAGTGGGGTGGAAACTATCACTGACCAAATCCCAAAACCAAAACCCTGAGGAAGCTATCCTTGGTATTCTGGAATATAGGGTAGTAATGTCTGGAACATTGAGAAAGAAAGACTAGGGGTGAGAGTTAAATATGATTTCATCCATGTGACCAGGGAAACCCAGAGTTTTCTTCACTTTCTGCTCAAAAGGTATTTTCAAAACAGTTAAAACACATTATTTTAAAATAACTCCTCCCATTTTAAAACAAATTTAAATGTATTTCAAAATTGCTCATTCTCCTACTTCTCAAGTATAATTATCTTTTGCATTTTAGAATTCAGTTTTATATATTATATGTATAATATTATAAACATATATCTAGTAGAGAATCATATATGTCTAGATATCATGCCATCGGCCTGCCTGGTCACTTAGGGCACCTGATAACTATACATGGCTAGTCAACATAAAATGAATTCAAATGAAAACACAGGCTCCTCAGTGACACATGCTGCATTTCAAGTATTCAAGCTGTGTTTCAAGTTGAATGTTAGCTATGGGCAATGCAAATATGGAACATTTCCTTAGTCCCATAACCTGACTGTGATCATCATGCATGTCATAGATACATCCGTATAGTGTCACTGATAATGACTGAATAACATTTTGGATATGAATAGTATGACTTTTAAAGTTATTATTTAGTTTGACACTCAAATCATTCCCAGTTATCACTACTCTAACAAGGATTCAGAACATTTCTTTTCTTTCTTCTTAACTTTTGGAACACATAGGGATGTGCTCAGATATTACTCTGACTCTGCACTCCAGGATCATTCTGTTGGGGTTTGGGGATCACTTTTTCTGCTGCTGTGATTTGAACTCAGATTGGCTGCATGCAAAATAAATGCCTTATACCTGTACTTTTTCTTTAGACCTCAGCTTTGTAAAACAAACATTTATTTGCAATATAATTGCTTGATTAATATTACTTCTTGTACAGGTTATATTGGATTTTAGGATTTTTCAAATACTTATTATAGGATAAGATTTCAGAAAGATTACTTAAATTTATTCTCTTTATAGTAATCTATGGAAGAGACTCTTTTCTTTCCTAATCTAACCAACAATTTAGAAATTTATTTCCACTTTTATAGTTGAAAGATGTTATGCTTTGCAATTCTGGGATTCTTTTTTATTTTTTTAGTCTTTTTTTCTTTCCTTAAGGCCCTTCTATATTCTGCTACTCAGGGGTTACTCCTGCCTCTGCACTCAGGAATCACTCCTGGAAATGCTCATGGGATGCTGGGGATTGAAACCAGGTTAGCAGAGTGTAAGACACATGCCCAACCTCTCTAGCCCCAAATTCTGGGATTTTAAATAGGAGTTATTTCCACTTGAATTTCTTCTTTTCTAAAAAATCAAGTTACACTAAAAAAATTTGAGCACTATGAGTTATAATGCTGTTAATATAGAGTTTATGCATAGGATTCCAATACCATACCTCCTCAACCTACCCTCCATCTCCTTGCCATGGAAAACTCGGTTCTTTAGACCCATTCTCAGGTTTTGTTGCCTTGGCTGTTTGTTACCCCCATGTTGTGTTTCTTTATATTCTACATATGAGAAAGTTCATACAATATATGTCCCTCTTCTGACTAACTTGACTAAGCACAATAATTTTCATCCACTAAGCAGTAAATTGCATGATTTCTCTTCTTACAGTTAAGTAGTATGTCAGTCTATATATTACCAGTTTCTATTCTAGACATATGCTCTTGGAAACATGTTTCCACATTTTGGCCTTGTAATAATGATGCAAAGAACATACGCACAAAAATGTCCGTTTTAAATAAAGTTTTTGGACTATTGGAGTAGATGCCAAAATGTGGAATTGCTGGGCAATGTGGAAATGCAATTGTTATTTTTTTGAGAAATGTCTATACTGTTTTCCAGAATGGTTGAACCAGTTGACATTTGCATCGGCAGTGGTTGATGGTTTCTTTTCCCCACATATCCACCAACACTGATGTTTTTATTCTCTGTAATGTGTGTCAGTATCACTGGTGTGAGATGAGTTCTCATTTTTGTTTTACTTTCTCTTACCCTGTTGATAAGTGATGCAGGGAGTATTTTAATATACCTATTATCCATCTGAATGTCTTCTTTGAAGAAGTTTCTGCTCAACTCTTCTCCCCACTTTATTATGAGTTTAAGCTTTTGTTGCCAAGTTTCATAAATTCTGATATCTTGGTTTTTAATCCTTTGTCAGAGGAGTGGTGGGCAAAAATTCCCTCCTAGTTTGTTGGGTGACTTATTTTGTTGAGCTTTGAATTGAGATGCTTATCCTTTCTGAATTTATTCATACAAGAATTTATTATTTGAGTAAATTGAGACTTTGTCATATCACTTACAAGTACTTCTTCTGATTTGTAATTTGCATTCTAATGTATTTTATTTTGTTTGAAAATATTACAAAAAATTCTTCAGTCAAAACTCTGTTTTTTTCTGCTAGGCTTGTCTTTAGGGGTAGCCAATGGTGTTCAGGGCTAACTTCTGTCCCTATGCTAAGGGGTCGATTCTGGTGATGTTTAGGGGATCATATGTGGTGCCAGGAACCTAACCAGGGTCGACACAGGCAGGACAAGCACCTTAACCCCTTTACCATTCCTCTGACCCCTAAATTTCTGCCTTTGATTTAGTTCTACACTGAAAGAAGTTTTACTGTATTAAATCAGTTAAAATGTGTTTAAAAATAATTTTCTCAGAATAATATGCCTGAAACTCAAGGACCAGGGAGATAGCTCAAGTGGTAGAACAGATATCTGGCAGTGTAAAGCTATGGATTTAATTCCTAGTACCACATGGCAACTAAGCACTAGAGATAACCCCCAGACATCCTTTCAGCACTGCTTTGTTGCTCTGATTGCTCCCAGTACCACCAGGAGTGGTTTCAAGGTTCTTGAGCACTACCAGACAAGGCTCCTAGAAAAAAAAGCAAAATAGCACCAAGTAACATTAAAATAGAAAACTGGAACAAAGTATCTAAAATTTATTTTCCAAGAAATAGATACCAATATTTAGAATCTTTATTTTCTTATAGGTGGATATGACATAATGTTTCAAAACCAAAGATTTTTAAAAATTGAATCACTGAGATACATAGTTGTAAAGTTATTCATGATTGGCTTTCAGGCATACAATGTTCAAACACCCATCCCTTCACCAAAAAGCATAGCTATTTTATGAGGTCAGAGTGATAGTACAGCAGGTATGGTGCTTGCCTTGCATTCTGTCAACTGGTTTTATCCCCAGAAATCCATTTGGTACCCTGAGTAGCAGCATGAGTAATTTCTGATTGCAGACCCAGGAGTAATTCCTGAGCGCTGCTGGGTGTGCAAACTCCCCCACACCTACCCACCCATATCTCCCCAAAAAGACAGAAAGAAAAATCAAAAAACAAAAACCAGATATTTCATACAGACAAATTTTGGGTAAATTCCAACTGCACTATCTATTGTCTCAAATCTAACATCATTTGTTCAACTTCTGAGGCTCGGTTTACTCGGTTGCAGAAGGGATAATGGTATCTACTTTATAGGGATTTTTGGATTAAGTAAAATAATGTCTGTAAAGAACATCTCCCAGTCCTCAGCATATAGGAGCTATTATTACCTGATAACCACAGGAACCAGAACAGCTTGACTCTTAAATAATAGCCATAATGGTGAACTTTACTTTTTAGGACTATCAATTTAATATTATAATAGTTATAAAATAGAATACCAGGCACAGGTCACATAGATTATGATAACTAGCATTAAGCATTTTGTAATTGCACATAGATTAAAAAGTACAATTGCAGGAAATTATACCAGTATCTTTCAAATTTGTTTCTAACAATATTGCTTTTAGTCATTTATTTCTTCACTTAATTAATTCGTACAGCAATAATTTGTTGAGCATGCATAGAATCTTTTGCCTGACAACCCTTAATTCTTACGATAGTCATTTGGGATAGTATTGTTATCTGACAAAGAAGAAAAAAAGCAGAAACATTGATGTTCCATGTATATTTATGTTTATGTCTATACAATGTCATATTTTTATATTCTATGGTGTTCATTACCATCGTTGCAGGTGGAAAAAGTGGTTCCAACCAAAAAGTGAGCTCCCCTGGTGGTTCACAAATTATGTTGCAGATCCCATGACTTCTGATTATCTTTCCAAGTGGGGATCATGGAGCAAGTAAAGATAGCTTTGAGGTGTGCTTCCACTTTCTCAATCTGTTCTGGTATGAGTCTGCGTTGTATTAGGGCAGGTAAATTAAGCTTTGTGTAGCCCAGTCATTAACATTCTAGCAGCCCAATAAGACAGCTGTCTAGCTGTGCCTGGAGTTCACTTGATGTACACAGAATAGAAACTGTTCCATGCCACCTTAATTCTTAAGCAGTCGTCGGCTAGGCTGCAGTGAAGATTTATTCTTTTCAGTAAAAGGAAAATCTTGCCTAGGTTTTGCAGGTTGCTCCCCTTTCTCACAGAAAGAAATAAAACAGTTTAATTTAGAAAAACGCAAGGGTAGAGGGCAGGATAGGAAACCAGAGGATGGGGAATGGAGAAAAGGGAAAGGTGTAGAAGGAGGGGAGGGAGAAAAGGCAGAGACTGAGGGAGAAGGTGTGCTTGGCCAGACTGTGATTCTGGCAGAACGTGAGTAGCTTGCCTGTATACAGGTTTTTTTATGGTAGGACTTTTCTCAAGCTGCCCCACCTATGGTGTGGTCAAAGGCTTCCAGCATTTTTTTTCCCGAGGGGATTCACCATCTCTGGTGGTACCTCAGCTACTGCATCTGGTGCCTTCGTGCCTTTTTGTTTGTTACTTCAGAAATGGTAACTTGAAAACTTTTGTAAATCACATCTTGGTATTATTTCTCTCTGCAAACCTCATTTCCAGGGGCCCTTCTCCATCTGTCTGCTGCAATGCCATGATACTACCTGTGTATTGCAGATGGGCTCTACTTACTGAGAACATAGATGAGATGCAGGGTTTTATAATGGGATAGAAAATGGTGCTGTACTTCTCTGATGAAAATAATTTAAGCTTTATGTATTGGTCCTAGTAATTAAAAAGATGAATAAAGTGGAGATCTTGTTCTTGAATCATTTATAGTTGAGAAATCCAGAAATGTAAACAGAATTATGCAAATATATGAATTATGTAAGAATGTGCAAACATAAAACCAGAGGGAAGTCTGTGCAGAGAAGTAGAGGCTTGCAGACTTATTTTGTTTGGGGAGCACACCCTGTGGTATTAGGGGTTCAGGGATTGCTCCTGCCTCTGTACCCAGGGATTGTTCCTGGCAGGGCTCACAGGGACCATGTGGGTGCTAAGAATTGCCCCCAGGCTGGATACATGTAAGGAAATCACTGTACCCACTGTATTATCTAGGCCCAAGGTTTGCAGGCTTTTTGAGGAGTCAGAAGAATTCGGATCTCTGGAGAGTTAAGATGGATGAATCATGGGATAAAGTGGTAGAAAAGGCGCATGTCACCAACAACTAATGTGAAGGCACTGTTGGAGATTGCCTAGCAGGCCAAACCGTCTCTTTTATCACAGTGAAACTGAGCTAGAACCAGAACTTTGTGATTAAATTCAAATGAGAGATTCAGTTGGATGGTCTTTGGTATTTGTACATGTAGTCGAGGAATTTGCTGAGGGAATTGTGAAAGAGAAAGAAGGTAAAAGTAGCTTTCACTGGGGAAAGATTTTGGGAAAAACAAAGAGCAAAAACTTTCTACTCTTGGTAGAAACAAAAGAATTATTAAGATTTTGAATTATATTAGTTCATTTCTATTTTTATATTTGTTCCTGACTCATTCAGTGGTAAGTCTCTAGGCTGAATTGTGAATATTCCAGATTTCAAAAACACTGGAAATATTATTTAGAAGCATAGAAAAATATTTAGTTTCTCCCTAAAATCATACACACATGGTCTGCATATGCAAGAAAAGATGTACCCTTTACCTTATATTATCTTCTGTGAGTTAAGAGTTTGGGGAGTGGATTCATTTGTTCTACAGACTCAGCTTCTCCTTTTTACTCTCTGTTTCTGCTTCCTTCTCAGGTATTTGGGTTTGGCAGCTAATAATGGGTGGGACCCACAGACACATGGAAATAATTTTATGGCTTTCTTCTGGCTAATGTACAATTAAAAAAACACTTTTACAATCCCAGGGGCTAACTATGGATAAAGTTGCCTGGAAGCTCACCAAACCCAGAGCTGTCCAAGGCATCAGGCAGGCTTCCCAGATGTCAAGCTTCGGGGAACATCAAGCTCCTTATCTTAACTGGACACAGTTTGAGAAGACTCAAGCAAGAGGAGTGCAAGTCGTGTCATTAATGTGAATCTGATCAATCTTTACATTGGTGCAAAGCATTTGTACTAAATAAATATGAAATAGGGCTCTTAGAAATTTCTTTGCCATCCTCTCCAACACCACCCCTAGAGAATAACTCAATTCTTGGTTCGTTTGTACAAAATTTATAATTCAGAGCTTAATAAGAATTTAAGATTGATGTCCTTTTGTAACTATAACCTATTCGCTTGAGTTCTTAGATGTGTGTGAACTACTACCAGGTTGTTGAAAAATTGCAGGAAATTAGTGAAACAAAATTGAGAAGAGATCATACCCAGACTTAAAAGAGAAAATTTCTTCAAACACCAATGGACTTGTGGGCACCATCAATATCTAAATATGTGTGAATCCAGGCAATCTGATGGCATTGTAGCAGATAGCAGACATAAATCAGATACAGATAAAATATTCTGCACATAAGGACCAGAGAAACTGTTCACCGTGCTGGAATACATGCTTATTCTTGATCCCCACTACTGCCTGACAGGAGTAACATCTGAGTACTGAGTAGCCCCTCTGAACCACTAGGGTGGTCTCAAAATAAAAACAAGCAAAAAATGAAACAGGTAAAATTGTTATGAGTGTGATTTCAGATTGAACCCACTTCTTATTTGTTGGTGGGATTATTAAATGAACCAGCAATTCTAATGTATTTTTTCTTTAGTCTGCTTTTTGTTCTAGATATTTCTCCTAGGTATAGTGAGATATAATCAAGCTTAAAGAGTTAATATATTTAATATCTATAAGATTATGGCTACCACAATAATTTGGTTAATATTTGTCACTTCGTATAGTTGACATTTTTTTCTCTTACAGTGAAACTTTTTAAGATTCACTAAGCTGTAGGATAACATTGGTTTGTCTTTTCTCCCTTGCCATTGGAAGCTTGGGTTTACTGGGTTACACCCATCACCTTGCTCCTGAGACACTCCCATTCCTCTGTGTTTAACTTCTCTGCTCTGCTTATTCTATCTATTAATCACTTATATCCTCAAATCAGACCCTGTGACTTGTAAGGTCAGATTCTCTTAAGGACTCTGGATTTGGTATTTGTAAGTGAAATATTGCTTTTCTCTTTCCCTTATGTGCTTTGCTTAGTTTACTTTGGAGCAATGTTCTTTTTGTATAGACACAGGAAAATAGTTAATACTATGCTTTTGGAACTTGGGAGTTAGTTGATTCGAAATAATATTCACTCCTGGGCATCTGTCATATTTACTCACCTTAAACCTTAGTTTCCCTTAGTTTCTAATACCCCAAAAGCAGCCTTGACAAAGGGACTGGATGGACAGAGGGCAAACTGTAAGCTCTAGTTTCAGCTGCATTTCAAGTCAGGAAACCCGTGTTTCCTGTATCGCTTTGTATTGAGGACTCCTCCTTAGAAGGCCTTTTAGTACCTCTTCAGGGCATGTGAGGAGATGCCACGTTCTTTCAGTTCTTTCATTGGAACTAGAGTGTCACAGGAACAGCTCTCAATTATCTTCCGTTCTTCGTATGCTTTACAGTTTGTACATTGGTCCTGATCTGCCTGTATGCGTAAGAGATACTTGAAAAGAATTTTCCGTTTCGGGGAATGTGTTTCTCTCATTTTCAGTGGAGTCTCAGTTTTGCTTTGACTGTGCCAATGTCTCGACCTTTAGTGCACATTTAATGTGAGTTCCATACTCGTCTGCACAGCGTTTCCTAAAGCCCTCATCTTGATATATGCTCGTTTAGGGCGGGTGTGCAGTACTCCAAAATTGGATGGCAGTTTGTTTGAGTGGCTTTCATTGGAACTAGTGAGGAGCAGTGAGAAATCACATGTGTGAGTCAAGTGTTCGTATATTTGAAGGGTCCTAGTTTATTGGGGAATCTTCCAGTGTCGGTAGGATTTACGGAACTGAGGCTACTGTCTAGGTGAATGGGTTTCTGTCGTTTGTCTCGAAGTTAAAAGCGAAGAAGTGACACTTCAAAGGGAACCCACTGTTACAGCTCCCGTTTTAGCTTTGTTCCCATTTAGTCTGAACCGGTTTTCCTGAAGCCCTTAGCATTGACGTGCACATTCACACCTTTTCCTAGGAAGTGGAGGTCACTGTACGTTAGCTTACCTTTTGAGAAATAGAGTGAAATCTTCTGTATATACGGGAGATACTTGAAGTTAGGCTACCGTTTAGGAGAATGAGTTTCTGGCAGTGTTCTTTCTGGAGTTTCAGAGTAGTTGTGACTGGTCAATTTCATGCATCGTTCCAGCTTTAGTTTCAGGTGTGTTCCAATTCAGGAAACCGGGTTTCCTGGATCGCTTTGTATTGAGGACTCCTCCTTAGAAGGCCTTTAAGACCTCTTCAGCCGATGTGAGGAGATGCTTCGTTCTTTCATTGGAACTAGAGTGTCACAGGAACAGCTCTCATTTATCTTCCGTTCTCCGTATGTTTGAAAGTTTGTATATTGGTCCTGATCTGCCTGTATGTGTAAGAGATCCTTGAAAAGAATTTACCATTTCGGAGAATATGTTTCTCTCATTTTCATTGGCGTCTCCGTGTTGCTTTGACAGTGCCAGTGTCTCGACCATTTCTGCACTAGTTTGAGTTGTGTTCCATACTCGTTTGAACTGCGTTTCCTAAACCCCTCGTCTTGATATGATCGTTTAAGGTCGTTATGTAGTACTCCAAAATTGGATGTCAGTTTGTTTGAATGTCTCACTGGAAGTAGTGTGGAGAAGTGAGAGATCACATATGTAAATACAGTTTCAGTAATTTTGAAGGGTCCTAGTTTACTCGTGAATCTTCCGGTGTGGGTAGGAGTTACTGAACTGAGGCTACCTCCTCTCTAGGTGAATTTGTTTCTGTCATTCCTTGTGCTGTTACAAGTGCAGTCGCGCTGTTACAAGTGCGGCAGTCACACTTCAATGTGAACCCACTGTTACAACTCTCGTTTTAGTTGTGTTCCCATTTTGTCTTAACCGTGTTTCCCGGTCCCCTTAGCATTGACGTGTACGGGTAACAGCCTTTTCTAGAAAGTGAACGTCATTGCATGAGAGAGAGCTTCCCTCATGGGAACTGGAGTGTAGCAGTGAGAGAGCGCACGTGGAAGTAACAGTTTCTGTGTAGTTGAAAAGATCTATTTGTACTCGTGAAATCTTCCTGTATGTACAGGAGATACTTGAAATTAGCCTCCTGTTTAGGAGAATGAGTTTCTGGCAGTGTTCTTTCTGGAGTTTCCGAGTAGTTGTAATGATTCAATTTCATGCATCATTCCAGCTCTAGTTTCAGGTGCGTTCCAATTCAGGAAACCTGTGTTTCCTGAATCGTGTTGTATTGAGGACTCCTCATAAGAAGGCCTTTTAGTACCCCTTCAGGGGATGTGAGGAGATTCCACTTTATTTCATTGTAACTAGTGTGGGGCAGTGAGAAATCACATGTGCAAGTACAGTGTTTGTATATTTGAAGGGTCCTAGTTTATTGCAGAATTGTCCAGTGTCGGTAGGGGTTACGGAACTAAGGCTACTGTCTAGGAGAATGGGTCTCTGTCGTTAGTCGCGCAGTTACAAGTGCAGCAGAGACACTTCAAAGTTACGTTTGCAAAGTAAGTTTGCGCTCTTACTGCTGCACTCCAGTTGCCACAAGGGAACCTCTCATACAATGACGTCCAAGTTCTAGAAAACGCTGTTAACCAAACAGGTCAATGCTAAGGGCTTTAGGAAACCCGGTTATGATGAAATGGGCACACACCTAAAACGAGAGCTTTTACAGTGGGTTCACATTGAAGTGTCACTTCTACACTTGTAACTGCGTGACTAATGACAGAAACACATTCACCTAGACAGTAGCCTCATTTCAGTAACTACTACCCACACTGGAAGATTCTCCATTAATCTAGGACGGTTCAATATTACTGGAACTGTACTTACATATGTGATCTTTCACTGCTACACACTGGTTCCAATAAAAGACACTCAAACCCACTGACATCCACTTTTGGAGCACTTCATAACGGCCTTAAATGAGCATACCAAGACTTGAGCTTTAGGAAACGCTGTGCAGATGAGTTTGGAACACACCTCCAACTTGTGCAGTAAAGGTCGAGACTTTGGCACTGTCATAGCAAAATTGAGACTCCACTGGAAATGAGAGAAATACATTCCCTGAAACGGTAAATTCCTTTCAAGCATCTCTTACACATACTGGTAGATAAGAACCAATGTACAGACTGTCAAACATACAGAGAACGGAAGATAAATGAGAGATGTTCTTGTCACAATCTTGTTCCAGTGAAAAAACGTGGCATCTCCTCACATCCCCTGAATGGTTACTAAAAGACCTTCTTAGGAGGAGTACTCAATACAACTCGATTCAGCTAACACGGGTCACACTAAATTGGAACTGTAAGTAGAGCTGGAACGATGCATGAAATTGAACAGTCATGACTACACTCATACTCCAAAAAGAACACTGCCAGAAACTCAATCTCCTAAATGTTAGCCTAATTTCAAATATCTACTGTATATACAGGAAGGTTTCAGGAATACAATAGATCCTTTCAACTATACCAATACTGTTCCGTGTGCAATCTCACTGCTACACTCCAGTTCCCATGAGAGAAGCTCACATACAATGATGTCCTCTTTCTTGAAAACGCTGTTACCCGTACACATCAATGCTAAGGGCTTCAGGAAAACCGGTTCAGATGAAATGGGAACACACCTAAAATGAGAGCTGTAACAGTGGGTTCACATTGAAGTGTCACTGCTGCACTTGTAACTGCGCGACAAATGACAGAAACACATTCACCTAGACAGTAGCCTCATTTCAGTAACTACTACCCACACTGGAAGATTCACCAATAAACTAGGACCCTTCAAATATACGGACACTGATACTTACATATGTTATCTCTCACTACTTTATACTAGTTCCAATGAAAGACACTCAAACAAACTGACATCCACTTTCGAGTACTATATAACCGCCTTAAACAAGCATATCAAGACAAGGACTTTAGAAAGTCCCTTTTTTACCATTTGGGCAAGAGTTTTCATCATAAACGCATCTGGATCTTGTCGCCTGCTTTCTCTGCATCTATTGATATGATTATATGGTTTTTATCTGTACTTTTTTTGATATGATGGATTATGATGATTGATTTCCGAATGTTAAGCCATCCTTGCACCCCCGCGATGAGTCTAACTTGGTCATGGGGTATGATCTTTTTGATGAATCGTTGGATTCTATTTCTAGTGTTTTGCGGAGGAGCTTCGCATCACTGTTCATCAGGGATATTGGGCTATAGTGCTCTTTGTCAGGGGTGTCTTTGTTTGCTTTCGGTATTAAGGATATATGTGCCTGATAGAAACTGTTGGGGAGGGTACATTGTCTTCTTAGTTTTCTGGAAATGCTTGAAGAGGACTGGCAGTAAGTCTTCTTTAAATGTTTGGAGGAATTCGCCAGTAAATCTGTCTGGACCTGGGCTTTGGTTTTTGGGAGACTTTTGATTACAGTTTCGGTTTCCTTGATCTTTATGGGCCTCTTCAGGTATTTCAAGCCTTCTTGGTTCAGTCTTAGGAGATTGTAGGACTCAAGGAATTTATCCATTTATCGTTTAGGTTCTCTTGTTTTGTGACATAGAGACTTTCAAAGTATCCTCTCATGAGCTTTCGAATCTCCTTGGTTTCTGTTGCATGTCCCCCTTTTGATTTCTGGTTTGGTTTATTAGGGTTCTGCCTCTCTCTTTCTTTGTGAATCTTGCTAGCGGTTTGCCAATCGTATTTATTTTCTCGAAGAACCAGCTCTTTTGTTTCGTTGATCTGTCGGATAGTTTTTCGGGTTTCCATATCGTTAATTTCTGCTCTAAGTTTTATTATTTCTTTCCGTCAATCGGGTTTGGGTACCTTATGCTGGTTCTCTTCTAAGATCGTGAGCTGCGAAGTCAAGCTATCTATATAGGCCCTTTCTTCCTTCCTTAGAAAGGCTAGCAGAGCTATAAATTTTCCCCTTAACCCCAGCTTTCGCTGCATCCCATAGGTTCTGGTAGCTTGTGTGCTCATTCTCATTTGTCTCGAGGTATTTTTCGATTTCTCCCCTGATTTCCTTCGTCACCCACTCATTGTTTCACAGTGTGTTGTTTAATTTTCAGGTGTTTGATTTGGTTCTCTGCATTCGTGTGTGAGTAACTTCCATCTTCAGCGCATCAGGGTCTGAAAAGATAGTTGATACAATTTCTATCTTCCCGATTCTATTAAGGTATAGTTTGTGACCCAGAACGTGGTCTCTTTTGGAAAATGTTCCGTGTGCACTGGAAAAGAAGGTTTATTCTTTCTTTTGGTGGTGTATAGCCCTGTATAGGTCTATTAGCCCTGTGTCTCCATTTCTTCCTTCAGAGTCATTGTTTCCTTGCTAAGTGTTGTTCTTGTCAATCTATCCAGAGGTGATAAGGGCAGTCTTGAAGTCTCCAACTACTATCGTGGTGCTAGTTATGTCCCCCTTAAATTCTGTTAGGAGTTCTTTTAAGGATTTATTTAGATGGTCGTTCATTAGGTGCGTATACGTTTAAGAGTGTGATCTCTTCCTGTTTTACGTATTCCTTGATAAAGAGAAAATGTCCTTCACTGTCCCTTCTAATCTTTTTCAACCTGAAATCTATGTTGTTGGATACCAGTACGGCCACCCCAGGTTTCCTGAGGGAGTTGTTGGCTTGCAGGATTGTCTTCCATCCTTTGACTTTTAGTCTGTGTTTGCTCTGACTGTTGAGGTGTGTTTCTTGTAGGCAGCAGAATGTTGGGTTCAGTTTCCAAATCCATTTTGACACTCTGAATTGGTCTCTGAATTGGTGCGTTTAGGCCATTGACATAGAGAGAGATTATGAGATTATTTCCATGGGTTTGGTGTCATCTTCCTGTGGGGTTTGTTGTTCTTGTCAGGGTTTTCCTTGCCTCACATTAGCTCCTTTCGTCCTTCTTTTAAGATTGGTTTTGAGTCTATGAAGTTTCTGAGCTGTTGTTTATCCCTGAAATAGTGTAAATTTTGTATGAGTGAATTTGAGTGAGGGTTTAGCTGGATAAAGTATTCTTGATGAGGCGTTTATTTCGTCGAGTTTTTCTCAGTATATCCCACCATTGTCTTCGGGCTCAGAGGGTTTCCTCTGATAGGTCTGCTGTAAATCGAAGGGGTGTTCCTTTGTATGTGTTTTCCTTCTTTGACCTTGCTGCTGGCACTATTGTGTCTCTATCCACAGCATCCGTCATTCTGACTTTGATATTCCTTGTATTTTTTTATTCTGATCTCTTTTTGGTGGTACTCTTCGGGCTCCTTGGATCTGGATGCCTTCCTTCTCCATCTCTGGGAATTTCTTAGCAATGTTATATTTAACTATGTTTTTTGCATTGGGGTTATTTCTCTCTGCTTCTGGTACTCCAATGATTATTGTGCTGTTCCTCTTGAGGTCATCCTTTAGGGCTCTGATTTGCTCTACAGCCATTTTGAGGTCTTTTGCCATTATTTTTTGTTTTCTGTAAGCTTTCTGCAGATCATCTTCAAGCTCACTTATTCTGTCTTCGGCTGTAGCCATTCTACTGTTTAGGGAACCTATTGAAATTTTTTATTCATCTACCGATTTCTTTATTTGTGTGACTCTGTTCGTAGCTCTAGAAAACTAAAGCACGCTGAAGGGCATGTGCACTCACAGCCTCTCCGGGCGGCTCTGCCTCACTGCCCTCCTTTGATGCTCTGCAACTGCTGTGTGTGTTGTCGGTCAAGGGCAGGCAGCGGAAAGAGGAAGGACAAACTGGTTGCTCTATCAGTTTATTTAGTTTTCTCTCTCTGCCTCTTCTAGGTCTGGGATCCTCTCTGCATCTTCTTCTATCTCCGCTGTCTTCTTCTTCTGTCTCTCTCTCTGTGCCCCACAGTCTTAGTTTATATAGCAAATTACATAGTGCAGTAGCACAAAGGTGGTTTTTACATCAACAAATCAACAAAGAAGGGTAAGACTATTTCTTGAGGAGATTAACAAAATCTAATCTAAGGAAATCTCATCTAAGGAGATCAGCTCAAGGGTGTAATTCCAAACAAGGGTGTGTCAGGGTGTGAGCTAGTAATCTGCTTAAATAGTTATAGTAAATCTACTTCTAATATTCCTAGCAATGTCCTTCTGTATGAGCACAGTAAGAGATATAAAGTTTGGTTCCTCCTGAGGACATCTCACTATACAGTCCTCAGGCCAGGTTAATCTTCCTAACCCCAGCAGGGTCCTAGTCTCATCATTACTTTTGGATCATGGCAGCATTTGTCTATGACCATGCTCTCAACTTATAGCTGAGTATCGTGGTGCTTTGTCCTGGCCCATTTCGATGCCAGGGTAGCTCACAGCTTGCCCTGAGTCAATTCTGTCCCTCGTCGGGACCCTGCTTTTGGGGTGCTAGGCAAACAGATGCCCCGGAGTAAATATTATTGGAGTCAATCAGCTCCCAAGTTACAAACCAATATTAATTGTCTTCCTGTGTCCATACAGAAAGGACATTGCTTTAAGGTAAACTAAGTTCCCTGCGGCAAGGCTAAAAGGACAAACCCCATGTTATCCTACAGTAGCTGTGAAATTTCTGCTCTCATTTCTTCCTGCATTTTCTTGTGGCCCGTTCCAATGCTTCATTCATATTATCCCTTAATATTTTGGATGTTTGTTGCATGGTTGCTTTGGGTATGTCTACCATCTTCAAGATTTCGTCTCTGAATTCTTTATCTGAGAGGTCGTATATGTGGGTAACCCCTGTTGAGGCTTCTGGAATCTTTTCTTTATCCACTCTTTGTGGAGAGGATTTTCGCTGTTTCTTCATATTGTTATGGAAGTATAGAGTTGGAACCTTCTTGTTGTCTATCCTATTCCCCCTTGCTGCAGGGTGATTCTGGATGAGGTAAATTGATGATGGTAGCCTTGTTCCTATTCTAGAATACTTCCTTATTCTCAGGCGATCCTCCTGCTTTATAAGGGGCCTCTAGTGAAAACTTAAGACTATGGTCTCTTTACGAAGAGTTTGTGCAGCTTCTATTATTCACTGACTTTTTTTTGAAATTAGCATAAGTTCATGGACTATTGGCATAGAATGATTGAGATGGCCAGGGTGTTTTTCAAAGAAATAGGTTATATAGATTATGACATAAAAAAAAACCTCATGCAGGAGGCTATGCCCCCTTTGATGCCACATCCTCTGAGATACAGGCCACGCCCCCAGTAACCTCTTGGGATGCTGGGATATCAGGACGGGATGCTCGGTGGGGGGGTCAAGCAGTGGGAAGGGTCATGCAGGACAGGCGTGTGCTCACACACCTGTCCAGGGGGAAAAGGCGGAGCTGAGACAGTGGGCAGGGCCACTGTGTTGCCAGGACGGGGCACTTCGTGGGCGGGTCAAGTGGCAGGCCAGGCGCGCTCTCACACCCCTATCCCGGGACTAGAAGAATTACTTCTTATGTGAAATTCTTACTCTAATTATTTTAAGTCATTGGATAACCTCTCATAATTGAAAATTTATTCTTTATTCTTTAAAAAATTTTATTTTAGGCACCATGAGTTACAATACTATTAATAAAAGGTTTTCATGTCCAATACAACCCTCCCCCACCCTGCCCTGGAATGTCCAATACCCTCCACCTTTGCCCTCATGACCTCCCTCATCCTAATCTCCTCCCCACATCCTTCTCCTGTAGTAAACCTTTTTCTCTATTATTTCAAGTGAAGTGGGCTCTGTATATATTATATTCAAAGGACAGCCTCAGCAACACTGAAAACATGGGATCCAAACTACAAGCATTAAATTTTATGATGTGTCTGTCAAGGTGGTAGACTGGGGGATTAGGGGTGCGTGGCACGGAATATGGGAACACAGGGGAAATTCCAGGTTATACTGGTCTTCAGGCTGAAATTTTAGAAATTATAAAAAATAAGGAGTTACTTCTTAATGATCAAGGTGTATATGCATCAGAAATAATCTATTTTCTGAAATGTGTTTGCATCTAATAATGGACCATCAAAATATTTAAAACAACTGCAAAACTGAGGGAAGAATTTTGTGCCAAATTAGTAGTAGTTGGAGACTTTAACCTCATTTTATCAATCTGGATAGATTAAATTGGCTAAAACTTAATAAGTAAACACCTTGAAGAAAGAGATGGAAGAAAATGACCTAAAAATATACTTCGAGCTCTTCATACCCCAAACATCAAACACACAATTTCCTCTAGTGTACCATGAGATATTCTTCAAGATAGATCACATGCTGGATTGCCAAAAAAATCTCTATAAAATCAAGACTTAAATTATATCAACTGCCCTCTTATCTCACTCTGCCTGCTAATATTCAATATGGTATTGAAAGTTCTTACCATAAAATTAGGCAAGAAAAAAATATGAAGGGCATGCGTACCAGAAAAGAAGTTAAACCCTCGCTATTTGCAGAGGATGTAATACTACATTTACAAAACCCTAAAATCTCTACAAAGAGCTCTTAGAAACAAGATATGTATGAGTTATTCTCCCTCTCAATATCTCATTAGTACCATAAATTATTCTTTTAGATGGAACTTTTACTAGGGAAGCCTAACCACCAGAAACACATTAGGCCAATAAGTGATTAGCCCCACCTCAATTAATACTGCACCAAAACCACAACAGTAACAGTGAGTGTGAAGGTCTAAACCACACAGGTCACAATGGTAAAGCAACACAGAAGCCCACCAAGCTTAGTTAGTGAAGAGACTAGCCCCCAAACTCCAACAGTAGTGAAGTGCTAGACAACCTTTCTGACAAGGAGTTTAGAAGGGAGCTACTGAGGATGCATAGCGAGCTAAAAGAAACAATGGGATGCACCATCAATAAAATACAAGAGGATTTGAAAGTAGAAATGTGGAAAATGCAAGCAAAATTACCAACGGAAATGACAGACCTGAAAAACCTGGTAGACAAGTTGAAAAACAGTGGAAGGCCTCAGCAGCTGCTGAGGACAGAATCAGTGAGCTCGAAGATGAAATGCAGAGACTTTCCAGAAAAGAGCAGAAAATGGAAAAGAGAGGCTCACAATCTGGGGAAAGATGTTAAGATTTCTTGGGATGAAGCCAAGAGAAATAACATAAGAATTATTGTAGTCCCAGAGGACTCCAATAAGAAAACCCCAATAAGAAGAAACGTCAAAGACATCATTGCTATGACATTCCCAGAGCTGAAGAACACATGCGACCCATTCAGGAGGCCTGAAGGGTACCAGCTAGAAGAAATTAAAATTTAAATGCCCGAACATCCTGATCAAAATGATGAAAACCTTAGACAGACAAAATTCTGAAAGCCGCAAGATCAAAGAAAGAAATTGCCTATAGAGGAGCATTCTTAAGATTCACAGCCGACTTATCTGATGAAGCCCTCAGGGCCCCAAAACAGTAGTGGGATACAGTGAAAAAACTCAACGAAATAAATGCCTCACCAAAAATACTTTACCCAGATAGACTCTCATTCATAACAGCAGGAACAACACACAGCTTCACAAACAACAGCTCAGGAACTTCATAGACTCAAAACCATGTTTACAAGAATAACTGCACAGGCTACTTTAAGACAAGACAAACCCCTCAAATAAACCAAACTTTGTCAGAAGATGGGACAAACCCCCATAACAATAGTATCTCTCAATTGCAATGTCTAAATGCAGCAATTAAGAGACAGAGAGTGGCAAAATGGATCCAGAAACTGAACCCAACATTCTGCTCCCTGTTGAAACACATCTCAACAGTCAGAGCAAAGAGAGACTCAAAGTCAAAGGCTGGAAAACAATCTTATAGAAAAAAATATGTTTTTTTTCCATAAAGAAGCTGGGGTGGCCATTCTGGTATCAGACCACATTCATTTCAGACTGAAGAAGGTCACAAGAGACAGTGGAGTTAATTTCTTATGACTCCCAAATATATGGCCACTTAATCTTTGACAAAGGAGCAAGAAATGTGAAGTGGAACAAGGAAAGCCTCTTCAAAAAGTGGTGCGGGAAAACTGGATAGCTACCTGCAAAAAAATGAACTCTGACCTTTGTGTAATGCCAGGCACAAAAGTCAAATCAAAGTGGATTAAATATCTCAATAACAGACACAAATCCATAAGGTACATAGAGGAAAATGTAGTCAGAACCCTCCATGACATTGAGCATCTTCAAAGATGAAACACCAAGCAAGTGGAAACATAGACAAATGGGACTACATCAAACTAAGAAGCTTCTGCACGTAAAAGAAACAGTGACCAAAATATAGAGAGAGCCCACAGAATGGGAAAAATATTTACCCAATACCCATCTGATAAGGGATTAGTATCCAGGATATACAAGAAAATAGTAGAATTGTCCAACCCCATCAAAAATGGTGAGAAGAAATGAACAGAAGCTTCCTCAAAAAAGAAATACAAATGGTCAATAAGCACATGAAAAAATGCTCCACATCGTTAATCATCAGGGAGATGCAAATCAAAACAACAATGAGATATCATCTCACACCACAGACTGGCACACATTCAAAAGAACAAAAGTAACCATTGCTGGGATGGATGTGGGGAAAAAGGGAACGCTCTTTCACTGTTGGTGGGAATGTCGACTGGTCCATCTTTTCTGGAAAACAATTTGGACAGTCCTTCAAAAACTAGAAATTGAGCTTCCATATGGCCTCACAATACCACTTCTCGGAATATATTCAAGGGTGCAAAAAGCACAGTAGAAATGGCATCTGTACTTATACCATTGCAGCACTGTTCACAATAGCCAAAATATGGAAACAACTCAAGTGCCTGAGAACAGATGACTGGTTAATGGAATGGAATAACAATCGAATAACAATGTAATACTATGGAGCTGTTAGGAGAGGTGAAGTCATGAAATTTGCTTATAAGTGGATAGACGTGGAGAGTATCATGCTAAGTGAAATGAGTCAGAAAGAGAGGGACAGATATAGAAGGACTGCACTCATTTGTGGAGTATAGAATAACATATCATGAGACTGACACCCAAGGACAGTAGAAACGTGGGCCAGGAAAATTACTTCGTAGTTGAAAGCCTGCCTTGTGAATAGAGGGGAGAAGGCAGCTGGAATAGAGAAGGGATCGCTAAAAAAATATGGGTTGGAGGAATCGGTCAGAATGGGAGTTGTGTGCTGAAAGTAGATAAAGGACCAAACGTGGTAACACCTCAGTATCTGTATTGCAAACCATAATGCCCCAAAGTATATAGAGAGTATAGGGAATATTGTCTGCCATGGAGACAGGGAGAGGGTGGAAAAGGGGGGTATACTGGGGATATTGGTGGTGGGGAATGTGCACTGGTGGAGGGATGGGTTTTTGATCATTGTGTGATTGTAACTCAAACATGGAAGCTTGAAACTCTATCTCATGGTGATTCAATAAAATAAAATAAAATAAAATTTTAAAAAGGATTAAATACCTCAGTATCAAACCTGAATCCCATATATTGAGAAAAATACAGGTTAAAATTATAAATTATAGTCAATTAAATCAATACATTTATAAAATTTATAAAATTATAAATTATATTGAGAAGAAACAGGTTTTTGACATTGAATTTAGAGATAAAATTAGTGATTTAACAACATAGGTCAAGCAAATGTCAACAAATGTAAAAAATATGGGACTAGATCAAGCTGAGAAGTTTCTGTACCACCAAATAAACAGTAACATGATGAAAATACACATCATTCACCTGACAAGGGTTAAGAATCAAGATATAAGATATATAAAGAACTCAAGAAAAACCAACTAATCTCATTGAAAAATGGGAAGAACATATTTACAGAAACTTTCACAAAAAGATATAACAGATTGCCAAAAAGTATATGACAAAGTATTCTACTTCATTTATCTTCAGGGAAATGCAAATTAAAACACTAAGAAATTGTCTCACACTATAGCGAGACTGGCACATGCCACAAAGAACAAAATGACAGACTTGGTGTGGATGTGTGAGCAAAGGAACCTCATTAACTGCTTGTGGGATTGTAACTTGTAACATTTTGGAAAACAATATGGGTACTTCTGAATAAAACTAAGAATTGAGTTTTCATATGATCCAGAAATTTCAATTCTTGGTATCTATACTGTCTGTAGCACTGTTGTAGCACTGTTGTCCTGTTGTTCATTGATTTGCTTGAGCGGGCACCAGTAACATCTCCATTGTGAGACTTGTTATTACTGATTTTGGTATATTGAGTATGCCATGGGTAGCTTGCCAGGCTCTGCTGTGCAGGCAGGATACTCTCAGTAACTTGCAGGGCTCTCTGAGAGGGATGGAGAAATCGAACCCGGGTTAGCGCGTACAAGGCAAACGCCCTGTACTCCAGCCCGTATCTACACTAAGCATTCAAAAATTTTATTCCAAAAGACATTTGCATCCCTTTGTCATTGCAACACTAGTCACAACAACCAGTATCTGGAAACAGCTAAATTGTCTAAGAACGGATGACTGGATAAAGAAACTATGGTAATATGTACAATGAAATGAAGACTACCTGGCTGTGAGAAAAGGGGCAATCTTGCATGTTTGTTCCTATGTGGGTGGATGGATCTGAGGAGTGTCATGAACAGTGAAGTTAGCCAAAAGGACTGAGACATACAATACACTGAATGACCTCTCTCATTTTGGGATATTCAGAAATAGTAGGGGGTAACAAGTATCCAAAGGCAATAGAAACAGAGAATTATTTTTCAGCGAGTTTACCAGAATGGGCAATGTTAGAGGGACAGGGCAGGTGGAGGGAAGTGACACTCTGATGAGGAGTTGCTGCTGTGTTCTGTAATGAGTGAAACCCGACCTTTCAGAGTATTGTGAAATGCGGTGTTTAAAATGAAACTGAAAACAGTGTCAAATGGAAGCTCAATTTCTAACTTTTTGAGAATCGTCCATATTGTTTTCCAAAAGGGCTGAACCAGTCGGCATTCCCACCAGCAGTGAAGGAGAGTCCCTTTCTCCCCACATCCACGCCAACACCGGTTGTTTTTGTTTTGGGGGATGTGGGCCAGTCTCTGTGGTGTGAGATGATATCTCATGGTTGTTTTGATCTGCATCTCCCTGATGATTAGCAATGTTGAACATTTTCTCATGTGCCTCTCAGCCACTCGGATTTCTTCTTTGGGAAAGTTTCTGTTCATTTCATCACCCCATTTTTTGATAGGGTTGGCAGTTTTCTACTTGTGGAGTTCAACCAGTGCATTGTATGTCCTTGAAATCAACCCTTTATCCGATGGGTACTGCGTAAATATCCTTTCCCATTCTGTAGATTGTCTTTGTATTTTAGTCACTGTTTCTTTTGAGGTGCAGAAGCTTTTTAGTTTGAGATAGTCCCATTTATTTATCTCTGTTTTCACTTGCTTGGCCAGTGGTGTGTCAGCTTTGAAGATACCATTGGCTTCAATGTCGAGGAGGGTTTTGCCGATCTTGTCTTCAATGTACCTTAGGGATTCTGGTCTGATGTTGAGGTCTTTAATTCATTTTGATCTGACTTTTGTACATGGTGATAGGTGGAGGTCCTGGGAATATATCCCGGAGAGGCAAAAAGGTATAGTAGAGATGACATCTGCATTTCTATGTTCATTGTCGCAATGTTTACAATAGCCACAATAAGGAAAAAACCAGAGTGCCCAAAAACAGATGACTGGCTAAAGAAACTCTGGTACATCTACACAATGGAATACTCTGTAGCTGTCAGAAAACATGAAGTCATGAAATTTGCATATAAGTGGATCAACATGCAAAGTATCATGCTGAGTGAAATGAGTCAGAAAGAGACAGACATAGAAAGATTGCACTCATATGTGGAATATAAAGTAGCTGAGAGGTACAAGCTTACAATGTTGCAATTTCTGGCAGATATTTCTCTGGACTTAGTTACTAAAATGCTAAAATAGAGAAATCCAAAACTATGCAGCTGCTAGTGCGGCCTCTCAACCTCATATTGCTTCATTCTCAGCAATGGAAAATAAATTATCAAATGGTTTCTTTTCAGCAGGTTGACTTTAGGGGGAAGAAACTCCAAGTCAATAATAATGAGTTTTTTGTTGAAATATTGAATGTAATCAAAGTAAAGTGAAAGTAAAGTGAAATTTACCAGTTACACATGCGGGGTGGGGGGCTGGGGAAGTGGGAGGAATGGGGGAGGTATACTGTGATTCTTGGTGGTGGAATGTGTGCACTGGTGAAGGGATGGGTGTTCTAGCACTGTATAACTGAGACTTAAACCTGAAAGCTTTGTAACTTTCCACATGGTGATTCAATAAAAGAATAAATTAATTAAAAAATAAATAAGATGAAACTGAAAACAACGAAACATTAAAAAATTTATCGTCCCAGGTTACTCCCCACACATCCCTCATGGTCTCTAAGAGCTAGTTCTTGAAAACCTCATTTCTACAAATGGCTACCAACTAGTGGTATCATTATTTTCTTTGCCTAAGATCTTGCCAGGATATGTTTAAAATTTCATTTCCTATTGCTGCATAAAGAACCAATAATCCAATCGTCTATTCCACATATGCTAAGTAATACTAGTGACTCAATGGGCTGAACAAAATGCACCTCCTCTGTGTTCAGGAGTGTCCTGTGGGCTTAAGTGGGAGCAGGCACGTCAAGAATCAGCCACACCAGAATGAGAGTTCTTCACACACTAGCATTTCTTATGTTTATTTATCTTATTAAACATTTTTAAAATTAAAGGACCGTGACTTACAAAGTTATTCATAGTTGGGTTTTAGACATACAATGTTCCCACACTGATCCCAAGAGTATTTCAAGAGAATGTGTTCTAAACACAATTTGATTTCTTAGTATAAATTTCCATTTACCTAGGATATTTGGACAGCAATATCCCCCCAAATCACTTTGCCTTTTTCAACAATAAGAGCACTGTAGTACTGTCATCCCATTGTTCATTGATTTGCTCGAGTGGGCACCAGTAACATCTCCATTGTGAGACTTGTTGTTACTGTTTTTGGCATATCGAATACACCACGGGTAGCTTGCCAGGCTCTGCCATGAGGGCTCTCTTGCAGGGCTCTCTTCAATATTATTCAATAACAATATTGAAGAAAATAAAAGAGTGAGTAAAGAGTAAGAAACTATGTTTCCAGTAACTCCACTTTATCTAAAGCTTGACCAGGAAAAGAAGAATAGATCACTCTGGAGAATGGAGACTCCTACCTTCAAGATTATGGGTTTGGGCACAGCATAAATAAGAGAGAGACAGATAGGAAGGGTGAGAGAGAAAAGTTTTGTAAAATGTGATAGTTGTTTCTTAGAGGGTATAATCTCCCCAGACCACAGACATGAACTTGAGATCACCATCTCTCTTCATCTCTCTTCTTCTCTCCTCCTTCTCTCCCTATTTCTCTCTCTCTCTCTCAGACACCATGAAATTACAAAGTTATTCATGGTTGGGTTTCAGAAATACAGTTCTCTCTGTCTTTCTCTCTCTCTCATCTCTCCTTTTCCTCTTTGTCTCCCTCTCACCCACAGAAACACAGGAAACAGAATGACCTAAATGCATGTTAAAACTTAGAAGGAGCCTCACTTTCTCAAAACACAGAGACAGTTAATAGGAACACTGACAGAATAACAAGAGTTGCTATAATGAAACAAAGTTTTTTTTTTTCTGGGTTAAAATTCCTAAACTCAAATTTTAAGGGGACCTTACTTTATTGTTATTTTCTTTAATAGAAGACTTTGGGGGTGTGAATTGCAAACTGTTTTATTCCCCTGAGTCCTGCTGCTGGATTTCCTAGTCTCAGTCGGTTCCCTGAATGAATAGGCATATTATGCCTTCCACTAAAAGTTGTAGCTCTTAATTAAAAAAAAAATCATGGGCATTTGTGGAGACATTGTTTAGGTTTTTCTTTAGCTGTTAACACATAATGAATCATTTTTAAGAGGTCTCTTCTCCCCTGATTGCTTCATAGTTTGTGTATGTTTTAAAAGTGATTTGAAAATAAAACTGGGATTAAATTTAGTGTTTGACAAGGTGCTAAAGGGCTCACCACCTTGGCTGGGCTAAGACAAGGTGGCTTTACTTGATTTGCTACTGACCTTCTTTTCTCCCTAACTCCAATTTGACTTCAGTGACTCAATTGGCAGTAACTCAATTTTGTGTTAAATTTTTAGCTTCCAAGAACCAGAAAATTCTGCAGAGGGACAACTTTATTCCTGTTTTCTTTTATTATCTCCTAATAGCAAAATATATAGCTCTGTTGAGGAGCAAAGCTTTTTTTTTTATGAACTCTCAAGTAATACTATGAAGTCAGGGAGGGCTTGATTTGCATGCAGATATACTTAGTAATTTACACATGCAAAATACCTTGCTTGGACTTGTTTCTCCTTCCTTGAGAGTAGAGAAAATGACTTTAAGCATTGGCTTCCAAGAATTCATGTGGAATGTTGGTGGGAAGGTGTAATATGGTGATGAGACTGGTGTTGGAATATTGAAGGTAAAAAAAATATTGTAAACTGTCACTGTCACTGTCATCCTATGGCTCATCAATTTGCTGGAGCGGGCACCAGTAACATCTCCATTTTTTTTGAGATTTGTTGTTACTGTTTCTTTGCATATTTAATATGCCATGGGTAGCTTGCCAGGCTCTGCCGTGAGGGCGAGATACTCTCAGTAGCTTACCAGGCTCTCCGAGAGGGGAGGAGGAATAAAACCTGGGTCTGCCATGTGTAAGGCAAACACTCTACCACTGTGCTATCGCTCCAGCCCATTGTAAACAACTTAATAAAAATAAAAAAAAAAGAATTCATGTGGGTTTTCTATGTCTACAATAGGAATCACTATAACCTTGAGTGATGTGTGATTTACTGGGTTGTTTTTAGGACCTTGGGTGGTAGAATAAAGAACAAAGGACAATATGGGAATTGGTGAGGAACTACGTCATGCAGTATCTATATTTATTTATTTATTTATTTATTTATTTTGGATTTTGCAAAGGCCACCCAACAATTCCCAGGGGTTACTCCTGGCTCTCACCAAGGCTCTCACCTCATCCTGGAGGTGCTTGGGAGATTAGATGGGATGCTGAGGATCGAACCCATGTTGATCATGTGCAAGGCAAGTGCCCTATTTGTCCTCTTGTTTTATTTTTTATTTTATTTATTTTTGGCACCACAACCAGCAGTGCCCAAGAGTTACTCCTGACTCTGTGGTTAGGGATTATGTCTTGCCAGGACTGAGGGACCATATGTGACACTGGGGATTAACTCTGAGACGACTGTTTGCAAGGAAAGTACCTTAGCTGATGTACTGCATCTCTAGTCAGCAGTGTATTTGTTATACTGTCTGTGGACTGTATTCCTTTGCAGAGGAGAAAACAATAATTTATAGGAGAATACTAAAATAACAAATGCCAGAAATTTGGAAATTTTCTGTTTCCAGGAAAACAAATGTGATTAACTGTTGTGATTCTAACACAATTGGACATTTTCTGCAAATGTTCCAGTTACCTTTGAAGATGACTTTAGTTCATTTTTTGGGGGGGCGATTTGTATTTCTTATGAGAATTTGAATTTATTTATTATTTTGAGGGGATCGGGGCCCAGGCCACACCCACTGGTGCTCAGGGATTACTCCTGCCTCTACTTTCAAGAATTGCTCCTGTAGAAGGGGCCACCATGACAAAGATAGTTCAAAATGATCACTCTGGACAAGAACTTGAGTGCTGAAAACAGCTGTATTGCAAACCATAGGCCTCAAAGGGGAGACACAGAGAAAGAGAGAAAGATAGGAAGAGGGAAAGAGAGAGGGAGACAGAGAGGAGGGGGAAAGTGCCTGTCATAGAGAGAGGCTGGGGAGAAGGTGGTGGAGGGAACCTGGGGACACTGGTGCTGGGAAATGTGCACTGGTGAGGATAGGTGTTGGAACACTGTATGACTGAAACCTGACCGTGGTCAGCATTGTAACTCTGCATCTCAAAGTTATTCAATTTAAAAAAAAGGGTTCCTCCTGGTGGTTGGGGGACCAATCCCATCGGAGGTAACCCAGGTTCACTGTGAGCAAGGCAAAACCCTACCCGCTGTACTATTGCTCTGGACCCTCCCTAGAAAAAAATATAGGTTAAGGTAGGAATTTATTGGGATATACCTATAATACCTATAAACGAATTTACTTAATCATTTTGTGCTAGTCAAAACGATTGCCATCCAAACTTTATTGGTGGTGGGATGTCGGGGCAACAAACTCCAAGCTGCACTCAGCTTTATAAACCTTCAGCTGCAATTCCATAGGAAACCAGTAGAGGGCAGACTGCCCCTCCGCTGCTGACTCTGGGCCCCAGGTGTCCTCTGGTGTTCCTTCCTCTCTGCCTCTTGGCTGTGACCTTCGCTCTTGAGTGCCAGGGAGACCACCTACACAGCGGGCAGCGGTTTTCATCATGTTTATGGAAGGGAAAGGGAATTTAAGAGGAATTATTCAGACATTACACAATACCAGGTTTCCTAGTTACGGCCCATTTCAGTTTATCCAGATTCAACCTTTGGTCCAACCAACTCAGCTCCCACCTGCAGAACTGCACCAGTGTTGCTTTACCTCCTTCCTTGTTCTCATTATTCTTTTCCTTTCTTTTTTCGAATTCTTGGGAAACACCTAGCTGTGTTCAGGACTTACTCCTTGCTCTGATTAGGGATGACTGATGGGGGTATTCCCTGAGTTCCAGTACCTGGGAACTAAGTACTGGAACTCAGGGCGTACCTCTTTAGCCACTTCGCTGTCATTTTCAATTCTGACTTCTGGTACTTTGTCACATGGTGGGATTTGCGCTCATCTGACACACAGATCGAGATCTTTTGTTGTATTATCCAGTCCTAACTATTTAAATCACTCTGATTTCATTTCCAGTTTTTTAATTTGGAGTATTTTTTAAAAATAATATGGTGTCTTATTTTGTACCTTGATAGAAGTTGAATGGAGCTGGAGAATTTTGATTGAATCAAGTACTTTATTATACTAATACATAATGATGACTGAGAGACCCATATATGTGCAAAAATCTGTGTTAGGTATTGGACTCTAACAATATAGTTTTGCATTTATCTTTATTCCATTTATTTGGGGTTTCTACTTGAATTTTTCAAGTCTTTGGTTAAAGCTGACTTTTGACAGAGTATTTAAATATATTGCTCATTACTCCTGCAACAAACCCAAGTTTATGGGTTCAATGGCTTTCTTTTTTCTTTTTTTTTAAATTAAATCTTCAAAGATTTTTTTTTTAATGGAACACCATGAGCTACAGTTACAGACTTTCAAACTTTCATGCTTAGGTTTCAATCATACAATGATCAAGTACCCATCCCTCCACCAGAGCCCATTCTCCACCACCAATGTTCCCAGTATCCCTCCCACCACCCTACCCCCTCCCCACTTCTCCTCACCTCTGTGTCAGGGCATTCCCTTTTACTCTCTCTCTCCTTTATGGTGTTGCAGTTTGCAATGTAGGTATTAAATGTCCATCATGTTCGATCTATAGTCTACTTTCAGCATGCATCTCCCATCCCGAGTGGGCCTTCCAAGCATCCTTTACTAGGTGGTTCCTTCTCTATCTGAGCTGCCTTTTCCTCTGGCATGTGAGGCCGGCTTCCAAGCTGTGGAGAAATACTCTTGGTCCTTATCTCTACTATCCTTGGGTGTTAGTCTCCCATTCTGTTACTTTATGAGTGCAGTCCTTCCATGTCTGTCCCTCTCTTTCTGATTCATTTAACTTAGCATGATACTCTCCATGTTAATCCACTTATATGCAAATTTCATGATTTCATCTTTTTCTAACAGCTGCATAGTATTCCATTGTGTATATGTACCAAAGTTTCTTGAACCAGTCATTTGTTCTAGGGCACTCGTGGTGTTTTTATTTTTTGTTTTTTGTTTTTTTGTTTACAGATTCTGGCTATGTAGAGTGCTGAAATGAACATACAAGTAAAGTTGTATGTAATTTTTTTTTTTTGCATCTTCGGGATATATTCCCAGAAGTGGTATTGCTGGGTCAAATGAAAACTCAATTTCTAATTTTTTTAGAAACGTCCATACTGTTTTCCAAAAGGGCTGAACCAGTCGGCATTCCCACCAGCAGTGAAGGAGAGTCCCTTTCTCCCCACATTCATGCGAGCTACAGTTGCTTTTGTTCAGTTCGATGTGGGCCAGTCTCTATGGTGTGATATTATATCTCATTGTTGTTTTGATCTCAATCTCCCTGGTCACTAGTTATGCACAGCATTTTTTCATGTGCCTTTTGGCCATTCAGATTTATTCTTTGAGAAAGATTCTGTTCATTTCATTCCCTCATTTTCTGATGTGGTTGGATGTTTTCTTGTTGTGGAGTACAACCAGTGCCTTGTATATCCTGGATGTCAACCCCTTATCCAATGGGTATTGGGTGAATATCCTTTCCCACTCTGTAGATTGTCTTTGTATTCTGGTCACTGTTTCTTTAGAGGTACAGAAGCTTCTTAGTTTAAGATAGTACCATTTGCTTATCTCTGTTTCCACTTGCTGGTCCGTGGTAAGTCATCTTTGAAGATACTTTTAGCTTCGATGTCATGGAGGGTTTTGCAGATATTTTCTTCAGTGTACTTTAGGGATTCTGGTCTGATGTTGAGGTCCTAAATCCATATTGATCTGACTTTTGTGCAGGGTGTTAGGTAGAGGTCTGAGCCCAACTTTTCCTTTTGCCAGCACCATTTGCTAAAGAGGTTTTCCTTACTCCACTTAACATTTATTGCTCCCTTATCAGAGATTAGTTGATCATATATTTGAGAGTGTGTGTAAGGATATTCAACCCTGTTCCATTGGTCAGTGGCTCTACTTCTGTTCCAGTACCATGCTATTTTAATTATTACCTCTTTGTAATGGAGTTTTAGGTTGGGAAAGGTGACACCTCCTACCTTCTTTTCCCCCAAAATTGCCTTAGCTATTCGTGGGGGTTTGTTGTTCCATATAAATTTCAGAAGTGTTTGATCCATTTCTTTGAAGAATGTCATGAGTATCCTTATAAGGATCACATTGAATCTGTATAATGCTTTGGGGAGTATTGCCATTTTGACAATTTTAGTTCTCACAATGCATAAGTAGGGGATATATTTCCATTTCCTTGAGTCCTCTTTTGTTTCATGAAGTAGTGTTTTGTAGTTTTCTTTGTAGAGGACCTTTACTCCTTAGTTGAGGTGATTCTGAGGTACTTGATTTTCTGAGACATGGTTGTGAATGGGATTGATATTTTCATGTCGCTTTCCTCTCTTTTATTATTTGATTTTATATCCTGCAACTTTACTATACAAATCTATAGTTTCTAGGAGTTTCTTGGTAGAGGCATTAGGGTTCTCTAAATATAGTATCATATCATCTGCAAATAGTGAGAGCTTAATTTCTTCCTTTCCTCTCTGGATGCCCTTAATATCTTTTTCTTGCTTAACCACTATTAAAAGTACTTCCAGTACTATATTGAATAGAAGTGGTGAGAGTGGGCATCCTTGTTTTTTCCCTGATCTTCTAGGGAAGGCTCTTAGTTTTTCCCCATTAAGGATGTTGCTTGCCATAGGCTTGTGGTACATGGCTTTGACTATCTTGAGGAAAGTTCCTTCAAAACCCATTTTGGTGAGAGTTTTCATCATAAACGAGTGCTAGATCTTGTTAAATGCTTTCTTTGCCTCTTTTTATATGATCATATGGTTTTTATCTTTTCTTTTGTTGACATTATGGATTACATTGATTGATTTCTGAATGTTAAACCATCCTTGTATGCCTGGGATGAATTCCACTTGGTCGTGGTGTATGATCTTTTTGATGAATTGTTGGATTCTATTTGCTAATATTTTGTTGAGGATCTTCACAACCGTGTTCATCAAAGATATTGGCCTAGAATTTTCTTTATTTTTGGGGGGGAGTGTCTCTGTTTGCTTTTGGTATTAGGGTGATATGTGCCTTATAGAAACTGTTTCGGAGTGTTTCTGTTTCCTCAGTTTCCTGGAAAAGCTTGAAAAGAACTGGCAATAGGTCCTCCTTAAATGGAAGAATTCTCTAGTGAATCCTTCTGGTCCTGGGCTTTGGTTTGGGGAAGACTTTTGTTTACAGTTTCAATTTCCTCAATAGTGACAGGTTTATTCAGGTATTCCAAATCTTCTTGGTTAGTCTTGGGTAGTTATAGGAATCCAGGAACTTATTCATTTCTTCCAGGTTCTCTTATTTTGTGGCATACAGACTTTCAAAGTGATCTCAGTAATTTTTTGGATTTCTTCGGTTACTGTTGTGATGTCCCCCATTTCATTTCTGATTCGGTTTATTAGGGTTCTCTCTCTCTTTCTTTGTGAGTCTTATTAGTGGTTTATCAATCTTGTTTATTTTCTCTAAGAACCAGCTCTTGGTTTCATTGATCATTTGGATTGTTTTTTATGTTTCCATGTCATTAATGCTCTAAATTTTATTATTTCTTTCCTTCTGCCTGATTCGGGCCCCCTTTTTGGTCCTTTTCTAAGACTTGAGCTGTGAAATCAAATTATTTTTGTAGGTCCTTTTTCCTTTCTCAGAAATGCTTGCAGAGCTATAAATTTTCCTCTTAACACTGCTTTAGCTGTATCCCACAGGTTCTGGTATCTCTTGTCTTCATTCTCATTTGTTTCCAGGTATCTTTTTATTTCTTCCTTGATTTCCTCCCTGACTCACTTGTTATTTAACATTGAGTTTTTTAATTTCCAGGTGTTTGATTTGATTCTCTGTTTCTGTGTCTTCTATCTTCATTGCATCATGGTCTGAAATATAGTTGATATAATTCTATTTTCCTGATTCTATTGAGGTATGTTTTGTGACCTAGCACGTGGTCTACCTTGGAAAATTTTCCATATGCACTGGGGAAAAAAAATGTGTTTTTGGTTTTTTGGGGATGGCAGGCCCTGTATAGATCTATTAGCCTTCTCTCTTCTATTTCTTCATTCAAATTCAGTACTTCCTTGCTGAGGTTTGATCTTGCTGATCTATCCTGAGGTGACAAGGCAGTGTTGAAGTCTCCAACTACTATTGTGCTACTACCAATGTTCTCCTCGAAGTCTATTAGCAATTATTTTAAGTATTTAGCTGGACTCTCATTGGATGCATATATGTTCAGGAGTGTGATTTTTTTCCTGCTGTGCATATCCCTTGATTATTTAAAAATGGCTATTGCCTCCCTTCTAATCTTTTTCAGCCTAAAATCTATATTGTCAAGTACTAGTATGGCCACCCTAGCTTTTTTGAGGAAGTTCTTTGCTTGAAGGATTGTTTTCCATACTTGAGTCTGTGTTTGCTTTGACTGTTCAGATGTGTTTCTTGTAGGCAGCATAATGTTTTGTTCAGTTTTTAATCCATTTTGCCACTAATAAAAAGACTCCAAGACATCTGAATGATGGATACCATGGATAGAGACACAGTACTGCAAGCAGCAAGGTTAAATAAAGAAATCCCATACAAAGGGGCACCTCATAGATTTACATCAGACTTATCAGAGGAAACCTTCCAAGCCTAAAGACAATGGTGGGATATAGTGAAAAAACTTAATGAAATGAGCGCCTCACCTGGGTTTTATCAGGAGTGAACCCTGAGAACAATGCCAGAAGTTTGCCCTTAGCACTGCTGGGTGTGCCCCTCCAAATAAAACAAATAAACAAGAACTATTTCCTGAGGGCAGTTGTGGTGGAGGGCATTTCCTGTTTGTATAAGGTTAATTCCTTGGTTTTGATCCCCAGTACAGAAAAAAAATTCTATCCCAATTAATAAATCAGTAAACTCTTTTTAAACCAATATCTGAAAGTTAAGGCAAAACTATATAGACAAAGAGAGGGAGAAGAGTTTTTCAGAAAGCTTGTTTGAAAACCCTAAAGTGGGAAGAAACAGAAGATGCTGATAACCAAGGGAGGGGGCTGGGGTTAAATCCCACAGCAAGTGGTAGGAGCAGCGTCAGGACAGTTTGAGAGTGCCCCAAGAATTTATAGTTATAAGGAGTTGTTCATGGCTGTGATTTGGATTTTAAGCTAGATCTCCAAATCTTCCAATACCAAGCCTTAACTTTTACATGGATTTCAAAATCTTGAACAGGTGACATAACTGATACTGGGGTGTGAAACTAAATTCTTCTCCCATCATTTATCTTCTGTAACCTTTAAAATAGAAAGTGATGGTCCCCCAAGCACAACCCCAAGGAGTGATACCTGAATGAAGAGCTAGAAGTAAATCCTGAGCACTGTTGGGTATGTTCCATAGCAAAACTGAAATAGAAAGTGATGTATTTACATATATGTGTATATATATATTCACATATATATAACATAACTGACTGTAAAAACTGAAACTATTTTAATGAAGGATTAAGTAAATGTTAGAAGAAAATTATTGGCAATAATTACCATTTGCCAAATTATGCTATATAGACATAATATGATATGATTTAAAAAATATTGGGGGGAAATAGTAATCCAAGAAACAGTAAATAGGCTCCTGACTGAAGAATTTCTCAGTCTTTACTATTCTATCTGATAATGTTTCATATTAACCTACTATATCATCCTTTGATGATGTATATACAGAAACCTTATTTTTTAATTTTTTGGTTCTGGGCCATACCCAGTGGTTCAGGGTTACTCAGAAATCACTTATGGCAGACTTGGGGACTATAGGAGATTCTAGAGATCAAACCCAGGTTGATCTCCAGCCTTGCCATATGCAAGGCATGCCTATATCTGCTGCACTCTCTTTGGACTCCAGAAACCCTATTTAAATGATACGGAAATCCTAATTAAATGATGTTGGGGCTGGGTTTGTTCACACACATGAAGAAAAAGCAGAAGCATGACTGACATGAGGTACTACTGCTTTATTGCCATGAAAATGGAATTTAAAAGTTCTATCTATGCAGCATTAGCTCTCAAGGACTGTATAACTGGGGAATGCATGCTGGTTTGGGTTCTAGAGAAGCACATGTATGATTCCACATTGGTCTACACTGTGCAGGCTTCCCTTTCAGTGTTTCCAAATAAACACGTTTTTTGAGTGAAATAACTGATTTCTTTTTGCTTACCAATTTATACTGAGACCAGGAATAAAGAATAATTTTCAGGGCTGATGCTCACCTCCCAGTACTTTCAATTAATATGTCACTGTATCACTGTCATCCCGTTGTTCATCAATTTGCTTGAGCAGGCACAAGTAATGTCTCCATTCGTCCCAGCCCTGAGATTTTAGCAGCCTCTCCTTACTTGTCTTTCCCAATGATTGGAGGCTCTTTTGAGGGTCAGAGGAATGAGACCTGTTAGTTACTGTATTTAGCATATTGAATATGCCACAGGGAGCTGGCCAGGCTCTTCCATGTGCGTGGGATACTCTCGGTAGCTTGCCAAGTTCTCTCATATATATCTATTTCATAATAGAGGGAAATACATATATATTTTCCTCTATTATGATGTGTCGATCCAGGAATATGTTCTCTAATGCATGAAGCTTTATATAAGTTATATATATTAAATTATATATAATTATATATTAAATTATATATAATTTATATATTATATATAAATATATATATTTCATTATAGAGGGAAATATATATATTTCCCTCTATTATGATGTGTCGATCCAGGAATATGTTCTCTAATGCGTGAAGCTCGGCCCAAGCATTTGGAAAACGACCTGGAGCATGGCGGTGGTTGGGTAGTGGAGATCAGCTGCCAGGGCTGGGTCCCTTGGAGTGGAGAGGGCTCTCACCCGCCTCGCTCTAGGTCACCCCTGGCACAAAGTCCAGTGGCATGGTTGGGTATGGAGGCCTCATTTTATGCTCCCTTTCAGGAGAAGCAGCCATGAGTTCTGGATGGTAGCCGATGAGGAGATTATCTGGCACTGGCAGGAGATGGCTTATGGGTGTGATCCCTGGGTTGCCAGAGATGGGGGGAAGCAGGCAGAGGATCGCTGCTCCCGGGTTCCGTTGAGTCCAGAGTCCAAGATCACAAAGTTCTGCGTTACCTGAGATCTGTGGGACTTCGCTCATGCGTGAGGCTTGGCCCAAGTGTGTGGAAAGAGACTTGGAGCATGGGGGCAGTTGGGTAGTGGAGGTTGGCTGCCAGGGCTGGGTCCCTTCGGGCAGGGAGGGCTCTCACCCACTCCCGTCTGGGGCACCCCTGATGCGGAGTCCGGTGGCATGTTTATGTGGACCTCATTTTATGCTTCTTTCTGGGAGAAGCAGCTGTGAGTTCTGGAGGGTGGTCAATGAGTTTATATATATATATATATATACATATATATATATATATACAATAGATTTTGACCCTCTTGGAGAGCACAAGAGTTTGTAAGTCTTCCCAAGCCCACATGAGTATAAAATACTTTTCAGTTGAACATCTCACATGAAAAGTATTGGGGAAATTTTGCTGGTCCTATATATATTTAAAATTCAGTACTAAGCATCTCCAAAACACTTATATTTCATTATATAAATTCAAGTGGAAGAGGAGGGAAAAGACTTCTAGTCACCCTGACTTGGCTTATGCGTGTGATCCCTGGGTTGCCAGAGATGGGGCTCCTCCCAGCCCCATTCCCAGGAAGAGGGCTGTGTATTTATTTGTCTTTCCATAACTCACCAGGAGCATACAAAAACATCCTAACTGTGGTCAACTAACCACACAAAAACACACAAGAAACAATTTCATACTTCAAAAGTCACAATAGAAAAGTAATGCAGAACGCCACCTCTCTTAATGAGTGAAGATGGTAGTCCACAAGACTCAATCAGTAATACCAAGATATACAACTTCTCTGAAAAAGAATTTAGAGAGGAATTATTTAGGATATTTAAGGGGATCAAAGAAACAATGGCACGGACTGCCAATAAAATATGAGAGACTATGAGAACAGAAATGAGAAACTACAAACACAAATGACAAAACTGAAAAACTTAGTAAGTGAACTGACAAGCTCACTGGAAAGTCTCAGAAGCAGAGTAACAGCTACTGAGGACAGATTCAGTGAGCTCCAAGATAAAGTGCAGAAAACCTCCACATAGAAGAAGATGGGGGTCTCAAAATAAACTAACAGCTGACAAAAGAACTTTGGGATGAATTTAGAGGAACAACATAAGAATTTTTGGGGCCCCAGAGGGCCAGGAAGGCACGCCTGATAAAGAAACAACAGTTAGAGACATCACTGCTGAGAAGTTCCTAGAGCTAGACAGGGCATGTACCCAGATGCAGCAGGCTGGAAGGGTACTAGCTAAAAGAAATCCAAATAAAAATACTCCAAAACACAAACAGAATGGTGAAAACCAAGGTAGAGATAGAATCCTGAAAGCAGCAAGATTACAGAATGAAATTATACACAAAGGACCATACTTATGATTATCAAACAGAATCTTCCGGGCCTGAAAACAGCAGTGGGATGCAGTGAAAAACACTCCATGAAATAAATTTCTTCAGAGCCATCATTTCCTTGCTAAGTGTTGTTCTTGTCGATCTATCCAGAGGTGATAAGGCAGTGTTGAAGTCTCCAACTACTATCGTGGTGCTAGTTATGTCCTCCTTAAATTCTGTTAGGAGTACTTTTAAGTATTTAGCTGGTCGTTCATTAGGTGCGTATACGTTTAAGAGTGTGATTTCTTCCTGTTGTACATATCCCTTGATGAATAGAAAATGACCTTCGCTGTCCCTTCTGATCTTTTTCAGCCTGAAATCTATGTTGTCGGATACTAGTATGGCCACCCCCACTTTTTTTTTGAGGGAGCTGTTTGCTTGCAGGATTGTTTTCCATCCTTTGATTTTGAGTCTGTGTTTGTTCTGACTATTCAGATGTGTTTCTTGTAGGCAGCAGAAAGTTGGGTTTAGTTCCGAATCCATTTTGCCACTCTGTGCCTCTTGATTGGTGCATTTTGACCGTTAACATTAAGAGAAATGATTATCATGGGATTTTGTGTCATTTTTCTGTAGGGTTTGTTGTTCTTGTAGTTTTTTTCCTTGTCTTATAGTAGCCCTTTGAGTCCTTCTTTTAAATTTGGTCTTGAGTCTATGAAGTTCCTGAGCTGTTGCTTCTCCGTGAAATAGTGTATGGTTCCTTCAAGTTTAACTGAGAGTTTAGCCGGGTAGAGTATTCTTGGTGAGGCATTAATTTCATTAAGTTTTTTCACTGTATCCTACCATTGTCTTCGGGCTTGGAAGGTTTCTTCTGATAGGTCTGCTGTGAATCTAAGGGGTGCTCCTTTGTTTATGATCTCCTTCTTTGATCTTGCTGCTTGCAGTATTGTGTCTCTATCCTTGGCATCCATCATTCTGACTATGATATGCCTTGGGGATTTTTTATTTGGGTCCCTTTTAGCTGGCACTCTTCGGACTCCTTGGATCTGGATGTCCGCATTCTCTAGCTCTAAAAATTTTTTTAGCAATGATGTCTTTAATTGTGTTTTTTTCATTGGGATTGGTTCCTTGTGGTTCCAGTACGCCCATGATTCTTATGTTGTTTCTCCTGAGGTCATCCCCTAGGACTCTAATTTGCTCTAGAGCCATTTTGAGGTCTTTTGCCATTATTTGTTGTTCCCTATATGCTTTGTGCAGCTCATCTTCAAGCTCACTGATTCTGTCTTCAGCTGTAGTCATTCTACTATTGAGGGCTCCTACCGAGTTTTTTTTATTTCATCTACTGATTCTTTTAGTTGTGTGACTTCTGTTCGTAGCTTTGAAATTTCTGTTCTCATTTCTTCCTGGATTATCTTGGTGTACCGTTCCAATGCTGCGTCCATATCCTCCCTTAATTTATTGGAAGTTCGTTCCATAGTTGCTTTGAGTTCGTGAACCATCCTCACAATTTCCTCTCTGAATTCTTTATCTGAGAGGAGGTTGTATTTCTGGGAAGTCGCTGCTGAGGTAAGTGAGATATTTTCTTGGCTCTCTCCTGGTGGTGGGATTTTCGCTGTTTCTTCATGTTGTTATGGGCTTAACTATCCGGTGCTCTCCTTAGCTTGGGAGGGGCCTCAACTGAAGATGTGGGGCTATGCTCTTTTTACAAAGGACTTTAATGTGCAAGTTGATGTACTCACTGACAGTTTTCGTGAAATTAGGATAGGCTAGATTACTTGACTATTAACATATAGTGACTAAGATGACCAGGGAATTCTTCAGAGGAGTGGATTCTATCAATTGTGGCCAAAGGACAATGCATGGAATGGTAAAAAAAGAACTGCGGCCGCGTAAGCGGCCTGTGCTCTGGAAAGAGGCCACGCCCACTTTCAAGGCCACGCCCCTAAGGTGAGGACACGCCCCTAACCTGCAGAGTCGGGAGTGGACAGCACAGCGGACAAAAGGTGCCAGGCGGGGGTGGGGGAGTCAGGGCGGGCCCCAAACCTCGGCCAGGGGCCGGGGAGAGGGCTTCTCCACGCTGGGCAGGGTCTCCTCAATGAAATAAATTCCTCACCAAGAGTACTTTACCCAACCAGACTCTCATTCAGATCTGAAGGTACAATACACAACTTCACAGATAAACAATTCAGGAACTTCATAGTTTCAAAATAATCTATATAAGAAGAACCAAAGAGACTGCTTTTAAAATGAGTCCCACAAACACACCAACTCAAGCAGAAAGATAGCACAAAACTCCATGATAATAATCTCTCAATGTCAATGGGATAAATACATATATTAAGAGACATGGAGTGGCAGGATGGATTAGGCAGGTACCAACATTCTTGCTGCTTGAAAGAAAACAACTTTGTCTAGTCAGACAAAACACAGACTCAAAGTCAAAGGTTGGAAGACAATTCTTCAGGTTAAAAAACCCCTCAAAAAGTTCAGGGTCGGGGGCTGGAACTATAGCATGGTGGGTAGGCGTTTGCCTTGCACAGAGCTGACACAGGTTCGATCCCCAGCATCCCATATGATTCCCTGAGCACTTTCAGGAGTAATTCCTGAGTGCAGAGCCAGGAGTATCCACTGTGCATTGCCGGGTGTGACCCAAAAAGAAGAAAAAAGGTCAGGGTGGGTGACATAGATTATAAGAGAGAAAAGATTATAAGAGACATCAAAGCTCATTTCTTAATGGTCAAGGGATGTGTACATCAGGAAGATCTCACACTCCTAAACATATATGTACATAATGAGGGACCAGCAAAATACTTAATATGAATAATAGACTTGAAGAAAGACATTGATAGAAACACAACAGTGGTTGAGGACTTCAACACCACTCTGTCACCTCCTGATAGATCAACCAGACTAAAGCTCAGAAATACATTCTTCAAAGGAATAAATGCAAGAGAGGGATTTATTGTGTGTGTGTTTGTGTGTGTATGTGTGTGTAGATATACACACACCAATTAAAAAAAATCCAATTTACATTTACATTTGTTCCTCAGAAAATCAAGTACTTTTGAATCTAAAGAGGTGAAAGACATATACAAAGAAATCAACAAAATATTTCTTTAAGAAATAAAAGAGAACATAGAAAACAGAAACATGCCCCGCTCATGGATTGGGAAGATTAACATCATTGAAACGCCAATATTCCCCAAAGCACTATAAAGATTCACTGTAATTAATATTTGGATACCAATATCATTTTTTCAAAGCAATAGATGAGCATCCTGAAATTCATATGGAACAATAATCTCTCCCCTACCCCACTCCCCAATAGCTAAAGCAATCCTTGGGAGAAAGAAGATTGAGAAGCATTACTTTCCCCGACTTCAAACTATATTACACAGTGGCAGTAATTAAACCAGCATGGTATTGAAAAATTACAGACCCTCAGATCAATAAAATAGAGTTGAATATCCTGAGATGGACCTTCAGGCCTATCAGTTAGATAGTTAGTCTGACATTGCTCTATAAATTTAATAGAAAAATTTATCAGTTAGTCTTCAATAAAGAAGAATAGAACATGAGGTGGAGCAAGGAAAGCCACTTCAACATGTAATGTTGGGAAAATTGGTAAACTACATGCAAAATAAATAGTAAATAATAAATAAACACACCTCTTTCTATCGCCATGTACAAAAGTCTAAACAAAATGGATTGAAGATCTTTATGTCAGACCTAAATCCATAAGGCTCATGGAAGAAAATAGGTAGACTTCTCCATGAGATTGTAGTTAAAGGCATGCTCAAGTACAAAACACCTTGAAATGCTGACCAAATAAACGGAAACAAAGATAAACAAATAATACTACATCAAACTAAGAAGCTTCTGCATTTCAAAGGAAAAGATGTTCAGGATATAAAGACAGTCCACAGAATGGGAAAAATTATGTATCCAGCATTCATAATACAAATTATGTATCCAAAATTTAGGCGGTTAATACTTAAGATATTTAAGGGACAATTAGAATTTTACAAGCAAAAACATCCAGTCCCATCAAAAAATTAAGAGAAAAATGAACAGAAACTTGTTCAAAGAAGAAATACAAACAGCCAAGAGGAACGTAAAAAAAGTGCTACAATACTAACCATTAGGAAATGCAAATCAGAACAATAATGAGATATCACCTCATGCCACAGAGACTAGCACAAATTAGAAAAAGAACATCCAGTGCTGCTGATTACAATAGGCAAAATCTGGAAAAAACCGGAGTGCCCAAAAACAGATGACTGGTTAAAGAAACTGTGGTACATCTACACAATGGAATACTATGCAGCTGTCACAAAAGATGAAGTCATGAAATTTGCATATAAGTGGATCAATATGGAAAGTATCATGTTGAGTGAAATGAGTCAGAAAGAAAGAGACTGACATAGAAAGATTGCACTCATATGTGGAATATAAAGTAGCAGAATGGGACGCTATCTCCCAGGAGTAGTAGAGATAAGAACCAGGAGGTCTGCCCCCACAGCTTGGAAATTGGCCTCACATGCTGGGGGGAAAGGCAGCAGAGATTGAGAAGGGAACACCTAGTAGAGAATTTTGGGAGGACCCACTCAGGTTGAAAGCTGCATACCAAAAGTAGACTATAGACCGAACATGATGGCCACTCAATACCTCTGTTGCAAACTACAACACCCAACAGGAGAGAGAACAGAAGGGAATGCCCTGCTGCAGAGGCAGGTCGGGGTGGTGGGGGTTGGGGTGGGGGTGGTGGGAGGGATACCGGAAACATTGGTGGAGGAGAATGTGCTCTGGTGGAGGGATGTAAACCAAATGCAAACATGAAAGTTCATAAGTTTGTAACTGTACCTCACGGTGATTCATTAATAAACAAAAAGAGGGAAAAAAAGCTTTAAACAAGATAGAAAAAAATAAGTAACTTAAAAATATATAATAAAAAAATAAAGAACATCCAGTGCTGGAGTAGATGCAGTGAGAAAGGGACTCTCATTCATTGTTGCTGGGAAGGTAGACTTGTTCAGCCTTTTTGGGAACAGTATTAGTAATCCTCAAAAAGCTAGAAATTGAGCTTCCACATGACCAGAAATACCACTCCTGAGAATATACCACAGGGGCCCCAAAACACACTACAGAAAAGCCATCTACACTTTTATGTTTACTGCAGCACTATTCACGAGAGCCGGATTTGGAAACAACCCAATCTGCTGGTGAACAGAGGACTATATAAAGAAACTATAGCACATCTACACAATGGAATACTATGCGCCACCAAGAAACATAAAGTCATGAAGTTTGCTTATACATGAATGAACATGGAGAGAATCATTCTGAGTGGCATGAGTCACAGGGAGAGGGACACACATGGAATGATTGCTCTCATCTGTGGGATATTTTTTAAAAGTATAAGAATAATACCCAAAGACAAAAGAAGTAAGGGTCAGGAGGACTGGTCCATGTTAGAAAGCTTTTCACAAACGAGGTGGGGAGTGGGGAGTGTAGTTAGGACTGAGAATGGACCACTATGACAATGACAGTTGGAAATGAGCCCTTTGGACAAGAACTGAGTGATAAAGGGAGGTAAAACCATATGCATCTTACCCCCTTTCTGTAACAGTATTGCAAACTACAGTGCCTAAAAGGAAAAAGGGGGAAGAAAGAAAGACACACACAAGATTATGGAGGGTGGGGAGAGGCAGAGACAGAGAAGCAAAGTGTCTGCCACAGAAGCAGGCTGGGAGGGAGGATGAAAAGGAAATTTCAGACATCATTGATGGCATACAATGGTCAAGGCATGGGTGTTGGAATACTGTATGACTGAAACTCTGTCATAAGCAACTTGGTAACTATGTATCTCATGATGATTCAATTAGAAAATAAGGAAGAAGTCCAATAGAATACTACATAGGCCCTAGAGAGAAATACTAAGTTATGTTTGGTTTTGGATTTGGCAGCAGCATCAGAGAGTTCTCATGATAAGCATCATAAATATCTGTCCTCATCAACACTGGATACATTTTACTTAATATTCACCAAACAATTTAAACTTCATGCCTATTATCCAATGTCTATTTCAATTCAATTTTGATTCATATACAGATTATCACTTTAGGTGTGAGACTAATTAAAAAAACAATCTTTCACCCTAAAAAACCTTATGGTCTCAAAATTTATGACACCCTGAGTGTGAGTAAATAACTAATTATTTGCTTTGTTTTTAATTTTTTCAGGTTATTAAACACCTATTGCACTGATTGCCTGAGTAATTGAAGAAAGTAATATTTTACTGAAGTACAGCAATGCAAAATAACAATTTAAGTTTCATATTTTATTTTTATCAAAATTAGTGATGCTTGATGTTGAAATATAAATAGTTTTTTCTTTTATTCTTTTATTTTCCCCCTTTGAGCATCGAAGAAGTGGTTAAGAGGAGGAAGGACCTCCGACTTCGGGCACACCTTTTCGATTCCACCGTTCTTCCTGCACTAACTAGGTGTACTTCCTGTATGCCTCAGAGACCTGGGCCCTATGAAACAGGATGAGAACGCTATTCAGGTATCCCAAAGAGGAATCTAAAGAGCTATGCTAGGAATATCATGTCTCACTCAAGTGAGAGAAGGAATCCAGAGTTCTGACCTCCGTCGATGATCAAGAATCAGGGACGCTGTCTCGTTTGCCAAGACTAGAGATGTTACTGACTGGATTCCATCGGATATCAAAAGACAGCGTGGCTGCACACCAATGAGCTGGTCAGACTTCTTTGTTAAAACCCAGAATGAACGGTTTGAGGCTCTTCGTGTTCCTGGAGCGAGCAAATATCACTGGGCTACACTAGCACGCAACAGGGACAAATGGAGACATTATGCCGCCTGCTCGAGCAAATCGAAGATCAACGGGAAGACAAGTGATACAAGTGATTTTCCCCCTAAAATGATGCAGACTGTTGCTAGAGATTCATTCATGTTAGAATGGAGGTAATTAGTGCTCCAAGTCTAGAATCTTAAATATTTCTTTCTGATAACTTTTATTTTTCTAGTTCTACCTCATGATTCATACTACATTGAATTATGATTTTTATTTAGAAAGGTACAAAGGATGACTTATCTCAAATACATACAACAAAGATCTGCAAGTACATAAAATGGTACTCAAGAATGCTTATTCAAACTGTTTGATCATGTTTGCTGTGAGTCATTCTCCTTCTGATGACAATTCCTTCAACTAGTCAATTAAAAAAAACTTCCTGATCTGATTCCAAATTTCAAATACATCAGCAAGGGAATTAACATTTGAGATAACATGATATGAAAAACAAGACAAGAGTATAGCATAGGATAAAATTTGTATTGATTGAGAACTTTCAAAAATGCATGTGCTACTGGCACACGTCAAAAAGAACAAAAGCAACCGGTGTTGGTGTAGCTGTGGGGAGAAAGGGACTCTCCTTCACTGCTTGTGGGACTGCTGACTGATTCAGCCCTTTGGAAAAACAGTATGGACATTTCTCAAAAAATTAGGTATTGAGTTCCCATTTGTCCCAACCACTACTGGGAATATATCTTGGAGAATATACCACTGGGAATATACTACTTCTGGGAATATATCCCGGAGATGCAAAAAAGTATAGTAGAAATGACATCTGCACTTCTATATTCATCACAGCACTGTTTACAATAGCCATAATCTGGAAAAAACAAGAACAGATGACTGATTAAAGAAACTTTGGTACAGCTACACAATGGACTACTGTGCAACTTTTAGAACAGATGAAGTCATGAAATTTGCAGCTAAGTGGATCGACATGGAGAGTATCATGCTAAGTGAAATGAATCAGAAATAGAGGGACAGGCATAGAAGGACTGCATCCATTTGTGGAATATAAATGAATGGGAGAATTCATTTATATGAATAATAGAGGTACAGGCATAGAAGGACTGCATTCATTTGTGGAATATAATTGAATGGGAGACTAACACCCAGGGATAGTAGAGATAAAGACCAGGAGGATTGTTCCATGGTTTAGAAGCTGGCTGCACATGCTGGGGGAGAGGGCAGCTCAGATAGAGAAGGAACCACCAAGTAAAGGATGCTTGAAGGGCCTGCTCAGGATGGGAGATGCGTGCTTGAAAGTAGACTATAGACTGAACCTGATAGCCACTTAATGCCTGCATTGCAAACCACAATGCCCTAAAGGAGCGAGAGAGTAAAAGGGAATGCCCTGCCATTGAAGCAGGTTGGGGTGGAGGGGATATGGTGGGTGGGAGGGATATTGGGAACATTGGTGGTGGAGAATGGGCCCTGGTGGAGGCTTTGGTACTCATTGTATGACTGAAACATAAGCAAGAAAGTTTGTAAGTCTGTAACTATACCTCATGGTGATTCATTAAAAAATAAATCAATAAATAAAATGCATGTCCTAGCACATATCACTCAGTGGAAGCAAGCAGCGAAATATGAGGTACTCCATCCTCCAATATTCATTTATAGCTCAGTAAATTCTGCACTTTTCATGACAATGACCTTAGTTATTGTTGATGACAAGACTACAACAATTAACAGTTGTTCTTTTAATAGAAAATGTTACACAATGTTAATGGGAATTTGTATTGGGATTGGATTGTCAAGAACTAACCTGTCCTTCTCCCTGAAAGCCTCATTCTTTCCTTTATGCCAGCATGTTAATTCTACTTCATTCGAAACAATGTTCTATTTTTCCATGCAGTTGAAGCAACATGACACTATAACTCCAACTTCCATCACAATTCATATATTAATAACCTTATTCCTATTCTCAATCTTAATTTTCTAGAGAATTTGATTGGCAGAATTCAGATCAGCTGCCAAGTGCTGTCAGCTGTGGTCATGATCCATATGACATATCAATATGTCCTTGTATTCTCCCAACGAGAGGCGTGATATACATGCTGACTGACATGTTCATTTCATTTTTCATGACTCTCTGAATCTGAACTGAAACATCCCTTATATTGTTAGGTTCAGGTAGTACAAAGCTGAAATAATTCTGATAAATGACATAGTGCCTAAGTATTATGTGATTTTTCTATTGAGATAAATTTCACTGATACTTTTATCATATATTGGTCACTCAACATCTAATGGTTCTTAAGTTTTGGGGAACAAAATAAACACTTAAATTTTGTTAAAATGGCGTTTTTCTGACCTAACTTAGAAAACCTAAACGAGAGAAATGAAGATCTGACAATGTTCTCTTAAATGAACTCTTTGTGAGTCACAGTGAAAGAAGTATGATTCAACATACTTTCAAAGGAGAAAACAAAACCAGAGCTAAGAATTGAGAGAAAAAATATGAAAACGTCATTTATAACTTTCAGGTAACCCTTTCCTTGTCAAAACTTCATCATCTTTGAGTATGGCTAGATCCTTAATTCTGAATCAGAAAGAATTTCTCATTAGATTTTTACCTGGAAGTTAACATGTGATGAAATTCATGGCCAAACATGCCACCGTATTCCCATAAAGTTATAAGCAACAATCCATTTCAAATAAAAGCACTTTTATCACTAAGGCAGGGAAGATATGACACATTCTTGCCAGGTTGGTAGCAGATCGAGGTTATTATTACTCATGCAGGTTATGAATAGAAAGGCAGCTTCACAGTCTGACAGCGCTAATGAAAACTATACATGTCTCATTTCAAACACCTGTCAAGAGAGAAATACAGTCGTTCCACAAAATAAATGAGCTTTATTCCACCACCAAGAATCATAATATACCTCCCCCCTTCCCCCCACTTCCCCAGCCCCCCACCCCGCATGTGTAACTGGTAAATTTCACTTTACTTTGATTACATTCAATAATCAAAAATCAATAATCACTGTATAACTGAGACTTAAACCTGAAAGCTTTGTAACTTCCCACATGGTGATTCAATAAAAGAATAAATTAAATAAAAAATAAATGAGCTTTCACTTAAGACTGCGGCATGTGATGATCATTTCATTCTGTTTTGTGAGAGTGAAATTTTAGGAGTGTCAGGAGCTTAATAGAAACTCAGAGTACTTCTGTCTTCCTGGCCCTAGGAGGGAGGTCTCATGTCTACTGATGTTATCTGGAAAGGTAGAAGGGATTTTTCACTAGAACACTGGTACAGATAGATTGCTTTTCTTATTGATTCATTTAGAGACTCCTTTGTATATTCAAAGATATTATAGTAAAGATAATAATGTACAGATTCCGTTAAGTTGATTCAGGAACTATGCCAGGGATGGAAATGTAGATAGAAGCGATGAACACTGTCTGAGAAGGTGAGACAGACAGTGGTGATGGTGATAGTCACATACATAATGCAAAATTTTGAGCTAATTGTTATAAAATATATTTTGTGGAATACTAGAAAATGTTTACAATGGGGAAATGATCTTGTTAGAAGTATCAGAAGATGGTGAAACAGAAATTGAGTGATGAGGTAGCTCACTGGAGAATAGCCAGCAGAATATTTACAAAGACCTTGAGATATGTGATGTAAGGAAGAGATCCAGGTAATTAAAGAAATGCATAAAGTCTCCTAACATAGAAGAGAAATACAGGTGGTGTTTTGAGTTGAATATACATTATCTCCAAATATATGTCGAAGTTCTAGGCCCTGTTACTCAAGATGTGATCTTATTTGGAACAGTCGTTGAAAAAATATTTGGTTAAGATAAATTCACACTTGTTTAACCAAATACGATTGGGGTCTTAATACAAGGAAACAGTCAGAGAGAGATGAGCATATGAAGGTGTAGAGAAGAGGAGCATATGAAGGTGTAGAGAAGTATTGGAAGTTTCATCTGGAGTGTGGTACTGCGAACTAGAAATGCCTTACATGCCGAAGACTCCAGCTCAATCCTGGGAATCACATGTTTTTCCTTCATCACTGCCAGAAGTGATTGCTAAGCATAGCTCTAGGCATAGAGCTGACAGGAGTGATCCTCAACAAAATAAAAGCTATTAATTTTATAAAATATACATTTCCCACAATACTCATTGGTAAGAAACAAAATTCTCTTAGGAACAAGAATATAAATATACTCATCACTTCTATTGAACATAGTACTGACAGTCACAACATGAGTCACAACTACAACATTTTTTTAAACAATTTTCTTTTTTCTTTTATTTTTTTTTTGCATCACACCCGGCGTTGCGCAGGGGTTCGTCCTGGCTCTGCACTCAGGAATTACTCCTGGCGGTGCTCAGGGGACCATATGGGATGCTGGGAATTGAACCCGGGTCAGCCGCATGCAAGGCAAATGCCCTACCCGCTGTACTATCTCTCCAGCCCACAACTACAACATTTAATCCTTATTACAATCTCAACAGTAATTTTTTTACAGAAATAGAAAAAAAGTGAAGTCACAGTAGATCCTAAATAGCCAAAGCAATCTTAAAACAAAGCAAAACAAAACAAAACAAAACTGGAGATATCATATGTCCTGATTTCAAAATATATTACAAAGCTGTAGTAATTAAATCAATATAGTACTAGCATCAAAAATACATCTATAGGCCAATGGATTATGACAGAGAGTCCAGTAATAAACCGAGGCATTTCCAGTTAGACTTGATCTACCAAAGATTGCCAAGAAAATCTAATAAGGAAATTACAGTCTCTTCGACAAATGATCTTGGGAAAGTTAAAATTTTCACATGCAAGAGTGAGCATATACCCTACATGATTTATACACCAAAACATGATGACTTCAGTTTTAATGTCAAATTTCTGGCAGCAATATTGTAGCATGAATACGTAAACTATTACTATTTAGGGATAAGCTAGACTTCTCTAGAGTATGCCTTATAGCTACATATGAATCTACAGTTATTTCAAAATTTTTGTATCTGAGAAATAAGGCAAAGCAATTTTTTAAAAAACATTCTTATTAGTGAATCACCATGAGGTACAGTTACAGACTCACAAACTTTAATGCCTGCATTTCAGTCATACAATGGTCGAGTATCCATCACTCCACCAGTGCCTATTTTCCACCACCAATGGTCCCAGTATCCCTCCCACCACCTTCACCCCGTCCCCTCCACCCCACCCTGTGTCTGAAAATTTTTAAAAATATTAAAACAACCTTCTCAGCAACAAACATTGCTATACAATATACCTTTGGAATTTTTACTACCATATTATTTGTAATAATATGAGAGTCTCTTGCCCGCACGCCTGGCTGTCTTCCCTGGGGCCCCTCGGAGGGGATGGGCTCCAGCTTCCCTCCACACCCCGAGCAGAGCTCCCTGCGGCCGAGGACCACCAAAACCTAACTACAGCCATGCTGGAGGCCCCTCTCCACACGTTCGGACAGGCCTCATGCATGAAGGTACTGGCAGAGGAACCCAGGTGTGTGTGATCCCATCAACGGCCAACATCCAGAGAGACTTAAAAGCAAGCTCTCAGAAGCGCGCAGCTGCAAGCGGCTCTGCGATATCTTTAGCCTGCTTCTCCCTTTGGGAGAAACTGGCAGTCTTCTGAGAGTTTCCTGCCCACATGGGACAGCCTTGTAAGCTTCCCATGGTGTATTCATATGCAAAATCCAGTAACAAGCTGGATCTCATTCCCCTGACCCTGAAGAGCCCCCAGTGCAACATCGTTGGGAGGGCCAAGTTCAGATGGACTTCTAAGATATCAGGGAAAGGATGAAATGAGATGTTACTGGGCCCGCCCGAGAAATCGGTGATTAATGGGCTATCGTGATTGTGATTATTTGTAAAGTTAGACCTATCTTAGGACATATTTAGTTTCATAGTAAAATTGATGGAAAAGACAGAAATTTTGTACACTCTCTTCTTTCACACATGTATATCCGCCCCCATTATCAATGTCTACCATCAGAATGATAATTATTTCTACTATCTAGATTGACAATTATCATTGAATACTTTAGTGATCACTCACTTTTGGTTTACATTTTGTGAACAAAAAAAAACATTCACTATATTACAATAATGAAGTTTTTTTGTTTGATACTATAATGGTGACAATATTATTTTGAATTGCTATTTACTTTCAATTATATGGTTATATCATCTATCTAGTTAAGTCTCTTTGTTTAAGGTCTTGGGGCCAGAAAAACTGCCCATTGAAAATATTAGCAGAAATTTTAAACAAATAATACCATAAAAGATTAGTAATTACCAAATTTGAGCTACACACCATTTAACAGCAGAGAACATAAAGACTCATGGAAGCAAAGTGCTCTGTCAGAAGTCAGATTCAGTTAACGGAAAATTCTAGCCTTTGACTGACACAGTCTGGGCATAACACTGTAAAATCTAGCTGACATAATATGAAAGCCAAGATATAAAAACAACCCAAATAGCCAAGATATAAAAACAACCCAAATGCCAAGCTACAGATGTATGAAGAAGTTTGGATGGATCTCAAATAGAATACTATGCACCTGAAAAGAAGTGCAAAATCTTACAATTTGCCACAACAATGGATGAAACTATTAACATTATGTTGAGTGAAGTCAGTCAGAAAGGAAGGGATAGACACAGAATGATCTAAACCTTGGACCTAAATAAAACTCACATAAAGGAGAAACACAAACACAAGTCAAGGGAAACACAACTGGAAAGTGGGTCCAAAAAACTTAGCTTATGGGGGTACGGGAAGGAACAGAAGAGAACTTTTGGTACTTTTGTGGAGAAAAGTGAGTGGCTACTGGGTAGGGAATGTGGTGCTGAATAGATGTAGCATAAAGCATAAAGCTGATTCAGTGGGCCCCACACTGGCTTATGTGAGGTAGGGGAGAAGAGAGATAGTCTCTTTCCACCAAGCTGCCTCTGCCACTCTGAGATCCAGAGTTTTGGGGTTCTTGCCTTGCCCTGCAGAAAAGAATTTCAGGAGTACAAGTGAAGTGAAACATTTATTTGGAGGTTTTTGAAGATGAGAAGGGAGGGAAAGAGAGAGAGAGAGAGAGAGAGAGAGAGAGAGAGAGAGAGAGAGAGAGAGAGAGGGAGATGGGGAGAGAGAGAGAGTGCAACAAGCTCAAGAGAGAATGTGGACTTCTTCAGGGTAGAGAGAGCCCCTACACACACACACACCCCAGCATTAGATAGGAAAGTACGTGTCTCAAGAGGGAAGATGCAGGTGGCACATGTGTTCAGCCATGTGGGTTCAAGCCTCGTTTGGGCTTGAGCAGCATATGTGCTCCCTTCCTTTGTTCAAGGTGACTTTTATAGGGTTAATCTAAGCTTCTCATGTGGGGCTTTCTAGCTAGATAAGAGTCCTAGAAAGGGGTGTTGCCAGGTGTGTAGAGCTGGGAGTGGTCTTCTTTGAAACCCCTTTTCTTTTTTTTTCTTCTTTTATTGAATCACCATATGGAAAGTTACAAAGGTTTCAGGTTTCTTTTTTTCGATTTGTCAAATGTGTTTTTATTTGTTTTTTTTTTAAATTTTATTCTTTTATTGAATCACCATGTGGAAAGTTACAAAGCTTCCAGGTTTAAGTCTCAGTTATACAATGCTCAAACACCCATCCCTTCACCAGTGCACATATTTTACCACCAAGAATCACAGCATAGTTCCACCCCGCCCCCCCCCCACATCCCCAGCCCCCCACGCCGCCTGTGTAACTGATAAATTTCACTTTTACTTTCTCTGTACTTTGATTACATTAAATATTTCAACACAAAACTCACAATTATTGTTTGGAGTTTTTCCCCCTTAAAGTCGGACCTGCTGAAAAGGAAGCATTTGATAATTTGTTTTCCATTGCTGAGAATGAAGCAATATGAGGTCGAGTGACCGCACTAGCGGCAGCATGGTTTTGGATTTCTGTATTTTAGCATTTTAGTAACTAAGTCCAGAGAAATATCTGCCAGAAATTGCAACATTGTAAGCTTGTACCTCACAGCTACTTTATATTCCACATATGAGTGCAATATTTCTACGTCTGTCTCTTTCTTTCTGACTCATTTCACTCAGCATGATACTTTCCATGTTGATCTACTTATATGCAAATTTCATGACTTCATGTTTTCTGACAGCTACAGAGTATTCCATTGTGTAGATGTACCAGAGTTTCTTTAGCCAGTCATCTGTTTTTGGGCACTCTGTTTTTTTCCAGATTCTGGCTATTGTAAACAGTGCTGCAATGAACATAGAAATGCAGATGTCATCTCTACTATAGCTTTTTGCTCTCTGGGATATATTCCAGGACTGATATTGCTGGTCAAATGGAAGCTCAATTTCTAACTTTTTGAGAATCGTCCATATTGTTTTCCAAAAGGGCTGAGCCGGTTGGCATTCCCACCAGTAGTGAAGGAGAGTCCCTTTCTCCCCACATCCACGCCAACACTGGTTGCTTTTGTTTTTTGGGATGTGGACCAGTCTCTGTTGTGTGAGATGATATCTCATTGTTGTTTTGATCTGCATCTCCCTGATGATTAGTGATGTTGAACATTTTCTCATGTGCCTCTCAGCCATTCGGATTTCTTCTTTGGGAAAGTTTCTGTTCATTTCATCACCCCATTTTTTCATACGGTTGGCAGTTTTCTTCTTGTGGAGTTCACCCAGTGCATTGTATATCCTTGATATCAACCCTTTATCTGATGGGTACTGTGTAAATATCCTTTCCCATTCTGTAGATTGTCTTTGAACTTTGGTCACTGTTCCTCTTGAGGTGCAGAAGCTTGTTAGTTTGAGATAGTCCCATTTATTTATTTCTGTTTTCACTTGCTTGGCCGGTGGCATGTCATCTTTGAAGATACTATTGGATTTTGTGTAAAAACACAAATAGAAAAGAAAGGGCGCGGGCGGCAAGGCAGGTGAAGGAACGGAGCCAAGATGGTTGGTCTCACTGCAGTTTATTCGATCTTCTTTCTCCATTCTCCTCTGATTCTCCTCCTGCTTCTTTCTTCCCCATCCTACTTCATTCTCCCTCCTGCTTCCATTCCAACTCTCGGTCTCTCTCTCGATCTGTGGATCTGGACCCCGTGGATCTGGCCCCCCAACCCACTCTTACAGCCTAGTTAAATATCCCCAGCATGAGGGGGTTGGGGCATACCCATAGGTGTGGTCAGCAATAGGGTAAGGTTCCTTTCCCTCAGGGGATGCTTCTCCTAGAACTTAATTCTCTTTCAGTAGGAGGATCCACCCAAGGGCGGAGTCCCATGAATGTGTTTCTCTTCTCCTCAGCCAGCAAACATATAAGAATTCATAATATTAATCATTTTGTATGGACACAATAAGAGATGCATTAAAGCTTATAGAATTGCTCTCCTGGGGCCATCTCAATCTCAGACTACAGTGCTCAGGCCAGATCAGTCTTTCCTATCCCTGGCAGGGTCCCAGTCTCATAATTACTATTGGATCATGACAGCATTTGTCTATGATCAAGCTCTTAACTTATAGTTAAGAATTAGGCACTTTGGTCAGGCCAATCTCGATGCCAGGGTAGCACATAACTCACCGCTTGCCCTGGATCCTTCCCGTCCCACGTCGGGGACCCTACTTTGGGGTGCTAGGAACTGAGGGCAACTGAGCCTTAAGTGAAGAAAGCAGATGCCCGGGAGGGAATAATATTCAAGGCCAATTAAGTCCCAAGTTACAAAAACATAATATTGTCTTCTTTTGTCTATACATAAAAGACATAGCTTTAAAGTAAATTATTCAAAAGGCATAAAGAGGAGAGAAAGGCAATGTTATAATATTCAGTGTCCTAGGAAGGTCTGACCTTAGAAATTAGCAGAGTCAGATTAAAGGAAGAGCAGATAAACTGGTAGAAGTGGTTACAGATAAACGAAGGAATGGGAGTGACTGGGGAGCATTTTGATGGGTGTGACTGATATACCTAAGCTCCTAGTGACAAGGGGAGAAAGGACAAACCAATGATATCCAACAGGCTTTAATGTCATGGAGGGTTTTGCCGACCTTGTCTTCAATGTACCTTAGGGATTCTGGTCTGATGTTGAGGTCTTTAATCCATTTTGATCTGACTTTTGTACATGGTGATAGGTAGAGGTCTAAGCCCATTTTTTTGCATGTACTGTCAAGTTTTGCCATCACAATTTGTTAAACATGCTTTCCTTGCTCCACTTCACATATCTTGCTCCCTTATCAAAGATTAGATGATTATATATTTGGGGGATATGTCAGAGTATTCAACCCTGTTCCATTGGTCTGCAGCTCTGCCTTTGTTCCAGTACCATGCTGTTTTAATGACTACTGCTTTGTAGTAGAGTTGGAAGTTGGGGAGGTTGATTGCTCCCATTTTCTTTTTCCCAAGAATTGCTTCAGCTATTCGTGGGGGCTTATTGTTCCACATGAATTTCAGGAGCACTTACTCCATTTCTTTGAAGAATGACAAGGGTATCCCTATAGGGATCTTGCTAGTGTTTTATCAATCTTGTTTATTTTCTCGAAGAACCAGCTCTTGGTTTCATTGATCTTTTGGATTGTCTTTTAGGTTTCCATGTCATTAATTTCTGCTCTAAGTTTTATTATCTCTTTCTTTCTGCCTGGTTTAGGCTTCTTTTGTTGGTCTTTTCCTAAGGTCTTGAGCTGTGAAGTCAAGTTATTTATGCAGGCCCGTTCTTCCTTCCTGAGATATGCTTGCAGAGCTATAAATTTTCCCCTTAATATGGCTTTAGCTTCGTCCCATAAGTTTTGGTAGCTCGTGTCTTCATTTTCATTTGTTTCCAGGTACCTTTTGATTTCTTCCTTGATTTCATTCCTGACCCACTCATTGTTCAACATCGAGGTATTTAATTTCCAGGTGTTAGATTTAGTTTTCTGCATCTGTCCATGATTGACTTCTATCTTCAGTGCATCATGGTCTGAAAAGATAGCTGGTACACTGTCTATTTTATTGATTCTATTGAGGTATGTTGTGTGGCCCAGCGAATGGTCTATTCTGGAAAATGTTCCATGTGCACTGGAAAAGAATGTGTATTCCTTTTTTATTTTTGGATATAGAGCCCTGCATAGATCTATTAGTCCTCTCTCTTCTATTTCTTCCTTCAAAGTCAGTATTTCCTTGGTGAGTTTTAATCTTCTTGATCTGTCCAGAGGTGATAGGGTGGTGTTGAAGTCTCCAATTACTATTGTGTTGCCCACAATGTCCTTCTTAAGGTCTATTAGCAGTTGTTGTAGGTATTTAGCTGGTCCCTCATTGGGTGCGTACACATTTAGAAGTGTGATTTCTTCCTGCTGTACATATCCCTTGATTAATAATAAAAAGTGGCCTTCACTATCCCTTCTAATCTTTTTCAACTTAAAGTCTATGTTGTCTGATAATAGTAAAGCCACCCCAGCTTTTCTGAGGGAGTTGTTTGCTTGCAGGATTATTTTCCATCCTTTGACTTTGAGTTTGTGTTTGTTCTGGTTATTCAGATGTGTTTCTTGCAGGCAGCAGAATGTTGGGTTCAGTCTCTGAATCCATTTTGCCAGTCTGTGTCTCTTAATTGGTGAATTAAGCCCACTGACATTGAGAGAGATTATTGTCATAGGGTTTTGTGCCATCGTTCTGTAAGTGTTTATTGTGCTTGTAGGGGTTTTTCTTGTCTTATAGTATCCCCTTTAGACCTTCTTTTAGGTTTGGGAAACCCCTTTTCTTGACCTTCATTTCTGCTGGAGCTTCTCTCAGAGGTTCAGCCTTCTCTGGTCTGGGCTAGCTGAGGGTTAATCCGATTAAAGGAAGGAATTGAAGGTTCTCCAGTAATTCCCTTCAGAATCTTTCTGTAGAGGAGTCCAGTCTCCTCAGGGTATGCTGCTGGAGAAGGTCTTATTAGGTCTTGCTTTCTATATCCATAAGATGGATCAGACTTAGGACTGGTGGTTTTATTTCTTCCCAGAATTTCATTGCCATGATATGGGGGACCCACAGTGCTTCCAAAGCATTCCCATTCCTCTGTGTTTATTGTTAGCTTCCCCTCTGTGCTCTGCTTCCCCTCTCTGTTAATCACGTATATCCCTAAATCAGATCCTGTCACATGTAAAGTCAGATTCTTCTAAGGACTCTGGATTTTGTATATGCAAGCAAAACATTGATTTTCTCTTTCCTTTATATCCTTTAGTAGTTTGCTTTAGAGCAATGTCCTTTTTTATTTAGACACAGCCATCTACCAAAAGCCCACAGCAAGCATTATTCTCAATGAGGAAAAGCTGAGAGTTTTCCTTCTATGATCAGGAACAAGAAAGTCTTGCCCACTCTCACCACTTCTGTTTAATATAGTACTGGAAGTACTTGCCATAGCACTTAGGCAAGAAAAGGATGTCAAAGTCATTCAGATAGGAAAGGAAGAAGTCAAGCTATCACTATTTGCAGATGATATGATACTTAGAGAACCCTAAAAGCTCCACAGAAGAGCTTCTATAAATAATAGGTTTGCAGAGTAGAGTGGCAGGTTACAAATTCAATACCCAAAAGTCCATGCCCTTCCTATACACAAATAATGAAAAAAAATTAAAAAAAAACTCTTTCACAATAGTGCCTTCAGAAAATTAAGTACCTTGGAATCAACTTAACTAAAGAGGTGAAGGACCTATACAAAGAAAACTACAAAACACTGCTTCAAGAAATAAAATTGAAAATTAGGAAATGGAGACACATCCCCTGCTCATGGATTGAGATGACTAACATCGTCAAAATGGTAATACTCCACAAAGCATTGTACAGATTCAATTCAGTCCCTATAAGAATACCCATGACATTTTTCAAAGAAATAGACATAACACTCCTGAAATTTATATGGAGTAATAAACCCCCCCGAATAGCCAAAGCAATCCTTGGGGAAAAGAAGATGGGTGGCATCAACTTCCCCAATCTCAAACTGTACTACAAAGTGGTAGTAATTAAAACAGCATGGTATTGGAACTTAAACAGATGTGCAGACCAATATGTAACAGAGTTGAATATTCTGACACAGACTCCCAAATATACAATCACTAATCTTTGATAAGGGAGCAAGTAATATGAAGTGGAGTAAGGAAAGCCTCTTAAACAAGTGGTGCTTGGAAAACTGGACAGCTACATGCAAAAGAATGAACTTAGACCATTGTCTAATGCCAGGCACAAAAGTCAGATCAAAATGGGTTAAAGACCTTAATACCTGACTCCATAAGGTAAGGTACATGGAGGAAAATGTAGGCAGAACTCTCCATGATATTGAAGCTAAAGGCATCTTCAAGGATGAAATACTACTGACCAAGCAGGTGGGAATAAATATAAATAAATGGAACTACATTAAAATATGAAGCTTCTGCACCTCATAGCCATTAAAATACAGAAAGAGCAGAAAGAGTGCACAAAATGGGAAAAATATTTATCATCAGATAGGGGCTTAATATCCAGGATAAATAAGACACTGGTAGAGCTTTACAAGAAAAACCCCTCTAACCCTATCAAAAAATGGGGAGAAGAAAAGAACAGAAACTTCCTCAAAAAAGTAATTCAGTTGGCCAAAAGGCACATGAAAAAATACTCTGCATCGCTAATCATCAGGGAGATGCAAATCAAAACAAAAGAAGAACAGCAACTAGTGATGGCGCAGATGTGAGGAGAATGGGTCTCTCATTCCTTATTGGTGGGAATGCCTACTGGTCCAGCATTTTTGGAAAACAATATGGACATTCTTCCAGAAACTAGAAATTGAGCTCCCATTTGACCCAGCAACTCCACTTCTGGAAATATATCCCGAAGGTGCAAAAAAGCACAGTAGAAATGACATCTGCATTTGTATGTTTATTGCAGCACTGTTCACAATAGCCAGAATCTGGAAAAAATCCGCATACCCAAGAACAGGTGATTGGTTATATAAAATCTGGTACATCTACACAGTGGGATACTATGTAGCTGTTAGAAGAGATGAAATCATAAAATTTGCATATAAGTTGCGTATAAGGGTGGACATGAAGAGGCATGCTAAGGTAAATGAGTTAGAAAAACAGGGATATACATAGAATTCCTGCACTCATTTGTGAAATATAAATAGCATAATATGATACTAATACATAAGGACAGTAGAGATAAGGGTCAGGAGGATCACTACATGGTTTGGAAGCTGGTCCCACATGCTGTGGAAAAGGCAGTTGGGATGGAGAAGGAACCACTAAGTAAATGATGATTGGAGGGATTGCCAGGGTGGGAGATGTGTGCTGAAAGTAGACTAAGGACCAAACATGATGTCCTCTTAGTAAAGTAACTGTATTTCTAATCATAATGCCCAAAATTAGAGAGAGAGAGAGAAAGAGAGAGAGAGTAAGAAAGATTGTACCTGCCACAGAGGCAGGGAGCGAGATGGGGTGGGGGTGGAGGGTGGGACACTGGGAACAATGGTGATGGAAAATGTGCACTGGTGGAGCATTTCCACCAGTGGAAATGGATGCTCGAGCATTTTATGACTGAAACTTAATCATGCAAGTTTGTAACTGTATCTCTCCGTGATCCACCATAACTTATTTTTTTAAAAAAGAGAAGCAGAATAAATTAAAAAAAATTCATGATAGATCTCAAATACATCAAGAATTACATTATAACTCTCCTACACTGCTGGTGGGAATGCCGACTGGTTCAGCCCTTTTGGAAAACAGTATGGTCGCTTCTCAAAAAATTAGAAATTGAGCTCCCATTTGACCCAGCAATACCACTTCTGAGAATATATCCCGGAGATGCAAAAAAGTATAGTAAAAGTGACATCTGCACCTATATGTTCATTGCAGCACTGTTCACAATAGCCAGAATCTGAAAAAAACCCAAGGGCCCGAGAACAGATGACTGGCTAAAGAAACTTTGGTACATCTACACAATGGAATACTATGCAGCTGTTAGAAAATATGAAGTCATGAAATTTGCATATAAGTGGATCAACATGGAAAGTATCATGTTAAGTGAAATGAGTCAGAAAGAGAGAAACAGACACAGAAAGATTGCACTCATTTGTGGAATATAAAGTAAGAGAATGGGAGACTAACAACCAAGAATAGTAGAGATAAGTATCAAGAGGAGTACTCCACAGCTTGGATGCTGACTTCACATGCGAGGTGAAGAAGCAGCTCTGATAGAGAAGGGATCACCAAGCAAAGGGTGCTGGGTGGGCCCACTAGGGATGGCTGAAAATAGACTATAGACCGAACAAAATGCCTACTTAATACCTCTGTAGCAAACCACAACACCCAAAAAGAGAGAGTGAGCAAATGGGAATGCCCTGCCACAGAGGCAGGGTGGGGTGAAGGGGACAGGGTGGGGGTGGTGGGAGGGATGCTGGGACCATTGGTGGTGGAAAATGGGCACTGGTGGAGAGATGGGAACTCGATCATTGTATGACTGAAATGTAAGCATGAAAACCTATAAGTCTGTAACTTTGTCTCATGGTGATTCACTAATAAAATTAAATTAAATTAAAAAAGAATTACATTATATTTACATAGAATATCTAATTAAAACATCAATATTGGGAAAATTAAATGTTCCAATAAAAAATAAACTCTAGATAAAAGCAACCCCCCAAATTTGCTGTTTATTATTTGTCTTGCATTATTTTGGTCACCAACATTATTCCAATACATTTCACTGATAAAACGTCAAAATATACTGACTAGTGTAATGAACCTCTGTGTGGCCAAAATCCAGTAGTCACAGTCCTGCCATGTGGTGAAAACAATGCTTAAGAAGTTAATAAGCAAGAGATTTCACATGAATATTGATGAGCCAAGCCCTCTTGTTGGGTTCACAGGTTACGAAAATAACCCATCAGTTTTAGGTTCATTCACTTCAGTTAATTGCAAACTAGTGAACAAGAATGGCAAAGTTTACATAGAGTCAAGGCTTCACCTGCCTCCCCCACTTTCTATCAATGTGTCTGAAGATGAGGAACCACATCCAGTACCAGCTACGGTCCAGTACTGAATTAGGGCATGGAGGGGAGGGAGGTCAGGGCATAGAATACTGCACTTTCTCTCAGACGGCGCTCCTTGCTCATGCTTCGGCTGGACGTTCAGAGTCCCCATGTTGAGGAAGGGGCAGTGCTGGGGAGCCTGGGGTGGGGTTGGGCCAGCTAGAGTGTGTGCAGCCTCCTTTGTGATACCACTATTCTCTGGGGTGTGGGGATGGAGACCAGGGTCCCAGGGGGATTTGGATTTCTCTTAGGGTCCAGTGTAGCTGGGGAGTGGCTAAAACAGCTCTTAAGCCTACCCACAAGCATACCCATTTCCTACTTCTTGATGTATCATAGGGCTGAAACAATCTCTTTTCTGGGCTGTGTTTTGCTTAATGTTCACACTCAACAGTGCTCAGGTGCTTCTCCAGGCAGGGTGCTCAGGAATTGCTCCTGGCATGCTCATGGTACCAGGTGGTCTAGGGATCAAATCCAGGTCTTCCATAGGCAAAGCTTGTACTCCTGTCCTTGGAGCTATGCTGGCCTCATGTTTGTGTCAGGGCTCCCCTAAGCCCACCTAGCTGGAATGGCCACCAACTTCAGCAGTTGGGGGACCAATAGGAGGGAGAAGGAATAACTGAATTAACAGACCCAGAAAAGACAGCCAATCCCGAGCCAAAAAGTCCCTTATTGCCCTGAGACCCACCAAACAGGGAAAAGGTCGGTTGACAGTTGGGGTTCAGGGTATAAAAGGGGCTCAGAGATGTACGGTCTCGCTCGCTCTCTCAAGAGGAGACCCTAGGGAATTGATCGATCAGTATCTGAACTCTTGGCATGAAATAAAGCTGTTGAACTTTTGCATTTGTGCTGCACTTGTTCCTTAGATCACAGACCCTAACAGTTTGAATGTCCGCATGCTGCTTCTCTTGAGAACCATCATACAGTGAGAACCCTGAGCTAGCACTCTTCCCAGAAGGAGAGACAGGGCTGATACTTCAGACTCAGAAGCCTGCGAAGATCCTACCAGTAAGTGTCCTTTATAATGGTTCACACTTCAGCAGAGGTTAGAATGAAAATGTTAGAAACACATATTGAGAGGGCAGAAATGTAGTACAGAGTTTAAGGTTAGGGATCTCCGGACATCGTGATTTCTGGGATTGAGAAAGTAGTGGACTGAACTTGGCAAGGCAGGAAGGGTCAAGGCATAGAATAATGCACTTTATCTCTGAGGATGCTCCTTGCCCACTCTTCAGCTGGACATTCAGAGCCATGTTGGGGAAGGGGGAGTGCTGGGGTGGGGGTGGGAAGCTTCCCTCTGGCCCAGATGCTGCATGAGCACAAGTGGGTGCAGCCTCCATTGTGATGTCACTGCTGTCTGGGCTGTAGGATGTGGAAACCAGGGGTCCCAGAGGTGTTTGGAATTCTTACTGGCCAATGGGGTTACAGAACCTGGACCACACCCATGAGCCCCCTATATAAATGCAGGTCCTCAGCCTCTTGTGGCACCCTCTTGCAGCACCTCCATCTAAGGAGAAATCTTCATGGACAACCAGAAAGTCGAGATGAGTCCCCGACCCCCATCCCTGGTGGAGACCCCTGAGAAGAAGAAATTACAGCTGGCTAGAGCTAGGAAAATTGTAAGAAAAAAGTGAAGAAACCTTGTTTCTGGGTCTAGCCCAAGGCTCTATGATAACCCATCAGTGGTCAGTGTGTGTGTGGCCACTGGCTTATGAGCCCCTGGGCCCATTCCGGACACATCCAGTTTTCAGCCACTCTCAGCCAGCAGCTGCTGCCCTCCTGGGACTCCTGGGGACTCTGGCCCAGTAACCCCTAGGGATCCCCTCCTTGGGACAAACACCATCCTTCTCCCACTGGGTCCATGGAGACCAGTACAAGAGAGCTTTTGTCAGTAGGATGTGAATAAGCAGCCTCAAGCAGGCGTTGCTTTGCTTTTCTGCAGCTAAACAAGTTTGAGATCCAACATGATTGCATCCCAGGGCAGAAGCAGAAGAAAAACCACTGCAGAGACAGTGGCCAGGACACTGCCACCTCCCAGGCCTGCCGAGCACCTACTGGGGTAAGTCCTGCCCTGCACGACATCCCAAGCAGATCAAGCATCAAGGGGTGCTGCGGGGATGTTTAGGAACGTGGAAGGAGGGGTCACCCACAGAAGATCTGGTCCTGGTTCCCCACATGCTCAGGCTCTGCTTGGCCTGACATGGGGTGCAGTGCCTCAGCCCTGGGCATGAGGGTTTCACTTGAATGGGCAAGTTTGGCCTTTGAGGTTGAGTTAGGACATGGTGCGAAGGAGCGTCCCTCAAGTACCAGCATGATGGGCGGCCTCAGGAAACAAGGGTCCTGTGTCTCTTCTCTGTCACTTGCCATGGTAAAATCAGATCAGTGCCTTTGAGAATGATCATTTAGTTGTAGCCCCTTTGTTTAACCAAGCCCCTTCATTAGAAATATGGTTCTTACAATGAAGAAGGTTAGGTGGATGTATGGAGCCCTACTGGGGTCCACCCCATCCTTATGGGCCTGATTAGAGGAACTCACAGTGAACAAAAGCCTTGCAATGGGGCAGGGTAATCCTGCAGGCAAGGACATGTGTGGTACTGGTCAGCAGTCCTCTTTGGAATGGCCCCCTTGTTCTCTCTGCAACATTCCAAGCCTCACAAAGGAGCAGGGTAACCCTACAGGCAGGGACATGTGTGGTGCTGTTCATGGACCTCTTTGGAACGGCCCCTTTGTTTTCTCCTGCAGCATTCCAAGGGGACCTGCCGCCCCTAGACACCAGGTCTCTGTTTGACTCCCTCTTTTTCCCTGGCCCTTGTCTGCTCGGCTCTTTTTGATTCCTCTAGAGTAAGGGCTGGGGTGAAGTGTGACCCTTACCGCTGCGATGGAAAGTACTCTCCCATCGGGAAAGTGGCAGGGCAGGCAGTGTAGCCTGGTGCCATGCATGCCCTTTGCCAGATCTGTGTGAGCTGCTGGCTGCATTTCCACTGTGGGGGTATCTCTCTTGTTCCTCCCAAGGCCCGTTCTTGATGTTTTGCCTACTGCTTGATTGACTGGGATGTTTTTATTTATTTATTTATTTATTTATTTATTTGTTTGTTTATTTATTTATTTATTCAGTTACTGTGAGAACAGTTACAGGGCTTTTAGGATTGACTCTCAGTCAATACTATGCTCAAACACCCATCTGACTGGGATGTTTTATCTATTCCCCCTCCGTCAGGCAGCAGGGAACAGGAAAGATGGTGCAGAGCCCTACTTGGATGATGGGGGTAGAGGTGGGCAGGAGGCCTTCAAGTGAGGCCTGGGGAGGCACTGACTGACCGACCCACTTGGGTCTTCCAAAGTGCAGAACACGTAGCAGATTCGATGGTAGAAAACGTGGAACGTCTACAAACAATCTTGGTGGATATGGCAGGAAAGGTAGCCCCTGCTCCAGCTGGTGTGCGGTTCCTGTCTGAAAGGGGGGAGGTGCTGCTAAGGGCCAGGCAAGAGAGAACCAGGGCAGTTACCACCTGGGGGAAGGGGAAGGTTGATGCGGAGGTCTCTATGTCAATTAGGGCCTGCCTGGAAATCACAACCAAGGCTGAAGAATGAGTCCCAAAAATGGGGAGGCGGGGGGCACAACGCAGGGATTGAACCCTGGGCTGAAGCCTAAGCTTCACCACACACCACTGAGATTCAGGAGCTTCAAGCCAGGGAGGAAGGTTCCTAGGACATGGGAGGCAGAAAGGAGGCCTGGGCAGTGGTGGTGGTGGTGTGTGTGTGGGGGGAGTGGCATCTCTTAGGTCCTAAGAGTAAGACCATCAGGACCTGTGCGGGGACAGACTATTTCCTTGGGTCTGTGTTTGACATTCAGGATGCCCCTGCTGCCAGTCCTCACTCCCAGCTTCATGCCCACAGGTGAAGAAGAGCTACCAAGAGGCCTCGACTCTGAGAAAACAGAAAAGCCTCTATCTCCTCCAGCTGCAGCTGTGCACAGCTAATTTTCATCAACAACTGGCTGCATGCCAAGAGTTAGCCATCCAAAAGGAGCAGAGGCTCCTGGGGCAGTTGGAACAGGAGAAAATAAGACATAACTCTGAATTGAATAACATGAAAGAGGAAATGAAAAAATTTTGAGTGAGAGAGGGGCCCTGTACACTTGGGCAGGAAGACCCTTCTTCACTCCCTCCTCACCTTCTTCCCTCACCTTTAGGAAATCCTGAAAAAGACCCAAGAAGGGAACCTACAGCTCCGGGCTCAGCTCAAAGCTGTGACGACTCACGCAAATAGTAAGCAACAGGGATCCCAGGAGGGAGAAGCTGGCTTTGGGTGAGGTGAGGGCGGGGTGAGGGCAGGGCTACACAGGGAGCAGAAGCAAGCCAGATCTGCCCTCTGGGCTCTGCTGTCTTGGCTGTCTGTGACCCTGGGGACCCTCCCACAGGAAATGAAGCCCTTGCAGGAGCAGGATGAGGAACAGGAGGAGAAGGAGGAAAAGAAGCAAGAGAAAAATGGAGGAGGAGGAGGAGGAGGTGGAGAAGGGGAAGTACAGGAGGAGGAGGTGAAAGAGGAGCAGGAGGGAAAGGAGGAGGTGGTGAAGGAGGTGAAAAAGGAGGAGCAGGGGCAGAGCCAGGAGGTGAAAGAGGAGGAGCAGGAGGTGCAGGAGGAGGAGCAGAGGAGAGTGTGGAAGTGCTGAAAATTACAGACAAGGAGAAGACATTCAGAACCAGCTGTACACAGTGAGCCTTATTGCTGTCCTCAGGGTACCCTGGGACAAACACTCCTTAACTCTTGGTTTCCCACCTTCCAATTTCTCTCAACCCCCAACTTTCCCATGGGACTTTCTGGGCCACCTCCACTCAACACCTCCTTGAAACCCCATGTATGCTGTTAGGAGCCAGCAAGGGACTGCCCTTCCCAAGGATGCCCAACCAACACCCCTTTTGATCTTTCCTCCAGCTGCAGTTCTCACGTATATTCCAGGAAGAACTGGAAGATCAGACAGAGGAAATCTTCAAGATTATGGAGGCGGATGAAAAATCATCCCAGTCCTCCATGGAGGAGAAGGTGGTTCAGGCCACAGTCCCTGAAAACACTGGCCAACAAGTTATACAAGAAGATTTCATGGTAATTCAAAGCAATCCAGGCCAGGGACTAAGGCCCTTCTTCTCATTTCTACTAACCTTTATCTATCAGTCATTTTGACTGACTAAACCAAAAGCTACCATAGTCTAATAATATTCTATCCCTTCCACACTCCTCCTTCACACCCATTGCACTTTTTTCAATCTGTGTATGATTAGAATAATAATAAAATATTTCTAAAAGTACTAAAAAATGTCTAATCTCTGGGAAAAATTAACACATCAAAACCTACATGCTACATGTGTCACATGATCACACACTTGAGGTTTGGATATGGATAGAATTCTTAACACTTTTAGAGGTTCATATAAATGATAGTTCTAATTATTGGTGAGGTATAATATAAAACCTTACTTTTGTTAAAAAATAGTCATACTGATTATCATTTTAAAATATAAATATGTGGGCTATGAAGATATCTCAAATGGCTGGAGGAGATGCATCATACATGGGGCCCACACTCATTCCTCTGCCTTCCGTGGTCACTCAAGCACTGGAGGAGTGACTCCCCCACCCCAAGCAAATTAACACTGAGTTCCACTACACTACCAAAATTTCTAGTACTACAGCATTAATTTTAAAAAATGGGGCCAGAGAAGTAGCAGAGAGGTTAAGACACTTGCATGTGTCCAACTCTTGCTGGATCCTCAACATCACATGGCCCCCTGAGCACTACCAACAGTGACCCCAAGTACAGTGCTGTGAATAGCTCCCAAGTTCCACGAGATATGGCCCAAAAGTCAGTGAAGGGTTTGAATAGAGATTTTGCTAAAGGCGGCATATCACTTGAAAAAAATGCTCAACACTAATCAGTAGTTAAAAAATTTATCTCAGAAATATCTTAAATCCACCCAATTATTTTCATCAAAAAGACAGAATATGGGGAAGATGTGGAGGAACTGAAATATATAAATTAAAAGCATTTTTACAATTCTTAAAGAAGTATATGTTTGATTATTAGTTGCCCAGAAGGTCAATTGGTTAGATTTCCAGGACAGCCTAGTCCCAGGAGCAGCTTTAGAGACCCTGAGCATTTCCACAGTGGTGCTGATGGTTCCCGAGAATTCAATCATTCAATCATTCAACCCCATTGTCTGAGAATTGCCAGTAGTTGCCCTGGGGCCCTCTTAACAGCTTTGGAGTACCCACTACCCCAGAGGAAAATGTCTAGTATTCTTAAGCTCAGTATAAAAGACCAAATCTTTAATTTGAAAGGACATAAAGTGCAGAGACTTTAAGACCAGTTGGAGGTTGGTTTGAATTTTTATTCTGTAACTCATTTTTAGTTATGAATAAATCAATCCTAGGTTTCTCCTCTAAAAACAAGAAAATATTTTCTACAACATTGCTACAACAATCAAATAGAATGTCTGCCAAATACCTAGCAAAGTATCTCACACATACTAGGCCCCTACAAAATAAAATTTTAATAGACCTTCATAAAAGACATCTATATGTTTAGAAGAATACCAATATCAATAGCCCCTCTCTGGATCAGTTGTTTTTGCAACTGACTGACTAAAGAGAACATGGTGTGTTTCCTATTATTCACTATTCAAAATGTCTTATGCCCAAAGCAAGGGTGGGCATATGCTGCCCAAGCCTATATGCTGCTTGGCCCACATGGCCAAGCACGTGTGTTAACCCGCATCACACTCTTGAGAAGCTTTCATGTCTAAAGCTGGGATGTGTGTAGGGGCTTTCTTCGCCTTTGGAGAAGTTCGGGTTCTCTCTTGAGCACGTTACTCTCCACTCTCTCCCACTTTCTCTTTCTCCTTCCTTTCAAAACCTCCAAATAAAATCTGTTTTACTTCACTGCTCGTATACTCCTGAAATTCTTTTCTGTGAGGCAGAACTAGAACTCAGTAACCCTGGGTCCCAGGTGGCAGAAGTGGATCAAGAGAAAGTGACTGTCTTTCTCCTCCTCCTCCTCCAGTGGGGCTCACCAACATCACAAGAGTCTACTGCATTCCATTTCTCCGTGGTCTGAAAGGCATTGGAAATAGCCTTGAGGGTTAAAACGAGGCTTGCCCTTGATAAACAATCATGTCCACTCTCCACAGCTATTTCCCCAAGTTTCCCTATCTGCCTACAGGTCTCTGGGGGAGGCCATGGCATCAGGGTTCCTTAAATCTATGTAAAACGGCTGAGGATATCACATGAGTAAAAAGGTATTTTGAATGGAAAAATAATAGACAGCAGTGAAGCTTGGTTATAAATCAAAATCAAGTAATGTAGAACAGGGTTTGATAGCCTCTACATAGAACATGCTATAGTTGACAAGAAGCTCTTCATTATTGCACATTTCTTTTTACAAACTACAAATATTAAGAAATCTCTCTTTCTCCATCCTGATGCAGGCAGGTAGATTAGGGAAGTAACTCCCCACATCATGACGATGAAATTTCTGGGAAGCAATAAAACCAAGAGCCCCAAGTCTAGCCTACCGTGTGCATACAGCAAGACCTGATAAGACCTTCTCCAGCAGCAGACCCTGAGGAAACTGGACCCGTCCCTACAGAAAGACCCTGAAGGAAATTGCTGAAGAACTCTCAATTCCTTCCTCTAATTTGATTAACTCTCAGTTAGCCCAGACCAGAGAAGGCTGGGCCCACCCTCTGAGAGATGCTCCAGCAGGAACAAAGGTCAAGAAAAGGAGTTTCAAAGAAGACCACTCCCAACCCTACCCAACTCTAGCAACAGGACTCTAGGTAGAAAGCCCCATGCAAGGGTGGCTTGGAGAAACCCTATAAAAGCCACCTTGAACAAAGGGAAGGGAGCGCATATGCTGCCTGAGCTCGTATGCTGCGTGTGCCCACATGGCCGAGCACATGTGGCACCTGAGCACGTGTCACCTGCATCTTCTTTCTTGAGCTGTGTATTTTCCTATCTAATGCTGGGGTGTGTGTAGGGGCTCTCTCCACCCTTGGAGAAGCACATGTTCTCCCTTGAGCACGTTATTCTCTCTCTTTCCTTCCCTCCTCACCTTCAAAAAACCTCCAAATAAAATCAGCTTTACTTCACTGCTCGTCTATTCTTGAAATTCTTTTCTGTGAGATGAGACTGATCTTCCTTTCTTGAAAAGAGCAATTCCTCATCCCAACCTGAGTCCCTGGATCCCTGAGAAATTGAGGATCTTGGCCAAGATTTGTGAAGATCTTCTGTACCAAGAAGACCAAGCGGACATCAGCTGTGGCTTGACGGCCACCTGGTGGGGTTGGTGTGGCCGAGTGGGGGCTCATCACAGACTTTATCAGTCCTAGTCCTCCCAACTGGGTCTAGGGTTGGCAGAGGTGGATCAGGAAAAAGTGACCATCTCTCTCCTCCCTGCCTCACATAAGCCACCTGTGGGGTCCACCAACATCAATCCCATCAAACCTATCCTTGTCCCTGTGGTCACTAGTTAACAGGATAAACTTGGATCAATCCAACTTATAGGATCCTAGGAAGTAATACTACCTTCATGTTACTGAGAATTTTTATGGGTGCTCATAGAAATTTCCACGCAGCATTAACACAATCAGAACTCCCCTTAAACATGCAACCTCCTTCACTGTGCCCTCCCTCGTCAGCGACACTACCATTATCATAGCAACCTGCAGTTCAGTGATGGCTATTCATCTGATTTCGTATTCCTCATCAGAACTGCTAATACCCTGAGATATGCAGCCCAAGATTATTCAGGGCTTTAGGATGCATAATATAACTATAACTACACAATCCCTAACAATTGGAACAACGTACTTAGTACTATTCATAATTGGAAATAGATAGATTATGCAACGAGTTCAAGATCATAGAGCTTGTAAGTACTGAAGTTAAATTCAAATCTAATCTAGCTCATGGAGGGCTCTCCCAGGGTGAGTGCTTGATCATTTAATTCACCACTATTAAATGATCATTTAATTCACCACTATTAAATGTTACCTAAATCTGGAAAAAAGTAAATATGGGAAATGAATATATCAATTCTTTTTTTTTTCTTTTTGGGTCACACCTGGCGATGCACAGGGGTTACTCCTGGCTCTACACTCAGGAATTACCCCTGGCTGTGCTCACGGGACCATATGGGATGCTGGGATTCGAACCCGGGTCGGCCGCATGCAAGGCAAATGCCCTACACGCTGTGCTATCGCTTCAGCCCATCAATTCTTATCAATTTTCTTGAACTCAGTAATGAAATAAAATTAGAAATATAAAACTATCACCAGGTTTCATGAACCATGTACAGATAAATGCTAGGTTGTTGGTAGTACTCTGTACCTGGACAAGTTGCTATTATTTTAAATTTTTTTAAATGTAGACAAAATTCTTAAGTGTTGATACAATTCGAGAGTTGAAATTGATGAGATAGCTGTGAGGTTTGCTCCGAATCAAATGGTGACTGGCTAAGGAGATAACAACATTTCTGGAATCAGAGATTACCCTCTCCCCAGTGAGGAAGACAGGACTCCTGGCCCACCTGGACAGGCAACCACCAGGCTGCATTCTAGGCTTCCTCACATCCATCCTCTACAAATAAGAGGCCAGACCATGCACACTAGTTTCACTGGTCCTTGTCCCCTTCTCCCCTTTTCCTGCCAAATACAACTTAAAACCCTCCTTAGTCTCTTGAAGGGTACAGCTCCCCCCAGCATCACCTGGGACAGCTCTCCAATAAGCTTCTATTTCCTTCACTTTATTCGTCTCTGGCCCCCTCTCTGCACTGGACAGGGTTCCCAAATCTAGCAATAACAAAGACCCAATATAAAATTATTTTTATGTGAAAATTGTTGTATCTGATAATTGGGTTAAGACCTTGTCTAATAATTTATTAAGCTGTTTGTTGCTAGCTGAGCTTTCTGTGAGCACACCCCTGCTGAGAGCCCCTGCAGTGGTACCCCTGCCCACAGCAATGTTGACTCACCCACTGGCCCTGCTCTACTGACTAAACCTCTGAAGAGACACTGGTCAAGAAGCTAGACCTAATGGAAATACCAATGTCTATGGCTGAAAGCTCTGAGGTGCCCTCAGGTGGCAGGTGGGCCAAGAATCGGCCTTGCCAAAGGCCCTGCAACTGCACCCACACTCCACCACTACAGCCACACTGAGGGCTCAAATCCACCTCTTTAAGAATGCTCTCTGCAAAGTCATCAAACAGAATAGTTTCAGGTACCCCAGTGCAGGGTTCTAGCTTGGCTTTTTCAGAGTTGAGGCGAGTAGCCACCCACTAGCCCCAGAACTTCCAGAGGCCCCAACATCCATGACCATCTCCTATGTGCCTCTATATCAAGTCATTGTCCCAAGCCATACATCCTGAAGTCTCTGAACCGGGCAACACCTCCTAATTCCTTCACATTGAAATTCCAGTAGGAGCTCACCAAATTGGATGGGAAAGAAACCAACTAAACTCAACAAACAGTAACAAAGTTGCTATTATTTTTGGCACTTTTGGGAAAGTAAAGCTCCCAAGTAGTTTTCAGGAGGTTAGGGGGACCATTCCCAGTGATATTCAGCAAACCATAACAGCAGTTCAGTCAGTAATAAGGCCTGGGACTATAAAGTTACTTGGGCCCTGCTGTGCTTGGGGCCACCACAGCCATCTCAAAAGTAACCTCCAGGTCTACATCTAGTGATACTGCAGGGGGTCTGGAAGGGGGGAGAATAAGTGATAGGGACTGAACCCAAGTTAGGTGCTTACAAGGCATAAACCTAATCACCATACTATCTCCCTGTCCTTTACCACTTTTTTTTAATTTACATTTTATCTTTTATTTAGTCACTGTGAGGTTAGAAAGTTATTCGTAATTGGGTTTCAGGCATACAATGCTTCAACAATGACCCCTTCACCGCATCTACTTACCTCCACCAATGGCCCCTTACCCTCATTTACCTCCCATCCACCAGTCTGCTTCTACCAGAAGTGCTTTAGATAGATAGATGGATAGATAGATAGATAGATATAGATAGATAGATAGATAGATAACATGTATGTATATATGTAAGTGCACTATGTTTTACAATTAAAATATATAAAACTATATAAACTATATGTGCACATAGTATGAAAGGAGAGGAAGAAGGAAAAGGTGAGAGGAAGAAAAGAGGATGCAAGGAAGGAAGGGAGGGAGGGAGGGAAGAAGGGAAGGAGGGAGGGAGGGAGGGAGAACAGAAACAGTTCCCCTAATTGCCTTCTCCATAAACATGGCAACACTACATGTGTCTAAAGACTCTGTTCTACCTTAGTTCAATGGTGAATAAATAAATATGGCATAAGAATATTTTGAAGGTAAAGGATAAGACTTGATTTTAGTCTGAAAAGAAATCAACTTTCTGAGCCAGTGAGAGACATGTATGTCATGACTAAGCTTGACAGCAGAGTTGTGGTATGGCTAAATGGCTTTGGACCCAACATGGGCCTAGGGGTATCAAAAGAACAATAGCAACCAGTGCTGGTGTGGATGTGGGGAAAAAGGATGCTCTTTCACTGTTCATGGGAATGCTTACTGGTCCAGCCTTTCTGGAAAACAATTTGGACAGTCCTTCAAAAACTAGAAATTGTGCTTCCATATGACCCTGCAATACCACTTCTGGGAATATATCTCGAGGATGCAAAAAAGCACAGTAAAAATAACATCTGTACCTATATGTTCATTGCAGCACTGTTCACAATGGCCAAAATCTGGACACAACCCAAGTGCCCTAGGACAAATGACCGGTTAAGGAAACTTTAGTACATCTAAACAATGGAATACTATGCAGCTGTTAGGAGAGATGAAGTCATGAAATTTGCTTATAAATGGTTAGACAAGAAGAGTATCATGCTAAGTGAAATGAGTCAGAAAAAGGACAGACATAGAAGGACTGCACTCATTTGTGGAGTATAGAATGACATCACATGAGGCTGACACCCAAGACAGTAGATAGATACAAGGGCCAGGGGGATTGCCCCATAGCTGGAAGCCTGATTCATGAGCAGAGGGGAGAAGTTAGGTGGAATAGAGAAGAAATCACTAAAAAAATAATGGCTGGAGGAATCATTCAGGCTGGGAGATGTGTGCCGAAAGTAGATAATGGACCAAATATGATGACCTCTCAGTGTCTGTGTTGCAAGCTATAATGCCCAAAAGTAGAGAGAGAGTATGGGGAATATTTTCTGTCATGGAGGGAAGGGAAGGGTGGGAAAGGAGGGGTGTACCGGGAATATTGCTGGTGGGGAATGTGCATTGGTTAAGGGATGGGTGTTTGATCATTGTGCAATTTTAACCCAAACATGAAAGTTTGTAACTGCCTCACAGTGATTTAATAAAACATATATATATATTCTTATGGTTTTAATGCTATTCTTGTCCATATATCAATTCTCTAATTAACTACTTTCCTCTAGATAGCTCCATTTGAATATCAAATTAAACATATCACTATGGTATAGTTTTACTTAGTTTACAAAATTATTCCCTCTTCCTTATTTCTATTAATAGCAGAACTATTCTTCTAATTACTCAAGACAGATATCTTAGAGTCTTCTTCTCCCCGTCCCAGTTATTTTCTATAAATAAATCCTATCAGTTTCTTTAAAAAATATTTAATACTATTTTAAAAAATTTTATTGAATCACAGTGAGATAGAGTATTGCAAAGCTGATCATGATTGAGTTTCAGCTATACAATATTCCAACACCCATCCCTCCAACAGTGTAACTTCCGAACACAATGTCCCCAGTTTCCCTCCCACCCAAAACCATCTCCCATCGCTGCCTTTATGGCAGGCACCCCTCTTCTCTCTCTTTATTCTTCTTTGTCTCATGCCACAGAAGCTTGCACACATATAAAAGAACAATCAGTGCTGGCATGGATGAGGGAAGAATGGGACCCTCATTCTTTCTGGTGGGAATGCCGACTGGCTCAACTTTTATATAAAACAATATGACACTGTCACTGTCATCCCGTTGCTCATTGATTTGTTCGAGCAGGCACCAGTGACGTCTCTCATTGAGAGACTTATTGTTACTGTTTTTGGCATATCCAATACACACGGGTAGCTTGCCAGGCTCTGCCACACGGGCTCGATACTCTCGGTAGCTTGCCGGACACTCCGAGAGGGAAAACAATATGACATTCCTCCAAAAACTTTAAATTGATCTCCCATTTGACCCAGCAATACAACTTCTGGTAATACACCTTGGGGGGTACAAAAACACACAGCAGAAACACCATCTGTACTTCTATGTTCATTGCAGCACTGTTCACAATTGTCAGAATCTGGAAACAACCTGAGTGCCCAAGAACTTACGAATGGAAAATAAACTACGGTACATCTATTCAAGCGAATACTACACAGCTGTTAGGAAAAATGAGGTCATGAACTTGCCTGTAAATGCATGAAAATGAAGAGTATCATGCTGAGTTAAATGAGTTAGAAGGAGAGAGACAGATATAGAATGACTGCATTAATTTGTGGGATATGAAAAAATAGTATGAAACTAATATCCAAGGCCAGGGAAAACAGACCAGGAGGATTAGTCATTTGTTGAAATTACCACAAGAATGTGCGGAGTAGAAATTAGTTAAGATAGAGGAGGGTTCATTATGACAACATTAGTTGAAAATTATCACTCTGGACAAGAACTGAGTGTTGAAAGTAAGTAAAGGGCTATACACTGTTGCTTTTCTTCTTTTGGATGTGTGCTAGTCTCTGTGACACGAGACGATATCTCATTGTTCCTTTGATTTGCATCTCCCTGATGATTGGTGATGAAGAGCATTTTTCTTTTGCCATTCAAATATCTTCTTTGAGGAAATTTGTTCTTTTTTTTCTCCCCATTTTTTGATGGGGTTGGACGTTTTTTCTTATGAAGTTCTACCAGTGCTTTGTATATCCTTGATATTAACCCTTTATCAGATGGGTATTAGGTGAATAGTTTTTCCCATTCCATGGGCTCTCTTTGTATCTTGGTCACTGTTTCCTTTGAGTTGCAGAAATTTCTTAGCTTAATTTAGTTCCATTTGTTTATCTTTGCTTCCACTTGCTTGGTCAATGGTGTTTCATCTTTGAAGATGCTATTAACTCTTCATGAGGGGCATTGCCAGCATTTTCTTCCATGTTTCTTATGGATTCAGGTCTGATGTTGAGGTCTTTAATCCATTTTGATCTGACTTTGACTTTTGTACATAGAGTTAGATACAGGTCATTCTAACTCCATGTAACATTTTTTTTACATATAGCTGTCCAGTTTTTCTAGCACCACTTGTTAAAGGATATTTTATTGCTCCGTTTTATTTTATTTTTCTCCCTTATCAAAGATTAGGTGATCAGATATTCGAGAGTCTGGGCCAGGATATTCAACTCTATTCTGCTGGTCTGTCTCTATTCCAATACCATGCTGTTACTACCACTTTCTGGGAAGGTGCATGGTGGTGGGATTGGTGTTTTAATATTAAATGTAATGAATTACTGTGAACAACTTTACAAAAATAAAATAATAATAATAATTATTATTATTATAATTTTTTGCTTTTTTGGTCATACGCGGCCATGTACAGGGGTCACTCCTGGCTCTGCACTCAGGAATTTACCCCTGGCGGTGCTCAGGGGACCATATGGGATGCTGGGAATTGAACCCAGGTTGGCTGCGTGCTAGGCAAACGCCCTACCCACTGTGCTATCACTCCAGCCCCAAGGAGTCTATTTCTTTGAAAAATATCATGGGTATCCTTCTAAGGACCGCATTGAATCTGTATAATGCTTTGAAGAATATTGTCTTTTTGATAACTTTAATTCAACCAATCCACTAACAGGGGGTGTGTTTCTATTTCTTCATGTCCCCTTATTTCTTGAAGTAGCATTTTGTAGTTGTTTTTGTATAGGTCCTTTACCTTTTTGGTTAAGCTGATTCTAAGGTACTTGATTTTCTGTGGCAAACTGTGAACATGATTGTTTTTTATTATCACTTTCTTCTCTTTCATTATTTGCATACAGGAAAGCCATGAACTTTTGGGTATTGGTTTTGTAACTTGCCACTCTGCTATACTTACCTATTGTTTCTAGGACTTTTTATAGAGACTTTAGGGTTTTCTAAATATAGTATGATGTTATCTTCAAATAGTGAGAGCTTGACTTCTTCTTTTCCTATCTGGATGCCCTCAATATCTTACCGCTTGCCTAAATGCTTTGGCAAGTACTTCCAGTACTATATTGAATAGGAGTGACAACAGTGGGCAACCTTGTCTTCTGCCTGATCTTAGAGGGAAAGCCTGTGGTTACTCCCCCATAAGAATAATGCTGTGGAATACCTCTCCTGGGAATATATCCCAGAGAAACAAAAAGGTATAGTAGAAATGACATCTGCATTTCTATGTTCATTGCAGCACTGTTTACAATAGCCACAATCTGGAAAAAACCGGAGTGCCCAAAAACAGATGACTGGTGAAGAAACTGTGGTACATCTACACAATGGAATACTATGCAGCTATTAGAAAAGATGAAGTCGCTCTGAGCCATCTCGCCAACCAGCCCTGACCCCTCCCTCTCCTCCAGGAAATTGGAATTTCCCTTTGGAGACCACACTCAACGTGGAGAAGCCCTCCCCTTGTCCCCTGCTTGCGGTCGGGGGCCCGCTCAGAAGCCCCCAGCCCCGCCTGGCACCTCTGAGCCATCTCACCAACCGGCCCTGATCCCTCCCTCCCCTCCAGATAATTGGGATTTCCCTTTAGAGACCCCGCCCAATGTGGAGAAGCCCTCCCCTTGTCCCCTGCTTGCGGTCGGGGGCCCACTCGGAAGCCCCCAGGCCCCCTGGCACCTCTGAGCCATCTCGCCAACTGGCCCTGACCCCTCCCTCTTCTCCAGGTTAGGGGCGTGTCCTCTCGTCAGTGGGCATGGCCTCAAAAGGGGGCATGGCCTCCCTCTGGAGCGGCCACAGTTATTTTTCCCATTCCATGCAATGTGCCTTGGTCACAATCGGTATAACCTATTCCTCTTAAGATACCCTGGTCATCTTAGTCACTATATGCTAATAGTTAATTAGCCTATCCCATCATAATTTTAGAAACACTATCAGTGAACACATCAAGTGGAACAAAAAGTCCTTTTTAAGGAGATCATAGCCCCACTCTTAAATTGAGGCCCCTCAGAAGCTAAGGTGGAGTGCCTGACAGTAAAGCCCATAACAACATGAAGAAACAGCGAAAATCCCCACCACCAGGAGAGATGGAAGAGAGGATCTCAGAAACCCCAACAGGGACTTCCCAGAAATACAATCTCCTCTCAGAAAAAGAATTCAGAGAGGAAATCGAGAAGATGGTTCACGAACTCAAAGCAACTATGGAACGAACTTCCAATAAATTAAGGTAGGATATGATGCAGTGTTGGAACGGTACACCAAGATCATCCAGGAAGAAATGAGAACAGAAATTTCAAAGCTACGAACAGAAATGACACAATAAAAAGAATTGGTAGATGAAATAAAAAACTCAGTAGGAGCCCTCAATAATAGAATGGCTACAGCCAAAGACAGAATCAGTGAGGTTGAAGATGAGTTGCAGAAAGCATATAGGTAACAACAAATAATGGCAAAAGACCTCAAAATGGCTCTAGAGCAAATTAGAGTCCTAGGGGATGACCACAAGAGAAGCAACATAAGAATCATCGGAGTATCAGAACCACAGGGAACCAATCCCAATGTAAAAAACACAATCAAAGACATCATTACTAAGAAATTCCCAGAGCTAGAGAATGCGAGCATTCAGATCCAAGGAGTCCAAAGGGTATCAGCTAAAAGAGACCCAAATAGAAAATCCCAGGGCATATCATAGTCAAAATCATGGATGCCGTGGATAGAGACACAATACTGCAAGCAGAAACATCAAAGAAGGAGATCGTATACAAAGGATCATCCCTTAGATTCACAGCAGACCTATCGGAAGAACCCTTCCAAGCCTGAAGACAATGGTGGGATATAGTGAAAAACTGTAATGAAATGAACGCCTCACCAAGAATACTTTACCAGGCTAAACTCTCAGTTAAGCTTGAAGGAACCATACACTATTTCACGGAGAAGCAACAGCTCTGGAACTTCATAGACTCAAGACCAAACTTAAAAGAAGGACTAAAAGGGCTACTATAAGACAAGGTAAAACCCTAGAAGAACAACAAACCCTACAGAAAGATGGCACAAAATCCCATGACAATAATTTCTCTCAGTGTTAATGGTCTAAATGCACCAATCAAGAGGCACAGAGTGGCAAAATGGATTCGGAAACTAAACCCAACTTTCTGCTGCCTACAAGAAACACATCTGAACAGTCAGACCAAACATAGACTCAAAGTCAAAGGATGGAAAACAATCCTGCAAGCAAACAACTCCCTCAAAAAAGCTGGGGTGGCCATACTAGTATCCGACAACATAGATTTCAGGTTGAAAAAGATCAGAGGGGACAGTGAAGGTCATTTTCTACTCATCAAGGGATATTTACAACAGGAAGAAATCACACTCTTAAACGTATATGCAGCTAATGAACGACCAGCTAAATACTTAAAAGTACTCCTAACAGAATATAAGGGGGACATAACTAGCACCACGATAGTAGTTGGAGACTTCAACACTGCCCTATCACCTCTGGATAGATCAACAAGAACAACACTCAGCAAGGAAACAATGGCTCTGAAGAAAGAAATGGAGGACACAGGTAATAGACCTATACAGGGCTATAAGCCCCCAAAAGAAAGAATACACATTCTTTTCCAGCGCACACAGAACATTTTCCAAAAGAGACCACGTTCTGGGTCACAAACTATACCTTAATAGAATCGGGAAGAAAGAAATTGTATCAACTATCTTTTCAGACCCTGATGCGCTGAAGATGGAAGTTACTCACACACAGACGCGGAGAACCAAATCAAACACCTGGAAATTAAACAACACACTGTGGAACAATGAGTGGGTCATGAAGGATATCAAGGAGGAAATCAAAAAATACATGGAAACAAATGAGAATGAAGACACAAGCTACCAGAACCTATGGGATGCAGCTAAAGCTGGGGTTAAGGGGAAAATTTATATCTCTGCAAGCTTTCCTTAGGAAGGAAGAAAGGGCCTATATAGATAGCTTGACTTCACAGCTCAAGAACTTAGAAGAGGACCAGCAAAAGGAACCCAAACCAGATAGAAGGAAAGAAATAATAAAACTTAGAGCAGAAATTAATGATACGGAAACCCAAAAAACAATCCGAAAGATCAACGAACAAAGAGCTGGTTCTTCGAGAAAATAAATAAGATTGATAAACTGCTAGCAAAACTCACAAAGAAAAAGAGAGAGAACCCTAATAAACTGAATTAGAAATGAAAAGGGGGACATCACAACAGAAACCAAGGAGATTCAAAAGATCATCAGATACTACTTTGAAAGTGTCTATGCCACAAAACAAGAGAACCTAAAAGAAACGGATGAATTCCTTGATTCCAAAAACTCCCAAGACTGAACCAATAAGGCTTGGAATATCAGAAGAGGCCCATAAAGATCAAGGAAATCGAAACTGTAATCAAAAGTCCCCCCCCCCCTAAAACAAAAGCCCAGGTCCACATGGATTCACTGGCGAATTCTTCCAAACATTTAAAGAAGATACATATCTCCCTAATACCAAAAGCAAACAAAGACACCACTAACAAAGAAAACCACAGGCCAATATCCCTGATGAACACAGATGCAATGATCCTCAACAAAATACTAGCAAAAGTGATCCAACAACTCATGAAAAAGATCATACACCATGACCAAGTGGGATTCATCCCGGGGATGCAAGAATTGTTTAGCATTCGGAAATCAATCAACATAATCCATCATATCAACAAAAGTAAAGATAAAAACCATATGATCATATCAATAGATGCAGAGAAGGCATTTGACAAGATCCAGCACCCGTTTATGATGAAAACTCTTGTCCAAATGGTATAGAAGGGAATTTTCTCAAGATAGTCAAAGCTGTCTACCACAAACCTATGGCAAACATTATCATCAATCGGGAAAATCTAAGGACTTTCCTCTAAGTTTGGGGACAAGACAAGGATGCCCACTCTCACCACTTCTCTTCAATATAGTACTGGAAGTACTAGCAATAGCCATTAGGCAAAAAAAAAAGATATTAAGGGCATTCAGACCGGAAAGGAAGAAATCAAACTCTCACTATTCGCGTACGATATGATACTATATTTAGAGAAGCCTAAAATCTCTACTAAGAAACTCTTAGAAAGAACTGACCTGTATAGTAAGGTCTCAGGCTACAAAATCAATACCCAAAAAACCATGGCCTTCCTATATGCAAACAATGAAACAGAGGAAAGGGACATGAAAAAAGCAATCCCATTCACAATCGTGCCCCAGAAAATCAAATACCTTGGAATCAGCTTAACTAAAGAAGTAAAGGACCTCTACAAAAAAAACTATAAAACACTACTCATAGAAGAGGACGTGAGGAAATGGAAACATATCCCCTGCTCATGGATAGGGAGAATCAACATTGTCGAAATGGCAATACTCCCAAAAGCATTATACAGATTCAATGCGATCCCTGTAAGGATACCCATCACATTTAAAAAAATGGATCAAGCAATCTTGAAATTCATATGGAACAATAAACTCCCACGGATAGCTAAAACAACTCTGGGGAAAAAGATGATGGGAGGTATCACCCTCCCCAACCTTAAACTTGAGTACAAAGAGGTAAGAATTAAAACAGCATGGTACTGGATAAAAGGCAGACCCTCAGACCAATGGAACAGAGTGGAATATTCTAACACACAACCCCAAATGTATGATCATCTAATCTTTGATAAGGGGGCAAGCAATGTGAAGTGGGGCAAGGAAAGCCTCTTCAACAAATGGTGCTGGCATAACTGAAAAACCACATGCAAAAGAATGGGCTTAGACCTCGACTTGACACCATGCACAAAAATCAGATCAAAATGGATTAAAGACCTCAACATCAGACCACAATCCATAAGGTACATTGAAGACAAGGTTGGCAAAACACTTCACGATATTGAAGCTAAAAGTATCTTCAAAGATGACACAGAACTAAGCAATCAAGAAAAAACAGAGATAAACAAACATTAAACTAAGAAGTTTCTGCACCGCAAATGACACAGGGTATCTACAGAGTGGGAAAGGATATTCAGCCAATATTCATCCGATAATGGATTGATATCAAGGGTATACAAAGCACTAGTTGAACTCTACAAGAAGAAAACATCCAACTCCATCAGAAAATGGGCCGAAGTAATTAACAGAAACTTTACCAAGAAAGAGATATGAATGGCTAAAAGGTACATGAAAAAATGCTCTGCATCAAAGATCATCAGGGAGATCCAGATCAAAACAACTATGAGATACCACCTCACACCACAGAGAATGGCACACATCCAAAAGAAAAAAAGCAACCGATGTTGGGGAGGACTGCTGGTGGGAATGCTGACTTGTCCAGCCCCTTTGGAAAACAATATGGACGATTCTCAAAAAATTAGAAATTGAGCTTCCATTTGATCCAGCAATACCACTTCTGGGAATATATCCTGGAGAGGCAAAAAAGTACAGTCAAATGACATCTGCATTTATATGTTCATCGCAGCACTGTTTACAATAGCTAGAATCTGGAAAAAAACTGAGTGCCCAAGAACAGATGACTGGTTAAAGAAACTTTGGTACATCTATACAATGGAATACTATGCAACTGTTAGAAAAACTGAAGTCATGAACTTTGCATATAAGGGGATCAACAGGGAAAGTATCATGCTAAGTGAAATGAGCCAGACAGAGAGGGACAGACATAGAAAGATTGCACTCATCTGTGGAATATAGAATGGCAGAGTAGGAAACTAATACCCAAGAATAGTAGTGTATAATACGAGGAGGTTGGCTCCATGGCTTGGAAGCTAGCCTCACACGCTGGGGGAAAGTCATCCCAGATAGAGAAGGGAACACCAAGGAAAATGTGATTGGAAATCCCGAGCGGGGAGGGAGATGCACGCTGAAAGTAGACTAGAGACTAAACATGATGGCCACTCAATACCCGTATTGCAAATCACAACATCCAAAAGGAGAGAGAGCGAACAAATTGGAATGCTCTGCCACAGAGGCGGAGTGGGGTGGGGGGATGGGATGGGGGGTGGAAGAGATACTTGTTTCATAAGTGGTGGAGAATGGACACTGGTGGAGGGATGGGCTCTCGAACATTGCATGAGGGAAAAACAAGCACGAAAATGTGTGAATCTGTAACTGTACCCTCACTGTGACTTACTAATTAAAAAATAAATAAATTATTAAAAAAAGAATAGATGAAGTCATGAAATTTGCATATAAGTGGATCAACATGGAAAGTATCATGTTTAGTGAAATGAGTAAGAAAGAAAGAGACAGACATAGAAAGATTGCACTCATATGTGGAATATAAAGTAGCAGAGAGGTACGAGCTAGCAATGATGCAACTTCTGGCAGAAATTTCTCTGGACTCAGTTACTAAAATACTAAAATACAGAAATCTAAAACTGCCCTGTAGCTATTGTGGCCGCACCACCTCATATCTCTTCATTCTCAGCAATGGAACACAAATTATCAAATGCTTTTTTTTCAGCAGGTCCGACCTTGGGGAGAGAAACTCCAAACAATAATAGTGAGTTTTTTGTTGAAATATTGAATGTCATCAAAGTAAAGAGAAAGTAAAGTGAAATTTATCAGCGACACAGGTGGGGTGGGGGGTTTGGGGGAGGTATACTGTGATTCTTGGTAGTGGAATATGTGCACTGGTGAAGGGATGGGTGTTTGAGCATTGTATAACTGAGACTTAAATCTGAAAGCTTTGCAACTTTCCACATGGTGATTCAATAAAAAATATAAATTAAAGAAAAAGAATAATGCTATAGGCTTTTGGTAGATGGCTTTTACTATTTTGATATATGCAATATATTTGACTATATTGAAGTTCCTTCAATTGCCATTTTGTTGAGTTTTTATCATGAATGGGTACTGTATCTTGTCAAATGCTTTCTCTGCATCTATTGATATGATCATATAGATTTAAAAAAATTGATATGATGTATTATGTTGATTAATTTGTGAATGTTAAAGCATCCTAGCAGCCCTGGGTTGAATCTCTACTTTGTCATGGTGTTTTGATCTTTTTGATGAGTCATTGGATTCTATTTGCTAGCATTTTGTTGAGGATCATTGCATCTGTGTTCATTAGGGATATCAATCCGTAATTATATTTTTTTGTGGTCTCTGTCTGCTTTCGTTATCAGGTTGATATTTGCTCACAGAAACTTTTTGGAACTGTATCTGTTTCTTAAATTTCCTGGAAAAGCTTGAACAGGATTGGCAGTAATTTCTCTTTAAAGGTTTGAAAGTGAATCCATGTGGGCCTGGGCTTTTGTTTTGGGGAGGACTTTTAATTACCATTTCAATTTCCTTAATCATGATAGGTCTGGTTAGGTATTTGTTTCACCCTTGGGAGATTATAAGAATCTAGGAATTTATTCATTTCTTCAGGGTTCTCTTGTTCCATGCCATAAAGATTTTCAAAGTAATCTCTGATGATCCTATGGATTTCTGCAGTTTCTGTTGTGATGCCCCATTTTGCATTTCTGATTGTTTATTAGGTTTCTGTCTCTGTGTTTATTTGTGAGTCTCACTAGTTCTTTATTGATCTTGTTTATTTTCCCAAAAGAACCAGCTCTTGATTTCATTGATCATTTGAACTGTATTTTGGGATGCCAGCTCATTGATTTCTGTTTTAAGTTTTATTATTTCCTTTCTCCTGCCTGATTTAAGCTCCTTTTTCTAGTAATTTTCCAAGATCTTAAGCTGTGAGGTTAAGTTAGTTATGTGAGCCCTTTCTTCCTTCCTGATGAATGCTTGCAGAGCTATAAACTTGTCTCTTAACACTACTTCTGCTGTGTCCCACAAGTTCTGGTAGCTCATGTCCTCATTCTCATTTATTTCCAGGAATCTTTTGATTTCCTCTCTAAGCTTACACTGATTTTTCAGTAGTGAACTGTTTAATTTCCAGGTGTTTGACTTGATTCTCCTCTTCTATATGTGATTCACTTCTATTTTCAGTGCATCATAGTCTGAAAAGATGGTTGATATAATTTCTATCCTCTTAATTGTATGAAGGTACGTTTTGTGGCTCAGCATGTGGTCTATCTTGAGATTGTCCCATGTACACTGGAGACAAAATGTATTCAGCTTTTGAGGGAAGAAATGTCCTATATACATCTACTAACCCTCTCTCTTCTATTTCTTCCCTCAAATAATGTACTTCCTTGCTGAGTTGAGTCTGGTTGATTATTGAGAGTGATAAAGTGTTGTTAAAATCTGCAACTATTACTGTGTTGTTATCAATGTTTTTTTTCAAGTCTATAAGCATATGTTTTAAGTATTTTGCTGGTTCCTCATTAGGTATATATACTTTTAGGAGTGTGGGATTTTCCTGATGTACAGATCACTTGAACATTAAGAAATGACCTACAGTATCTCTTATAACCTTCTTCAGCCTGAAGTCTATGTGGTCTGATACTAATATGGCCACTCTGGCTTTTTTGAGGGGGTTGTTTGTTTGGAGAATTGTTTTCCAACCTTAGACTTTGATATGGATGAAGATATGTCTTGGCATATTTTTATTGGATTTCTTTTAGCTGATACCCTCTTCAGGCCTCCTGGATTTTGGTGGATGCACTATGCAGCTCTGGGATCTCCTCAGAAATGATAGCTTTGATGGTTTGTTCTATATCAGGGGATTCTTCCTCCCCCTTTGGTACATCAGTGATTTTCATGTTGTTCCTCATGGTGTCATTCTGATTTTTTTCTCTTATCATCTGTTGGGTTATGTTGAGCGTCTTTTCCATCTTCTGCTGTAGTCTGGAGATTATCTGCACTACATCTTGTTGGAATTATGTTCATGAGAAACCATTATTAATAGTATTGTAAACCACATAAGCTATATGAAAATAAGTATTAAACCACAAAATAAGAAACAATCAAATCTACCTTGTTTCTATATGGGTTCTACTGTGTCATTTTTTGATTCTTCAATTTATTTACCTTAATCTGCCTCAGGATTTACAGTTCATAAAGTTCTTTTATTGTCTTGTATGTATTTGTGAAAGAAAGCAGAGAAGATTAATTAAATCCTTTAGCACAACTGAAGAAATCAAGCTTCATAGTTATGAGACTTGTCACTGTTGAAGAGCAACTGTATGTACTGGAGAGATAACACAGGGACCAAAACAATTTTTTTTCTCATGCAGGAGGCCAGGTTTTAACTCCCAGTTAACTCCCAGCACCAGAGAGTCCTTATCATCTAATGTGACTCTAAGGAAACAAAAGAATAATCAGTATATGACAAAATTAACACAAGATTTTAAACCCTCTAATTCTCAAAGTCATTCAATGTATTGACTCCAAAGAGGTTCATTGTTTGACATCTGCATTTGTATGTTCATTGCAGCACTGTTTACATTAGGCAAAATCTGGAAAAAAACGGAGTGCCCAAAAACAGATGACTGGTTAAAGAAACTTTGGTACATCTACACAATGGAATACTATGCAGCGGTTAGAAAAGATGAAGTCATGAAATTTTCATATAAGTGGATCAACATGGAAAGTATCATGTTAAGTAAAATGAGTCAGAAAGAGAGAAACAGACATAGAAAGATCGCACTCATCTGTGGAATATAAAATAACATAGTGGAAGACTAATACCCAAGAGTAGTATAGATAAGGACCAGGAGGTCTGCCCCACAGCTTGGAAACTGGCCTCACGTGCTGGAGGAAAAGTAAGCTGAGATAGAGATGGGAACATCAAGAAGAGGATGTTGGGAGGACCCATTCGGGTTGGAAGATGTGAGCTGAAAGTAGACTAAACTGAACATGAAGGCTACTCAGTACCTCTATTGCAAACTACAATACCCAAAAGGAGAGAGAACAAAAGGGAATGCCCTGTTGCAGAGGCAGGGTGGTGTGGTGTGGGATGGTGTGGGGTTGGTGAAATGCAAACACAAAAGTTCAAAAGTTTGTAACTGTGCCTCACAGTGATTCACTAATAAAAAATAAAAAAAAAGAAACCAATGCGGTGTGTGTGTGTGTGTGTATGTGTGTGTGAAGAGGTTCATTGTTATCAACAAAGGGAAATAAACACACTGAAATATCGGGAAATACTGCTTAAGCATTCAATTGTATTTAGAAAAAATCATGTCTTATTTAGTCTTATTTGCATTATTGACCTTTTCAGATAACAAGTAAGTATTACTTGCTTATACATTCTGCTCCAAGCAAAGCTATACAGAAAAATATGTCTCTGGAATTTCAGTGTTGGAAACTCTTTCCAAGTTTCATGAAGGTTTATTATAACTAAGAAATTATAGTTGAATGTTCATTGCTGCACTGTTTAAAATAGCCAGAATCTGGAAAAAAACAGAGTGCCCAAAAACAGATGACTGGTTAAAGAAACTCTGGTATATCTATACTATGGAATACTACGTAGCTGTCAGAAAACATGAAGTCGTGAAATTTGCATATAAGTGGATCAACATGGAAAGTATCATGCTGAGTGAAATGAGTCAGAAAGAAAGAGACAGACGTAGAAAGATTGCACTCATATGTGGAATATAAAGTAGCTGTGAGGTACAAGCTTACAATGTTGCAATTTCTGGCAGATATTTCTCTGGACTTAGTTACTAAAATACAGAAATCCAAGCCTGTGCGGCTAGTAGTGTGGCCTCTTGACCTCATATCTCTTCATTCTCAGCAATGGAAAACAAATCATCAAATGCTTTCTTTTCAGCAGGTCGACTTTAGGGGGGAGAAACTCCAAATCAAGAATAATGAGTTTTTTGTTGAAATATTGAATGTAATCAAAGTAAAGTGAAAGTAAAGTAAAATTTACCAGTTACACATTTGGGGTGGGGGGCTGGGGAGGTTGGTAGGAGGGGGGAGGTATACTGTGATTCTTAGTGGTGGAATATGTGCACTGGTGAAGGGATGGGTGTTCAAGCATTGTATAACTGAGACTTAAACCTGAAAGCTTTGTAACTTTCCACATGGTGATTCAATAAAAGAATAAATTAAAAAAAAGAAATTATAGTTGATAATAAGCCTAGCTCTATTGACTGAAGCAATGATGGAAAGTAATTAAAAAGCTGTGACCATACTAGATTTTAATTAGCCTAATGGACATATCTAAAATGCAGGTATACGGTATACACGTTCATTATCCTACTAGAGTTCCATATTTTTTAAAACATTGGCTATGTAAAAATGCAATCCAAGACAGAATGGCCACACAAAATGGATTTTTAAAACATGAGAATATGATTTTAGATTTGACTGAATACAGCATATAATTTTAGAAATACGAACTAGGTATCTTTTATGCAGTGTCTTCTATCACAGTGTTATATTAGCCTTTTCTTTATTAACTTTCCACAAAAGGCCTTAATTACTTTATAATTTGTCAAATGTGCATCAATATTGTCATCAAACAGAGCAGTTCAAGTATAATAATTTATTCATTCATTTTTCTTTTTTTTTAAATTTTATTGAATCACCATGTGGAGGGTTACATAGTTTTCAGGATTATGTCAGTTATACAATACTCAAACACCCTTCCCTTCACCAGTGCCCATATTCCATCACCACCCCCCCAGTATACCTGCTGCCCCCTCCCACCTCCCCAGTCCCCACCCTTGTAAGTGATAAGTTTCACTTCGTTTATGCTTTATCTCGATTACATTCCATGTTTCAACACACAACTCATTACCGTTGCTGGGGTTTCCCCCCCAAAAGAAAAAGACAGTCCTATTGCCAAGGAAGCATTTGATAGTTCTCCATTGCTAAGAATATAGTGATATTAAGTCCCGCTGTTTGTTATATAACTTTTCTTTTTCCCCCCTTGCCCCGCGCCACCGAGTTCACGCCTGTTTAGTAATCGCCACGCTGCCTGACAAAGGGAACAAAAACCGAAAAAGATGGTTATTTCCCGTCATCAGCCGGCATGGGGCTTTGGCTTAGTTGATAGTCTAGTAGATTGTCTGCAAGCAGTTTCTGGAACCAGAAGTAGTGCGCTGGTATCGGCTCCGGCTCAAGATTCCACCAGCGTCCCGCTGTTCCATGTACATAATTTTTCCCCTTATATCCTATTCCCATGCTACCAGGTCTGTTTGCTTAATGGACATCACACTATGGTTGACGCCACGCCGCGTTTCTTCCCGAGAAAGGATATTTCTTCTCAGCCGGCATGGGGATATAGCTTAGTTCAGTCTAGAGAGATGGCTACCACTTTGATTGCCTTCAATATTTCAGCAAAAGACTTACTATTCTTGTTAGGATCTCCCACAAAAGTCCGACCTGTTAAAAAGGAACCATTACATATTGCTGATGCTAAGATGACATTAGGTCGCGGCCGCGCGGTTTTGGGTTTCTGTATAAAGTCCAGGGAAAGTACAACCAGAAATAACATCACTACAAACTTTTACCCTTTTATGGTGCTCATAAGATGGAGAAACCTAGAGAGAGGCCTGGCGTCTCCATTTTGCGCTCAGAAAGCCGTGGACCCTGCGCTGTGCTCAGGAGGAAGGGGTTGAGAGAGAGAGGTTAAAAGAATTGAAGTGCCCGGTTTCCACTGTCGCAGCCTGCCGTGGGGTCTCTGATCCCGTGCTGGAATTAGTTCAGTGGGCTGCTTGGAGTCCAAGGGTGCTCTTTTGGGCTCTTCCATCATGCTCGATCTGCAGCAGGGCCAAAAGGGGTCATTCATTTTTCAATGTTAAATATTTTAAAAATATATCAAATAACGTACTTCCCATAGACTTTTACTTATCCTAGGACCCTCTGATCAATACAAATAAATATTTAACTTCAAAAATGTGTTTTTTTTGTGTGTGTAAATAACCTGAGTGCATATTTAATAAGAAAATCTCCTCTTACATAAATAGCATCTTTATGCACTGAACTGTGCAAGAGTTCGTACCTGTGCCAAGAATGGAGGCGCCGCAGTCTCTCCAGGCGAGGCAGAAACCAAGATCTGGAGTCCCCAGGCTCATTCAGGCCATCCTAGGATAGTAGCCCCCACCCACCCAACTCTCAGGGCCCCCTCGGTGGCTGTCTGTGTTCCCCTAGTCGCAGTCCAGGGAGCTAGGGGCCTCGGCATTGCAGTTGAGCACGAGCAAGGTGGTCAGCCTCTGGGGCCGGCACTCTCCCGCTGCTCTGGACGCCGCAGATCCCCGCGCGCACGACCTATGGTCTTTGCACCGGTTGCGCAGACATGCAGGCATCAGTCTATCTACTTAAGAGGGTGTCAGCTAAGTACTTCACACTTTTAGACAGGGTGTTTTATTATTTTATTGTTTAATTTTTTGAGTGTTTTATATATCTTAATTTTTAACCATTTGTCAGTTAAGTAGTATACTAATATTTTCTCCTTTTAGCAGACTGCCTTTCTATTTTAGTGGTAGTTTCTTTAGAACTTTATTTATTTATTTGTTTATTTTCCTTGCCAATGGAATTGAATCATAAAAGATACCACTGAAGCCAGTATCATGGAGTGTTTACTGAAGTTTTGCTCAATTCATTTTATATGTTAGATGTAATATCCAGGTCTTTAATCCATTTTGAGTTAACATTTGTGGTTATTGACTATTATTGTTATAATAGTCCAATTTTATCCTTTTGTATGTGGCTATCCAATTTTCTTAGCACCTTCTGTAGAAGAGAACATTTCTTATTTTGATGTCATTACTCCTCAGTTGTCAATTGAGTATTCTTATAGCAGAGTGTCTATTTCTGTGCTCTTAATCTATTCCAATGGACCTACTGTCAGGTTTTTATTCGAATACCACAGTGTTTTAAAATTTATTTTGGGGGTTTCTTGACCACACTCAGCAGTTCTCAGGACTTATTCCTGGCTTTGCACTCAAGTATTACTCCTGGTAGGGCTCATGGAACTCTATGGTGTGCAAACTATTGAACTCCAGTTGGTTATGTTTAAGGCAAGAACCTACCCTCTGGTAGATAGTATTATCTCTCCAGTCCCTTTCCATTGATTTCTTCAGTAGGTCTATATTCCGTTTTGCTCCCTTATCAAAGAATAAGTGATCATGTACTTGAGGGGAGAGAGCCTCACGCTCTCACGTTTGGACAAGCCTCACTTATGAAGGAACCGGCAGAGGAACCCAGGTGTGCGGGACCTGGGGCCAAGATCTCCAAGGCTGCTCGGATCAGGACTGCGCCTCTTCCGCCAAGGATCCCAATTTTATAGTAGCTAGGTTGTCAGTGGTCACACCCAGAAACTGTCCCTGGTGCTGTGTGATCCCATTAATGGCCAACATCCAGAGACTAAATCCAAGCTCCTGGAAGTGACATCTAATAGCCTAGTTCTCCCTCTTGGAGAACCTGACAAACTACAGAGAGTCTATTGCCCGCTCTGGAGAGCCTGGCAAACTCTCCGTGGCATATTCATATCCCAAATACAGTAATACATATATACATACCTCTCGGAGAGCCCAGTAAACTACCCAGAGTATTCTGTCCGCTTGGCAGAGCCTGGCAAGCTACCCGTGGCATATTTGATATGCCAAAAACAGTAACGATAGGTCTCATTCTCCTGATTCTGAAAGAGCCTCCAATTGTTGGGAAAGACAAGTAAGGAGAGGCTGCTAAAATCTCAGGGCTGAGTGTAATAGAGATGTTATTGATACTCACTCGAGTAAATCGACGAACAATGGGATGACAGTGATACAGTGATAGAGTGATATTTGAGGATGTGTGTAAGGATATTCAACCTTATTCCATTGGTATGTTATGGGTCTGTGTTTATTCCAACATCATGCTGTTTTAATTATTATGACTTTGTAGTAGAGTTTGAAATTGGGGAAGGTGATGCCTTCCATCATTTTAAAAAATTTTTTAATTTGGGATAGGGGGATGCTGTGTATTCAACCCAGTAGTTATCCATAGAAGGCATGTACTCTACCATTGAACTGTGTTCCTGGCCTCTCAGAAGTTTCATTTCTTCTTTCTTCCAGCTTCTGGTGGCTACTGGCATTTGGTATGTAGCAGTGTCATTCCTTTGTCTGTGCTCACATTGTTTTATTGTTTTCTTCTCTTATGTGTTAAATCTCCTATTTACCTTAATTTATTAAAAAAACACTTGTGAACTTGTTTAAAGATTATTTGGATAACTAAGGATAACCTCTCCAACTCAATCTCTAAATTCATTACTTAATAGATCATTTTCTCATTAAGATAACATTTGCTGGTTCATGGGACTTTGGACCTGATATCTGGAGACCATATAGTTAGCTTACTAGTACAATAATCTTCTTAAATTTAAGGAAATTTGTGCTCTGTTTCTCATACAGAAATGGTATTCACTGACATAGACTAATCAATTCTCATATATAAAATCAATATTTATTTTATTTTATTTTTTATTTTTTAAATTTTTTTAATTTAATAGTTTATTTTTAATTAGTGAGTCAACGTGAGGGTACAGTTACAGATTTATACATTTTTGTGCTCATGTTTCTCCCTTACAAAGTTTGATGACCCATCCCTTCACCAGTGCCCATTCTCCACCACCAGTAAACCCAACATCCCTCCCCCCTCCCCAGTCCTGTCTCCCCCCACCCCACACTGCCACTATGGCAGGGTATTCCCTTTTGTTCTCTCTTTCTGATTAGGTGTTGTGGTTTGCAATAACGGTGTTGAGTGGCCATTGTGTTCAGTCTCTAGTCTATATTGGGCCCCCATCATCTTTCCCCCACATGACCTCCAACCACATTTTACTTGGTGTTCCCTTCTCTGAGTTGCCCAGAATGAGAGACCAGCCTCCAAGCCATGGAGACAACCTCCTGGTACTTATTTCTACTATTCTTGGGTGTTAGTCTTATAGTCTATTATTCTATAGTCCACAGATGAGTGCAATCTTCCTATGTCTGTCTCTCTCTTTCTGACTCATTTCACTTAGCATACTACTTTCCATGCTGATCCACTTATATGCAAACGTCATGACCTCATTCTTTCTAACAGCTGCATAGTATTCCATTGTATAGATGTACCAGAGTTTCTTCAACCAGTCATCTGTTCTAGGGCACTCGGGTTTTTTCCAGATTCTGGCTATTGTAAACAGTGCTGCGATGAACATATAAGTGCAGATGTCATTTCGACTATACTTTTTGACTTTTATGGGATATATTCCCAGCAGTGGTATTGCTGGGTCAAATGGGAGCTCAACCTCTAGTTTTTTGAGAATCGTCCATATTGTTTTCAAAACTTAGAACTTGATCTGACACCATGCACAAAAGTCAGATCAAAATGGATTAAAGACCTCAACATCAGACCACAAACCATAAGGTACATTGAAGACAAGGTAGGCAAAACCCTCCATGATATTGAAGATAAAGGTATCTTCAAAGATGACATGGAACTAAGCAATCTAGTAAAAACAGAGATCAACAAATGGGACTACATTAAACTAAAAAGCTTCTGCACCGCAAAAGATACAGCGACCAGAATACAAAGACTATCTACAGAATGGGAAAGGATATTTACACAATACCCATCAGATAAGGGGTTGATATCAAGGGTATATAAAGCACTGGTTGAACTCTACAAGAAGAAAACATCCAACCCCATCAAAAAATGGGGCGAAGAAATGAACAGGAACTTTACCAAGGAAGAGATACGAATGGCCAAAAGGCACATGAAAAAGTGCTCTACATCACTAATCATCAGAGAGATGCAGATCAAAACAACCATGAGATACCACCTCACACCACAGAGGCTAGCACACATCCAAAAGAACAAAAGCAACCACTGTTGGAGAGGATGTGGGGAGAAAGGGACCCTTCTACACTGCTGGTGGGAATGTTGGCTAGTTCAATATTTTTTTTTGAAGAACTTAACTCTGGGATTTTTATAGAAGTCTTATTGACTGGAATGATAGTTCAGTGACACTTACTTTGCATACCTCCAACTTGGGTTCAATCCCTGGCACTTCATGTGGTTCTCGAGGCATGGCCAGGAGTGATTCCTGAATGCAGAGCCAGGAGTAAAGCTTAATGCACTCTGACAGTGGCGAATTCTCTTGAATTCTGGGGGAAATGATCCTAGTTAGTTTTATATTAAACTGTATTTATTAAACTTTGAAATATGGTTGTGTGTATAAAAGTTTCCTGGTGGTACTTTGCTTGAATGTCTTTAATATATAGGTATCTTTAAAAAATTTTAGAAAGCAGAGTCAATTGGGCCAGCTCAATGAGCAGAACAGAACTGTTGATGTACCTATTTCCAATTTCTAAAACTTTAGCATGAAATTATGCTTCCGGCTACCACACATATTTTTATTGAGTTTATTATTCACCTCCACCTAATTGAGCAAATGAAAATTAATATCAAAGATGTCAATTACCTTGGAACCAATATATAATTTTCCTTAAATTGGTTTAACCATAAACATTTGTCATTATTTGGCCTGAATTTTGTTTTTAGCTATTTGCTACAAGAAAATCACACGTTACAAAATAAAAATGAGAAGACAAGTGATAGAAATAAAATTAAAACATTTTTTGTTTAGAAAGGCCTCTTTCTAAGGTAGACCCATCGCATACCAGACAAAGCACAGTAATGTTATCTCTAACACCCAGACTCAGAACCAGCTATAAATGATATAGTCAAGTCATTCTGAGTATATACGTTAAAGGACTTCCAGATGGTTTCAAAGGCAGACATTCTATTCTACAAGATGGGTCTCATCTACCATATGGTGCTGATTTGGTTGTCATGATAGAGCAATGTGGAATGAAACAAGGTCTGGTTTGCAAGCTCCCAAAGAGCCAGAAAATTGTGTAAGAGGCCTCATCATTCATTGGAGTGTAGTTCCCAATGGAAAACACTTCCTGATTTCTGTGGTATAAGGAGATATGTAGACACACTCTAAAGATAGACTACTTATGAAGAGTATGTTGAATGCAAAATAGTGATGGGTATTTTGTGAGTGTTCTTGTGCTTAAAGTTTTATTTTATTACTGCATTCATTACTACCATTTTCTTAGTTATAACAAATGTCTATTCCCACTGTAATCATTCTGTAATAGAGAATCATAGAAAATTAGAGTCAAATCCAGGTGCTTAGAGAACATATATTTTATTCCAATTTTCTTTTAAAAATTATTTTATTTTTATAAAGTAGTTCACAATATTTGATTACATTTAATATTTTAACACCAATCCCACCACGATAACACCTTCTCACCACCATATTTCAGATGTTTCCCTCCTGAACCCCAATCCTTTCCCCAAAGCACAACTGAATAAATTTGTTTTGTATTGTTTGTTATGTATAAACCTCTGAAAATGATCCAAAAATGTTTCTTTAGAGGACAGTGTAAAGATTGTTGTATTTCATCTAGGGGCCATTAAGCCCTTCTATAAGAGCTTACTAACATGATGTTAAAGCGTGAGACGTGTGCTTATATATATTATGTACATATGTATATACATATATATCTGTAAAAATATATTTCCCTCTAAGATTGGTTGCCTTCTACTTTAAACTCCACCAAATATGGTGGGCTACTTTAGGAATATTAGTGGTGTGAGGTATGACATGTGTGCAGCTGCAAATGCAGCCAGGAGTTCCAGGATAAAGTTCACTGATGGGTGAGCCTCAGCATGAGCGTGTGGAGAGCAGCCATGAGCATGGCAGTGGTTGAGTTCTGGAGGTTTCTGGCTACCAGGGCTGGCTCCATTGGGGTGGGGAGGGACCTCACCCACCCTTTCAGGGTTGCCCCAAATGTTTTATACAAATTTTCTAAGTAAAAGATTAGTCATGCATGTGGAAATCCCAGCTCTACCCCAACCCCAACGCATAACTTGGGAATGTGCTGGCAGATGTTTGGTCCAGTATTCTCTATACTCTGATGGATGACATTTTCACCGTGGTGTCATCTTAAACAGGATCATCTGAACTTCAAAGCGAAATGAAAGTCCACTGCACTGATGTAGTCTAATTTGAGGTGAAAACAGGATGAGTTAGGAATGCCAATTGATATGGAAAGCCAGAGCCTTGTCACCAAAATTTTCTCTGCTTTAGTAACTTTTCAGTAATTATCATTCCCATTAAATTTTGCTGTTAGTTTTCCAGAGAAGAGAAGTCAGAAGAAAAGTTACAAAAGAAAGAAAATAGAAGAAAAAGAAACAAAAACAAATGTTTTCAGGAAACAGAAAAAGAATTAGAATAAAAATTTGAAGGATGTAAGAGACTTCGATAAAAATATGAATGGGTTTCTTGAGTTCTTTTGATATAAAAATTTGTTTGAGATTACAATATGACATACACTACATTTACATCTGTGCTAAAAAGTGTACACATAGTCATGTGTCATACAGACAATAATATTTAGAGGTAAGATATACAGAAAGAAATTAGTACCTGGCAAATATAAGGATGTAGAGTTATTTAGTCTTTTACTTAATTTCTTTCTTTTCTTTATTTCTAGCTATATATGTAGTGAAATGACATTCTGATTAATCTGCATCTGACCTTACTCCTCCAGCATTTTTCAGTATAAAACGTAAAAGTCCTTTAGGTATTTTATATTTACATTCACCCTCAGAAGTCACCAGCAGTTGTCACCTGCAGCCTCTTTAATAATGGTCAAATTTCGGATTATGACTTTTGAAGACCAGCATAAAAACTGGCAAGTAGGAATTAATTAGTGCACAAGCCCTGATAGATTGTGTCCTCTTTCTGGAAAATTGTGTTGAAATGGGATCTAAAATGAAAAGACATATTGTGAGTGATTGGGGATGTCTGCCATGACTGTGGTACCCGGATGTGAAAAGCCAAAGCCACATACTTTCTATCCCTGCCAGACGTCACCCAGTTTGATCTGTCATTCCATCTCCATCTCACTGAATTATCCCAATGCTTTGCTACAGCAACTCCCTATTGTATTTTATGTTTATTCAAGGACATAGTAAAAAGTACAGTTATGCCATTAGGTTTTTAGATAAATAAGAATAGTCCAACCAATTTTGCTACTTTAAATATTGCATATTTTTCCTCCATGCATCCTCAACTTAAATTTGCATTGGTTTAGGCCCTTACCAACTTTCATGTGCATGCTTTATTCTCCACCTATATGGTTATCATTTTATTGTGATTAAGCCCATACACTTATTTTAATTTTAATTTTCTATTTTAATTTCTTTAGTTTGACTTAGAAATACTACTCTTTCTGCTTTGCCTTGCTCCAGCCTTGCTAACCATTCAAATATTATTCCTGTTATACCTTCAAAAACAATCTGTGATTAAATGTTAACATCACCTTTTTTCTGTTTTTGATGAATTTATTTATTTTTTGTTTTTATTGAATCACTGTGAGATAGATCCTTACAAAGCTGTTCTTGATTAGATTTCAGTCATACAGTATTCCAGCACCCATCCCTCCACCAGTGCACGTTTCCCAGGACCAGTGTTTCCAGGTTCCATCTCATCTCCTCCCTCACCCTGCACTCCCTGCCTGCCTATGGCATATGCTTCTCTCTCTCTTTCTCTCTCTGTCTCTCTCTCTCCCTCCCTCTCTCTACTTCCCTCTCCCTCTCCCTCCTTTTGGATATTGTGGTTTGCAATATTGATAGAAAAATGTTATCAAGAATATCTCTTTACTTACTTTTAATACTCAAATCTTGTCCAGTGTGATTATTCCTTGCTATTAGTGTCAAACAGGTGTCTTCTGTATCTTACCTCTTCTCTGGCCCCGCCCCCCCATAAGATCCAACCATTGACCAGTGCTCCTAGACCCTGTTTTCCCTGGCCATGAATATAAGTCTCCTACAATATATTTTTACGTGGCAGAGCCTGGCAAGCTACACATGACGTATTTGATATGCCAAAAACAGTAACAACAACATGCTCCTCATGTTCCTGGAGTGAGCAGATGCCATTGGGCTAGACTAGCACGCGACAGGGATAAATGAAGATGTTACTGGAGGTCGCTCGAGCAAATTGATGAACAACGGGATGACAGTGATACAGTTATATACCACAAATGAAAGCAGTCATTCTATTTATGTCCCTCTCTTTTTGACTCATTTCACTCAGCATGACACTCTCCATGTCTATTTATAACTTCAAATTTCATAACTTGATTTTCCCGTTAAGCTGCATTGTGTAGATGTGCCATAGTCTCTATCCATTTGTTTGTTCTTTCTTGGGCACTCAGGTTGTTTCCAGATTCTGACTGTGGAGAATAGTGCTACAATTAGAATAAGAATGCAGATGCAGAAACTAAGCTTTTGCCCCATGCCGGAGGGGAAATATCGTTCTTCCTTGGTTTTTCTTCCCTCTTTGAGAAGAAGCAGTGTGGCGTCCGCCATTTTATGGGACTTTGAAACAGGTATGAACTTGGTGGCGTGGGAAGGAGGGAAAAAAAAGATGTTTTTTGAACTTGAAACAGCAGGATGCTTGGGCAGTCTCAGGCTGGGGTCGATACCGGCTTGTGCTCCGCCGAGATTCGACCTGGGTGGCCATGCTTTTGCATGGCCGCTTTGCTGCTGAACGACCAAGATCCAGAGCCAGCTACATTACTTCTGGTCCCAGCAAGTGCTTGCAGCCATGTCTCCAGACTGTGAACTAAGCTTTTGTTCCATGCTGCCTCAGGAAGGGAAATGATGCAATTTTCAACATAAATCTCCCTGGACTTAATTACTAAAATACAGAAATCCTAAACTTTATATCTCTCCATTCTCATTAGTGGAAAACTAATTATCAAATGTTTCCTTGTCAGTAGGGCCGTATTTTTGGGGGATAAACTCCAACAAGAATAGAGAGTTCTGTGTTGAAACTCCAACAACAATAGTGAGTTTTGTGTTGAAATATGGAATATAATCAAGGTAAAGAGAAAATGAAGTGAAATTTATCAGTTATGCAGGCGGGGGTGGGGGGGTTGGGGGGTAGGGGTTGGGAGGTATACTGGGGTTTTTTTTTTTGTGGTGGAATATGGGCACTGGTGAAAGGACGGGTGTTTGAGCATTGTATAACTGAGACATAAGACTGAGAACTTTGTAACTTTCCACACGGTGATTCAATAAAATAAATTTTTTAAAAATGCAGATGCTATTTCTGCTGTGTGTTTTTGGGCCCTCAGGGTATGTTCCCAGAAGAGGTATTGATGGATCAAGTGTATCTGAAGTTCTAGTTTTTTTTAAAAAACATTCATATTGTTTTCCAAAAAGGCTGGACCAGTTGGCATTCCCACCAACTATGAAGGAGAGTCTCTTTCTCCCCACATCCATGCCAGCTCTTGTTCTTTTGGAAGTGTTCTAGACTTTGTGCTGTGAGATTATATCTCATCGTTGTTTTGATCCGCATCTCCCTTATGATTATTGAAGAGCATTTTTTCATGTGCCTTTTGGCCATTCGAATTTTTTCTTTGAGAAAGTTTCTGTTCATTTTATTGCCCTATTTCCTAATGGGATTGAATGTTTTTCTTATAGAGTTCAGGCAGTGCCTTGTATATCTTTAATATCACCCCCTTATCAGAAGGATAGCACTGTAGCACTGTTATTCCGTTGTTCATCGATTTGTTTGAGTGGGCAACAGTAATATCTCCATTATGAGACTTGTTGTTATGGTTTTTGGCATACCAAATACGCCACGGGGAGCTTGCCAGGCTCTACTGTGAGAGCGGGATACTCTTGGTAGCTTGCTGGGCTTTCCGAGAGGGATGGAGGAATCAAACCCAGGTTGGCCGTGTTCAAGGCCAACTCCCTACCTGCTGTGCTATCACTCCAGCCCAGATCAGAAAGATATTGGGTGAATATCCTTTTCCATTCTGTAGACGGTCTTTGTATTCTGGTTGCTGTTTCTTTTGAGATGCAGATGCTTCTTAGTTTCAGATAGTCCCATTTGTTTATTTCTGTTTCCACTTGCTTGGTCAGTGATGTTTCATCTTTGAAGATACCCTAAGCTTCAATGTCATGAAGGGTTTTGCTGAACTTTTCTTCAATGTACTTTAGGGATTCTAGTCTGATGTTGAGGTCTTTAATCCTATTTGATCCGACTTTTGTGCATGGTGTTAGGTAGAGGTCTGAGGCTGTTCTTTAGCATGTAGCTGTCCTTTTGCCAGCACTATTTGCTAAAGAGGTTTTCCTTACTCCACTTCACATTTCTTGCTCCCTTATCAGAGATTAGATGATCATATATTTGAGGGTGTGTGTAAGGATATTCAATCTATTTCATTGGTCTGTGGGTCTGTCTTTATTCCAATACTATGCTGTTTTAATTATTACCTCTTTGTAGTACTTTGAAGTTGGGGAAGGTGATGACTCCCATCTATTTTCCCCTCAAGAATTCCTTTAGCTACTTATTTGAGCTTATTGTTCCCTATGAATTTCATTAGTGTTAAATCAATTACTTTGAAAAAATGTCACAGGGATTTTACACGGTGAATCTGTATAATGATCTGGGGACTATTGTCATTTTGATAACCTTAATTCTCCAAATCCATGAGAAGGAGGTGTGTTTCCATTTCCTTGTGTCCTCTTTTATTTCTTGAAGTAATATTTTGTAATTTTCTTTGTACAGGTCATTTACTTCCTTATTTAAGATGATTCTGGGGTACTTGATTTTCTGAGGCATGATTGTGAATGAGATTGTAATTCTCATATCATTTTCTTTTCTTTCATTATTTGCATATAGGAAAGCCATGGACTTTGGGGTATTGATTTTATACCCTGAGTTTTTACTACACAAGTCTATTGTTTCTGGGAGCTTCTTGGTAGAGACTTTACATTCTCTAAGTATACTAACATGTAATTTGCAAATAGTGAGAGTTTGATTTCTTCTTTTCCTGTCTGGATGCCCTTAACATCTTTTTCTTCTCTAACTGCTATGGCAAGTACTTCCAGTACCATATTGAATAGAGTGGCAGGAGAAGGCATCCTTGTCTTGTCCCTGATCTTAGAGGGAAGGGTATTTGTTTTTTCCCATTGAGAATAATGCCTGGGGCGAGTTTATGGAAGATGGCTTTCATTATACGGAGGAAAGTTCCCTCAGTTCTCATTTTGGTGAAAGTTTTCATCATAAATGAGTGCTGGATCTTTCCAAATGCTTTCTATGCATCTATTTATATAATTGTATGTTTTTATATTTTATTTTATTTATATGATGGATTATGTTGGTTGACTTGCGAATGTTAAATCATCCTTATATCCCTGGAATGAATCCCACTTGATCATGGTATATGATCTTTTTGATGAGTTGTTGGATTCTATTTGCTAATATTTTGTTGAGGATATTTACATCTGTGTTTATCGGGGATATCAGCCTGCAATTTTATTTTTTGGTGGTGACTTAGTCTGCTTTTTGTATTAGGGTGATATGTGTTTCATAGAAAGTGTTTGGGAATGCTTCTGTTTCTTTGATTTCCTGGAAAAGCTTGAAAAGGACTTGTAATATGTCCTTTTTAAATGTTTGAAAAAAAATCGCTAGTGAATCCACCTGGACCTGGGCTTTTGTTTTAGGAAGATTTTGACTAGTGCTTCAATTTCCTTGATAGTAATAGGTCTATTTAGGTATCCCATATCTTCTTGTCTCGGCCTTGGGAGGTTATAGGAATCCAGGAATTTATCCATTCCTTGTTTCTTGGCATACAGGCTTTCAAAGTAATCTTTGATCATCTTTTGGATTTCTTTAGTTTCTTGTTGTGATGTTCCCCTTTTCATTTCTGATTCGGTTTACTGGGGTTCTTTCTCTCTCTTTCTTTGTGTGTCTTGCTAGTGGTTTATTAACCTTGTTTATTTTCTCAAAGAACCAGCTCTTGGTTTCATTTATCTTTTGTTTTGTGTTTTGCATTCCCAGGTCGTTAATTTCTGCTCTAAGTTTTATATTATTTCTTTCCTGCTTCCTGGTTTGGGCTCCTTTGGTTAGTCATTTTCTAAGATCTTAAGCTGTGAAGTCAAGTTATTTATGTGGGCCCTTTCTTCCTTCCTGAGAAACACTTGCAGAGCTATAAATTTCCCCCTTAACACTGCTTTAGCTGTGTCCCACAAGTTCTCTTAGCTCATGTCTTCATTTTCATTTGTTTTCAGGAATCTTTTGTTTACTGCCTTGATTTCTTCTCTAATCAATTAGTTGTTCAACATTGAGCTCTTAAATTTCCAGACATTCAGATTGATTCTCTATTTCTGTGTGTAATTATCTTCTATCTTCAATGCATTTGGTCTGAAAAAATAATTGATACAATTTCTATCTTCCTGATTCTGATTGAGATTCTGATTCCTGATTGAGATATGTTTTTTGACCCAGCACCTGGCCTATTTTGGAAAATGTTCCATATGCACTGGAGAAGAATGTGTATGCAGGTTTTGGGGGATGAAAAGTCCTTTACACATCTATTGAGTTTTAGTTTTCTTGATCTATCAAGATGTGATAAGGCACTGTTGAAGTCTCTGACTACTATTGTGTTGCTACCAATGTCTTGAAGTCTATTAGCAGTTATTAGTATTTTGCTGGCCCCTCATTGAGCACATATATGTTTAGGAGTGTAATTTCTTCCTGATATATATATACCTTAATTATAAAAAATGGCCTTTGTGTTCCTTCTAATCCTTTCAACCTGAAATCTATGTTGTCAGATATTAGTATAGCCACCTCGACTTTTCTGAGGGCATTGTTTGCCTGGAAGATTGTTTTCCATCCTTTGACTTTGAGTATGTGTTTGCTCTGACTGTTCAGATGTGCTTCTTGTAGGCAGCAAAATGTTGGATTCAGATTTTTAATCCATTTTGCCACTTTGTGCCATGTAAATAGTGCATTTAGATCATTGACATTGAGAGAGATTATTTGCATGGGTTTTTGTGCCATCTTTCTACAGAAGTTTGTTGTGCTTGGGGGGTTTGTCTTGTCTTACAGTAGCCCCTTTTGTCCTTCTTTTAAGGTTGGTTTTGTGTCGTGCGCCACTTCGACCAGCGAAGAAACACGCAACCCAGAGATTCTTCTTGCAGCGATTTATTCAGGGACCTTCTCATGCATTAGGGAAGAAGGGGAATGGGAAAGAGAAGGAACGAGGGGGAGGAACGAGGGGGAACCGACTAGCTAGGCAGGTTCCCCCTTATATACCTCTCGCTGCTTGTTTACGCCCAAGTGTCTGCAGCTGATAGACTAGTTACAGCTCGTGGGTGTGACAAGACATCCTGTTTCCTTATCAGGTGTTGTCTACGAAGCACGGTGCAATTAACAAGAAACAGGTGTCCACGAAGCATGGTCCCATGGAGGCTCTCCACAGTTTTGAGTCTATGAAGTTCTAGAGCTGTTGTTTATCCATGAAGTAGTGTATTGTTACTTTGAGTCTGAGTGAAAGTCTAGCCGGATAAATTATTCTCGGAGAGACATTCATTTCATTGACTTTTTTCACTATATCTCATCACTATCTTTGGGCTCTGATGGTCTCTAATAAGTCTGCTGGAAATCTAAAAGGTGTTCCTTTGTATGTGATTTCCTTCTTTGACCTTGCTGCTTTCAGTATTGTGTCTCTATTTGTGGTATTTGTCATTCTGATTATGATTTGTCTTAGAGTCTTTTTATTAGGGTCTATTTTAGAGTACCTTTCAGGCTTCTTAGATCTGGATGCCTGCATTTTCCAGCTCTGGGAACTTCTCAGCAATGATATCTTTAACTGTTACTACTTCGTTTGGGTTGCTTCCCTATCCTCCTGTTATTCCGATGATTCTTATGTTGTTCCTCTTAAATTCATCCTCCCCTAGGTCTCTTAATTCATCCTTGAGCTATTTCAAGGTCTTTTCTCATTAAACGTTGTTGCCTGTCTGTAGGATCACATTGGTTTGTCCTTTCTCCCTTTTTACAAGGAGCTTGGGTTTATTGGGTTACACCCATCTGCTCCCGAGTCACTCCCATTCCTCTGTGCTTATCCGTAACTTCTCTATGCACTCTTCTCCAACCAGTTAATCAGCTTTTCCCCCTAATCAGATCCTGTTAACTTATAAGGTCAGATTCCTCAGAAATCAATGATTTTTATATGTATGAGTGAAATATTGCCTTTCTCCTCTCCTTATGTCTTTTGAATAGTTTAAAGCAATGTCCTTTTACAAGACACTGGTTAACTCCACAAGAAGAAAACTGCTGACCCGATCAAAAAATGGGGTGATGAAATGAACAGACACTTCGCCAAAGAAGAAATTCGAATGGCTGAGAGGCACATGAGAAAATGCTCGACATCACTAATCATCAGGGAGATGCAGATCAAAACAACAATGAGATACCATCTTATACCACAGAGACTGGCCCACATCCAAAAAAAAAAAAGCAACCGGTGTTGGGGAGGTAGTGGGAAGAAAGGGACTCTTCTTCACTGCTGGTGGTAATGCCAATTTGTTCAGCCCTTTTGGAAAACAATATGGATGATTCTCAAAAAATTAGAAATTGAGCTCCCATTTGACCCAGCAATACCACTTCTGGGAATATATCCCGGAGAGGCAAAAAGGTATAGTAGAAATGACATTTGCATTTCTATATTCATTGCAGCACTGTTTACAATAAGCACAATCTGGAAAAAACCGGAATGCCCAAAAACAAATGACTGGTTAAAGAAACTCTGGTACATCTACACAATGGAATACTATGCAGCTATTAAAAAAGATTAAGTCATGAAATTTGCATATAAGTGGATCAACATGGAAAGTATCAATGTTGAGTGAAATGAGTCAGAGAGAAAGAGACAGACATAGAAAGATTGCACTCATATGTGGAATATAATGTAGTAGAGAGGTATGAGCTAGCAATGATGCAACTTCTGGCAGAAATTTCTCTGGACTTCGTTACTAAAATACTAAAATCCAGAAATCCAAAACCTCGTGGCCGCTATTGTGGCCACACAACCTCATATCTCTTCATTCTCAGCAATGGAAAGCAAATTATTAAATGCTTCCTTTCCAGCAGGTCTGACTTTGGGGGGGAACTCCAAACAATAATAGTGTTTTTTTGTTGTTGAAATACTTAATCAAAGTAAAGAAAAAGTAAAGTGAAATTTATCAGCTACACAGGAGGGTGGAGGGCCGGGAGGTGGAGGGGTTGGGGGGAGATTTACTGTGGTTCTTGGTGGTGGAATATGTGCACTGGTGAAGGGATGAGTGTTTGAGCATTGTGTAACTGAGACTTAAACCTGAAAGCTTTGTAACTTTCCCCATGGTGATTCAATAAAAATATAAAAAAAAAGAATAAAGCAATGTCCTTTTTGTATGGACAAAAGAAGACATTTAATATTATGCCTTTGTAACTTGGGAGTAAATTGCCTCCAAACAATCTGCACTCCAGGGCATCATCTTCCTCGACTTAAAACTCAGTTGCCCTTTGTTCCTAGTATCCCCAAAGGAGGGTCCCGATGAGAGACTGAATGAACCCAGGGCAAGCTGTGAGCTACTCTGGCATCGAAATGGGCCAGGCCAAAGTGCCACGATTCTCAACTATAAGCTGGAGCATGGTCATGGGCAAATGCTGTCATGATCCAAAAGTAACGACGAGATTAGAACCCTGCTAGGGTTAGGAAAGACTAATTTAGCCTGAGCACTGTAGTCTGAGATTGAGATGACCCCAGGAGAGCAATTCTATAAGCTTAATGTATCTCTTACTGTGTTCATACAAAATGATTAATATTATGAATGCTTATATGTTTGTTGGACTAAGGAGAGGAGAAGCACACTCATAGTTGGGATTTCAATCTTGGGAGAGTCGTCTTATTGGATGAGAATCTGTCCTAGAAGCAGCTTCCCCTGAGGGAAAACTAATCCTATTGATTGTGACCACACCTGTGTGTAAGCCACAACCCCTCGTGCTTGGGGATTCAACTAGGCTGTAAGAGGGGTCTGGGGGACCCAGGAGGAGAAGGAGAAGGAGAGAGGCAGAAAGAAAATGCAGGGGGATAGAGAAGGAGAATGAAGTAGCATGGGAAAGAAAGAAGCAGGAGGTTAATCAGAGGAGAATGGAGATGAGATTGGAATAAATGGCAATTGAGACCAACCAGCTTGACCCTCGTTCCTTTCTTCACCTGCCCATTGCCATCGACCTCTTTGGGGTGGGGGAAGCGGCATGAGACTACCAAATGCAGACGATGGACACAGACAGCTGCACTCGGCCCTTTCATGTTTATTTTTAGTAAATACACACTTGTCTGTTTTCTGCAGCTCATCTTAAAGTTCACTAATTTTATATTGGGCTGTTGTCATTCTACTGTTGATGGCGCTTCCTGAGATTTTTTATTTCATTGACCAAATTCTTTATTAGTGCTTGTAGCTTTCTAATTTCTACTCTCATTTCTTCCTGTGTTTTATTGGCTCTCCGATCCAGTATTTATTTCATATCCTCTTACAATTTACTGTAATCTCTGTTCCACCGTTTCTTTGGGTTCATTGAACATCCTCAACACTTCATCTTTGAATTCTTTATCAGCAACATTGTATTTGTAGGTATTCCCTGTTGAGGCTTCAAGGCTCTTTTCTTCATCCACTCCCCATGGTGAGTATTTGACTTATTTCTTCATGTTGCTAGTAGTATGCTAGCACCAGTTCACTGTCAGTGTCCCCCTCTTGCTGCAACGGGGTGTTCTGGATGAGTTCAGTTGAAGGTAGTCTCCTTTATCCCCTTCAAGAATACTAACTTCCTCTTTGTGTTCCTGTGTGGCTTATTTGGGGATGGTTGTTGTAATACTGTATGACTGACATCATGAACAGCTTTTTAAAAGTCTATCTCACAGTGATTCAATAAAAAGTTAAAAAAAACTAAATTAAAATATACTCTAAAGTTATGGTAGTCAAAACTCTGTGGCACTGGACCAAAAATTAAGTATCACACCAGTGGAATAGAATAGACATTCTAGATATAGATAAATTCCGCAATATATAGTTAAACTACGATAAAAGAAGTTTACCATAGGCACACAGGTAAGAGAAAACAATGTATTTATTTCCCATAACATC